>NC_060074.1:45875378-46178409 GCF_922984935.1 Meles meles | reverse complement strand
TTTGTCAAGTCCCATGACGTTCCTCTGGGGTTTAATGTTACACGTAGGTATTTAAAATGTTCTTTTGCTAATGTGATTGGGAATTTTCCATCATGTTTTTCTAATGCATATAAAGTGCTAACCACAATGTCTGCCACATAGCAAAACTCGATAAATAGTAGCATTTATAATTATTGATTGAACGTACATCTGAAAGCTATTGGATTTTTTTTTTTTTGGTATATTTATAATTGGCCACTCTATTGAACTTCCAGATTTTTTCTTTTTTATTTGAATCTTTGGGGCTGTTTTTATTTTTGATTGAAAGATTTGTTTCCTTAACACTGGGATTCATTTTCTTTCTGAGACAAAACCCTCTTGAGTTTGGGACTCTCTGTAAAACGCCTTTGTCTGAAGCCCCAAGTGGATGTTGCCTGATGTCCAGGCTGGTACCCTACCTGTCCCCTTGGGTTCAGTGTTAGAGACCTTCCTTTCTCTGTGCACACATCTACTGTTCTAATCCTTTTTACTGGCTGTCAACCGTCTCCTTCAGGCAGACATGCCCTCAGAAAGAGCAGACCCAGCTGCTCAGGCTCTCATGTTCTTCTCAGGAAAAGGTGAGTGGGGTTCTTGCCTACTCTTCAGAGTTCTGAGAACTGCAGGTGAGGCTCACCAGCACATCACAACATGACTACTTATCCCTTATGCAACTCTCTTTTCATTAATCCTGCCCCGGATTAGACCCCATAACTCTCCCATGGGACTGTTTCTCCAGGCATGTATCTCTTATTTTGTATTTGTAAAATTAATTTTACTAGACTTATATGCATTTCCCCAGCATTTTCTGATTATCGTATACTATAGATAATTCATGAAACAACTCTGTAACTTAATTTTTATCATCTGAATCTCACTCGGCCCTAGATTCTGTCTCCCCTTATATGAACATTTGATAAATATTCCTCTTCTTGCATCAGCCAGATCACTAGTAATTTTCTTCAGCTATGTCTTTTGTTTTAAAATTCTGCAATTCACCATTCATTTGCTTCAATGGCTCGGTGGTTTGAGCTGCTGCCTTCGGCTCGGGTCGTGGTCTCGGGGTCCTGGGATCGAGTCCCGCGTGGGGCTCTCTGCTCTGCGGGGAGCCTGCTTCCCTCTCACTCTCTCTGCCTGCCTCTCTGCCTATTTGTGATCTCTCTCTGTCAAATAAATAAATAAAATCTTAAAAAAAAAAAAAAAAGTTAAGCTATCTTAGGATAGGCATTTCTACTTCGAATGCCCAAGACTTTCTAATCATTACTTATTTCAATATATTTAAAATATTGTAAAATTGTGCCCTTTCACTTTGAAAATTCAATTTTTACTGACATAGCTACATTTTTTCTTCCGGGTGTCAATGATCAAGAACAGTATTAAAACAAATTTCTGTTCATTTCCAAAAGGAAAGGCTCTTAAGATGAGCAAATACATCTCCACCAGCACCCCCCAGGCCAGCTTTGTCACAGATACCCCGTCTGCCCGCTCCAGGATTATCCTAAGACTGATGGTCAAACTGACCTGTTTTCTGATTTTAAGTTCTGGAGAGTTGACAGATTCTCCACCCCCCTTCGCCCCCAAGTTCCTTAAAACCACAAATAAAATAACACCCGAAAAGCTAATTTTCTCTCCAGAAAAAGCATCTGGGCCATAAAACTTGGAAAGGTTGAGATTTCAGTGGATGAGTGAAGGCTATCAGCCTTGTTAGGTGATATGATGCCAGACACGGAGGGCAGCCCCTCCCCTCACCCAGCAGGTGATTTCTGAGGACCTAATCACCGCCCCCAACTTCTCCGTAGATTTTCTCAGTCACCACCGAGGTCTCAAGCTGGGGGGACGTTCCTGTTGCACGGGACCCGCCCGTGTTTATCTTCACGTGCACTTCAGAATAATGCCAGGGTCCAAGTTCCTGTGGGCAGAGCCTGGCCAGTGAGGACATTTTGGCACGAGGGAAAAAAAATAAAAACACCCAAACACCTTGGATTCAGCTAAATGATCTCTCTAGATTCTGCTTTCTAGGAAAGAAGCTGGTTTAGTGACGGGACAACGTATTGAACGAAATTCGAGATCCCAAGTTTTTGGCGTCCCCAGTTTGGGTTCTGACACACCTGGAGAGGTTTCAAAATACCCGATCAGGTACAAAGTTTTAGGGACGCGAACTAAGCGTCCGTACCTTCACTCGAGGAAGCGCGACACCCAGCCGCCGCCGCGCCGCTCGCACGCAGGTGTGCATGCACGGCCGGGGGCCACCGCACACCTGTCGCAGGTCCTCCCTCCCTCCGGGCGACACCTGTGACTTGAGAGCACCAGGCGCGTCGCGGCCGCAGGGCTGAGGGCGCTAAAACAGAAGCAGGTCGGAGATCCGGGCCGGGGCCGGAGCCCCTGGGCGCCCGCGGACCGACAGGCCCAGGGCCCGGCGGGACTCGAAGCGGCCACTCCACACGGTCCGAAGAACCCAGACCCAGCAGCCCCAAGCGCCGACGGGTCGACGGTGATTAGCGCTCGCCCCAAGAGTCGCCGGCGGCGCAGGCGCGGTGGCCCACCTCCCGCCCCCGGACAGGCCAGCCGGCCCGCGCACCCCGCCCCGGAGGCCGCGTTCCCGCCGCGGGGCAGGGCGGGGCCCGTCGCGCCTGCGCACTCGTCCTCCGAGCCGCCCATGCGTCTCCGGGAGCACGCCGAACCACGTGACCGCTGCCAGTAGCCAAGATGGAGGCCGCAGCCAGGCCCCAGCGGCCCCCTGCCTCAGTCGGAGCACAAGTGTGCGCCCGCTAGGCGCTCAGGCACGTGATCCTGACCACTAGACCAGCGCACAACAGCTCTCCGGGGCTGCTGAGTGGAGCTCGCCAGGGCGAGTGCCCACGTTTACAATCACAGCTCGCTCAGCTCCCTGCGCTTTCTCAACCGCGAAGCACCCAGCGGCTGGCGCCTGGAGCGTACTTTGATAACCCCGCCCCCTAGGATTGGCATCTCGGGCAGCCAATGGGGACCAGGACGTGTGCTGGAAGGCGGGCAGAGGTGGAGCATCCCTGCCTTTTGTAGGGCGTCTGGCCTGGCGGTTGGTGGGCGTGGGACGAGGGGCGGGAGCACACGGGGCGGTACCTGGGGCTCCAGTGGGCCAATGAAAGGACGGTCGGGCGGCCGCGGAGGGAGGCCGGAGGGCGGGGCCGAGCCGTAATTGACGAGCTCTTCGTTAGAAATCGGGCAGGGGGGAGGGGCCCGAGAGGGGAGGTGATGCAAGGCTGGCGCAGCCAATGGCTGCGGAGCCGCGGGCTGGGGGGCGGGGCCGAGGCGGCTGACGGGCGTCGGGTGTGGCCTATCAGCACCCAGCTCCGTGCTGGAGGGGGGAGCGGCATCATGGTTCAACGTGGGTCAATTTTTTGTGAATGAGGAGGGGAGGTTGTGGGGCCGCCGCCGCGGAGCACCGTCCCCGCCGCCGCCCGCGCCCGAGCCCGCGCGCCCGCCCGCCCGCGCCGCCGCCTCAGCAGCCTGGGCCCGGCGCGCCGCGGCCGCGTCCCCGCTGTCGCCGCCGCCCGAGCTCCCGCCCGCCCGCCGCCGGCGGTGGTGGTGGCGGCGCAGGCTGAGGAGATGCGGCTCGGAGCGCCCGCGCGGGGCTAGAGCGCCCGCCCCGCCGCCGCCGCCGCCGCGGTAAGCGCACCCCGGCCCGGCCCCGGCCCCCGGGCCATTGTCCGCCCCCCGCCCGCCCGCCCGCCCCCGCCCGCAGGCCGTCGGCCCCACGCCCCCCCACCAACCCCCCCTCCCGCCGCCGCCGGCCCGGCAGGTGGACGCCTGGGTCCGCGGCCCCGGCCCGTGCGCAAGGCCGCGCGTGGCGCCCAGCCCGTGGGTTTCCGGAGCGGCAGCCCGAGCCCGTCCTGCACCCTTCGCTGCAGCCGGGCGACTGAGGCCGGGCCCGGACGGCCGGCTGGCCTGGGGGGAGGGGGGAGCACGCGCCCGACGCCCGCCCAGGCCGAGCCCTCGGCAGGTGGGCCGGGGGGCGCCCGGAGTCGGGCGGGCGCCGTTTATGTAACTTTGTCCAGGGCTGTGAGTTTGCAGAAAAACGTCCCTGCCCGGGGCTCGCGGCGCGGGTGCCCCGGTCTGTGACGGGAGGGGTGGGGGTGCTACCCGCGCCCCCGGCTGGGTGCCCGCAGGCTTTCCACAGGCCGAGATGTGGCCCCGTCCTGCCCAGACGGTGGGAGCCTCGTTTCCCGACATTGCAAAAGCACACCACGGGATTGTAAGCAAATTATCTCGTATTTACATTTAACGTTGGAATATTTGACACTGTTACAGCACGAGACCGCGCGTATCAGTTGGAAAGGCCGGGGGTGGAACCCAGTGTACTCATTTAATGCACATCAAAAATTTGTAATAACTTGCAGCAGCTGATATGAGTGTTTTCTTTATTGCATGTTGTAAATTGACCTGCTGTGACACAATTTTCAAATAAAGCGTTGCAGAAATTAAACTTAAGTTATTTAAAAACTAATGACTTTCTTAACTAAATCTTAATTGCATTACTGTAGAGACCTACCTAATTGCTTGCTGAGAGCTGCGCTGCCTGCCCTGGGTGAGGGAGGAAGGGGCCTGGGCAGTTACTTTGCTTCCTCTCTTTTCTCTACTCAGGCTCTTCTGTTTATTTCCCACAAACCACCTAAGCATGGAAGGCCTGGGAGTAAACATGTAAACAGCCCTCACCCAGCGCCAGCCCAGCAAGATTCGGGGAATGCTGGTGGGTTTGCACCTTGGCCTGGTTTCACTTTTTCTTTTGTAATACGATCGTGGTTGCCTGGAGTTTTAATTGCCTGTGATAATTCCCCGCATTAGGTTAGGGATGGTCCTGTGAAACTGATGTGGTTTCAGAATTGAGCCAGGGAAGGTGGTGGTTGGAGACGATCAGGGAGAGGAAGGAGAGGCATCGAATCAGGAAAACTCAGCTGCTTGTACACGAATATACACTCCAGCAATTACAAAGCAACAAAAGTTATTGCAGAATTTTGCAGTAACTATGGCAACACAATTACTCTATTATAATTGGAAATGCAAAATGCCACCCTGTTAGAAGTTTCATCAGAATGGAGTTTTGGATATCAAAAATAGGCGAGATTTAATTTTTTTTTTTCAGGTAGCTCCTGAGAATTCTAAAATCTGTGTTCAATTATCTATTTTTAAGACTGATCAAGCTTTCCCAGATATTCTACTCCCTTGGATCTGTGGCATCTTTCCCCAGAATTCACATTTGTGTGGGAGGCAAGTATTTTCCTGCCTTAAAAACCACACACCCTGACACATTGTAAGACTTCTGTAGCTTTCTGGGTTCTGGGCTTTTATTTTAAAGATCAAATACCGTCCTAAAGAGAGCGGTAGTCAGAAGAGGAGCAGGATTAATGCAGCAGGCAGATGGAACACTGCCCTCTTTAGGGTTACTTGCATTCTCCGGCAAGCTGGCAGCAGGAGAGCCTCTGGGGGAGCCCCTGGAGTTGGGGGTGTGGGGGGTGGCGAGTGGATGACTGTGGACTCCGGTCAGCCTGGATGGCCTAGGGAGCAAGGACAGATGTGGCCACAGCAGCCCCGAGCCAGAATGTTCTGTGGTCAGCAGCTTCCCAGCCCTGCAAAATCAAACTGTCCACATGCCATGTTCTCAGTGGCCTTGGGGGCTTTTGCCGTAGCAAGGTCGACAGAGCAGCATGGCACCCTGGCCATGTGCCGCTGGAGTGGCCGATCTTGACTTTCAGCGGTCAGAAACCTGCTTTATAAGGCTGTCCCTCTTGATGTGTACCAGGGTGACTCCAGTTCTGGAAGTTTCCACACGTTGTGGGGTTGCTGCAGTTTAATTTCCTTATAACTCTTTCCTTTTAACTACTGCATATTTATGCCCAGTAATCGACTTCCATTTCCCAGCTTCATTGTGAGGTTTCAATGCAGCATGAATGGCTTTGAATTTCTCATCCTTTGATGTTGGGGGTGGCACCAGAGGAAAGGCGACTTTGTGCCGTCTTAATTGCCAGAGCAGAAGAAACATTTCATCACTCCTGTAGAATCCGGCCATACCGTTCTCTATTGAAAACGGCTGGGCTTTCATCGCTCAGAAGCTTCCCTGAGTAATAGATTAATACCTGATGTAGGGAGCGGGGGGGGGGGGGGGGGGGTTAGAACGCAGGGAACGGGAGACAACTGCTGCGCTGGGAAGCCACGGGCGACAGGCTGTGGCCAGGCTTGCGTTCCTGGACCAGAATGGATGACTGCAGCTGGGGCTAGGGGCCCGGCCCAGCGTGTGTGTATGTGTGTGTGTAAGCTTCAGATTTTGCCCTCGCTCTGCAGCCTGTGAAGCTGGGCCCCAGCCCTTTCTCTTCTCGCCAGGGTGCGAGTCCTTGCCCCCTCTGGGAGCAGCCCCTCATTGATCCTGGAGTGGGAGGGGCAGGCATCAAGTTTGGGAAGGAGTTTTGTTTCCATTTCAGACAGTCAGCATGTGCTGGGGTGTTAGCGGGTTCAGCGCCACTGGTCTTGACCTCAGAGAAGGGTGTAGCATCTTCTGGTTCAAGTCAGTCCATGGCAGAATTGATGCTGCATTTTAACAGATCTTGACAGCATATGTTTACAGAGTGTTCCTTTTGGGGGAAAAAAGTCCCAAAGTCAGATCTGTGAGTTCTCTTCCGAAGACCAGTTTTCTCTTCTAGGGTGTGTTTAGGGGTGCAGGCTGGGCTATGGCATCTGTGGCCAGTTGTATGCCTTTTCTGACCTGCCTCCTACCTCACGTGCCAGAGGGAAGGTCCAGGGCCCTACATGGATCACCTTTCCTGTGATCGTCCATGTAACGTCGGGACAGATCACTGTCTGCATCACTCAGTGTGGAAACTGGAACGTCTCCTAGTGAGCAGGTCATACCGCTAGCTAGTGATTGTAACAGACCATTAGCTAACGTTTCATGAACACCTGCTTGGGGCCACATTTTGTCGTAAGTATTTGGCCATGTGCATCCCATTTCCCTCTCCCAGGGCCTTTTGAAGCAGTTGCCACTGGACCCGTTTTGCAGAGGAGGAACCAAAGAGAGAAGTGGAAATGGAGCATCTGGTAGTCCTGGCTGTATGAAGTCCCAGATGCTGATTCTCCCTTTCTTCCTGGCCTCTGCAAGCTCAAGTTCAGTGTTGCTGAGGCTTTTGGAAGAGCATAGCCTCTTTGAGAAGATGTCTGTCCGGAAGATCTTTTGGGTTCAGTGGGGTCTGGGAAGTAATTCAGGTTTTCTTATGTTGTCTGCTGTCATGTGTGTGGCATTGTAGGACTGGAAGGGATCTTAACAACTGTGTCGGCTGGTGGTCATTGCATCCTGTGCTTGGACCTTCTGACCCTGTCTGAGGGTCGGCAAGGATGGTGGAGGGCAATTTGGGCTCCACATCCATTTCAACCAAAGCACTTTGGCCTTCACTGTTTTGTCTGCAGGATTGCCTTGGAAGATTTTATTGGAAGAAAGCATACTAAGGACCAAAAACTTTGAAAAACTACCAATTTAATCTTTTCTTATTGTCACACCAAGCCAGAAACCTTAAAGATAAAATACTGACAGATTTAACAGCATAAAAATTAAAGAAAATTCTTTTTGGCAGAAGATTCCGTAAGTGAGGTTCAGAGACAATAAGAGAAGTATTTAACAAGGCATGCCTATATGAGCCTAATAGCTAATATGTAAAGAGCTTTTGCAAACCAATAAGAAAAGGATGAATATCCTTACTGTAAGTTGAGCAAAGCCCATGAATAATACAAATCACATGAGCTAACGTAAAAAGCTTAGCTTTATTAATGGACAGTTTCAGGTGAAAGATTCCATTTATGCCCACAGTATCCGCAAAGGTTGTTTGATAATACCTGTGGTTGGGATCACAATTCCTATCTTCCATAGTTTCTGTGAAATCAAAATAAATTATTATGTGGCAAGTACTTAGAATGGGGTACGTAGTGAGCCCAATGTTAAGTGTTGGCTGTTACTATTATTTGTTATCTAGAGAGCAAATTGTAATTACTTAATTACTCTCCAGAAAAGTTTTATGTGTCAAAAATTGAAATGGTGGTTTCTCTGATCCCAGTAATTCTGCTTGTTGGGATGATTTATTCTTGGGAAAGAATATGATAGGTGCTTAGATACCCAGATATGTACAGGGTATGTTATGAATAATGTATCACCACATTATTTATAAAGGCGATACTTATTAAATACCTTTTGATATTTTCGTCCTATGGTATGTGGGTGCACAGGCTCACAGACCAGAAGCGTTTGGTGTGTTGAGAAATTAGGTCTGAGCAGTAGTACCAGGGGGTCCCTTATTATTATTATTATTATTTTTTTAACTACTTGGGTCTCTAAAGTGATAATGGTGGTCTTCTGGGGTGTCAGGGAGATGGGATGTGAAGGACTATCTTGACTTTACATAGATGTTGGTACTGTGTACACTTTTGCTCTGAGTGTGTATTACTTTTTAATAGTAATGCTTTTTTTTTTTTTTTAAGCCTGGTATTACCATTGGGGGATAAATACTCTTCAGCTTCATTATTTATAAACAAGAAAAACCAAGTCCTTGGGAAGTTGATAAATATGCTTAGCATTAGAAGAGTTAGGGGATTTATTTCCCTGACACACCTGTAAGCTCTCCTGGCTGGGAGCTGGCCTTCTGGGTCTGGGCAGCCCTGGTACGATCCACACCGTTAGTCATAGCCTAAGTGGTCTCCTTCAGAAGTAGATCTGTCCACTCCATTTCCTTGCTCGAAACCCTGTCCTGGCTTCCTATTATTCTTGGACCCTGGGAGTCCTGTCCGATTCTGGCCTCTGTTGGACCAGCCTCCTGTCCTATTTGCTGAGCCTCAGCCCCCTGCCTGCTTTGCTTTGCTTTATAAGCCCCTTTCAACCCAGAGACCTGGTCACACTGTTCCCGTTCTTCCCCACCAGCTTTCTCCATCTCCTCCTTCCCCGACCCTCATGGGTATAATTCCTTCAGTCCCCTGACACACACAAGCCCAGCATCCTTTTTACCCCTTCCTCACAGGATCCAGTTGTGGAATACCAGTAGTCATCTGAGTCATTGTAGTTGAGGGTCCTCTCTCCCTCACTGGGGGCTCTGTGGGGTGGAGGCACTCTGGGGCTGACTGGTGGGGTGACTGAAGAAGGGGCACGCCCTTGGCCTGGACAGGACCTGCTCCTTGGGCCTCATGCACCTGTTCCTGCCGGTGCTTTGGAATTGCCCATTTCCTCTCTGCCTCAATCTGGAAACTGCTTGGTCCTGATTTTGGAGATTACATGCTGTTAAGTAGACGCCGTCCATACAAGTGGAGTGGGTTCTGGGGGTACAGAGAAGTGCGTAAGCTTGTCCTCCGCCAGGCTGTCCCCAGGCGCTGGGCTCAGAGAGCTCACCACTGCTTTTACTAATGACATTTCCCCCCTGTTTGCTTCGTGTCGTAATTAATGACATTATGCAGTCATTTCTTATTTAGCCTCATAATTTTCATGTGATACCTTCATATGGGTGCGGCTATAAACATTTTGTCGACTGCTCTGTTCAAAAATGTGGATGTTCGGCTGTGTTCGTTTACTATTTATGAAGTATCCCATCTGTGAGTCAAGTGCTTTTGTTGGACTGAAGTTGGAACCTGAAACAATGAATGAGCTCTTAGGGCCTGAAAGCCTGAGCGACCGTCCATGTGGGGGTGTCGCTCAAACAGGGACGGAGCCAAGCGTTCCCCCTGGGAGCAGCTACTCTGTGTGCTGCTGTTTGCTGGGGTGGGTCTTTTTCAGACTTGGGAAGACACGGTTTGGTGGCCCTCCACTGGGCTCTCTTTGGTCAGGGAGCCGGGGTGACGCTTGTGGTTGGGAGCAGGTTTCCTTAAAGTTTTGAATGGGCCAGTTATTATTTTGCGAAGCCTCAGCCTCATCCCAACGCAAGTCCAAGAGTCAGGTCAGAGGGGGTGGCTTGAAGCAGCGAGTGCTCCCTGCATTGGGAGGACTCGCTAGCAGATGCAGAGCGCCCTGCCTTTCCCCCCTCCACCCCACCATTTTGACCAGGAAGCTCTGGCCTCTGCCCTGTGAGCAGAGATATGGGTGGGGACAGGAGGAAGAGGGGATGAGCACACACAGGTGCACCAGGTTGTGGGGAGCCAGGGGCTAGGGAACAGCGGCCGTGGAGCCTGCCCCAGTTGGGTTGGGGTGTTTTTTAGCCAGAGCCAGAGTTGCGGGGTCACAGCAGTGAGCTCTGAGGGCTCCCAGGCTGGAGTGTGTGAGGAGGGGTGAGCTGGACACAAACCAGGGGGCTGGCCGGCGGTGCTGGCCTCTGCGAAGGACTTCCTCCCCTGCTCATGGGTGCCGTCTGCTTGTAGCTTCGAGGTTTCTGTCTTCTCTCTGATTCCTGTGAGGTGCTAGGCGCCTGGCTTCTCTTGTCTAACCTGATGGAGGCAGCATGGTTGGGGATGTGGATGTGTGTGCTTCCTCTGTGAGGTCCCCCAGGGGGGCCCCTCTCCAGAATGTGCTTGGCCTGTAGCACCGGCGCAGAGGGCTTGGGCGAGAATGAGGGCAGCCCACACTAGGGGGATACGGGAGGCCCTTACCTCATCCAGCCAGTGTTCCTGAGAGTTCTCTTCTGGGTCCAGGACTCCTTAGAGTAGCTGTGAGAGCCCAAGCTCTGTGGGAGTGAGCATAGAGAACATTGTGGAAGGGACCTGAGCCTGCCTCTAATTTAGCTGTTGTTTTTATAGGTAGGGAGTCAGAGGCTAAGTCTGAGTTCCACTTGGCCTCTGTGTGGGCTTTCTCTCCTGGTAACTGTGTCCTCAGAGTATCTTGGCGGAAAGCAGGGCCCCAGTAGGGAGGGCAGATCATGGTGGGGGGTTTGGGTCCTTTCATGTTGACACCCGAGGCTCTCCCTCTTATACCTGCTATTTCAGCCCCACAGGGCTGAGGGGTTGGAGTACTCTGATGAGCTTGAGAGCCTGACCCCCACTTCCTCTTGGGGGCCAGACACCTAGAGGAGGTGAAGTCACTCAGCAGGGTCTGTGACCCAGTGGGGCAAGGATGGGCCATGAGATGAGTGGCTTCGAGGATTGTAGCCGTCATGGGGGGCAGTAGCCCTCAGCCCCTGTGGGCCTTTAGAACAAGCCATGAAGGGTTGTTTGGGAAGAACTGCCCTGGGTTAATACCCTGTCACTCTGGAATTATGTCTGATGTTGCACTGAGAAGGTTGTCCTGGGTGGCTTCCATCCCCATTCCTTGGAAAGCCTTTCTTTGCCAGCACAGGGTCACTGTCATCCTTTCCTCCTCAGCCATCCAGGCTGGAGGGACACATGGAAAGACACGTCTCTTGCCTCTGTCTCCTTGTGAGTTCTTTCTCTGAACACATTTTCTTTTCACCTTTGCCGTCCTGTTCGTTTTGCGGCGGCCCCATGTGTCCCCTCTTGTCGGCATGGACAGCAGTCCCCTGCAACATCCTACCTGTCACGCATTCTCGTGTGTGCCGGGGAAGCCTGGGCTGACCGGGTCCCCCGCCCCCAGTGGCCGCGAGCCTCCCTGGGGTTGGGCCCCCAGCAGAGGAGCGTCTGCTCACCTTTTCAGGCTGATGGAGAGAGTTGACTTTTTGGGACGTGGGGTCCACAGACAGCAGTGTAAAGTGTATCCCCAGCTCCGTCCCCAGATACTGGCGGAATGGAGAATGTTCATCTAAACATTTGCATTTTGAGGAAACTGTTATTTTCAGCATTCCTTTTTTCGGGGTGGGGAAGGGCAGAGGGAGAGGGAGACTCTCAAACAGGTTCCACGGCCAGCATGGACCCGATGCGGGGCTTGATCTCATGACTCTAAGATCACGACCTGAGCCGAAATCAAGTCAGACCCTCACCAGCTGAGCCACCCAGGTGCCCCCAGAATTCTTTCCGTTAAACAGCAGATGGGGCTGAGTGACAGGCTTATGGTGGGGCTGTGCTGGGGGCCAGCTCCTTGGGCGGACTTGCTGTGGGTGTGGGTGGGGCTCACGACTTGGGGGTATATTGGTTCTGTTTCCAGGGTGCTGATTGGCCTGGCATGTATGGGAGGGGTCTACAGGTGAGGACATTTTGGCTTCTGTGGCTCTGGGGTGCTGAGGATAGACACAGGTGTTGAGTCAGACCGGGGTTGAGATCCCAGCTTCACTGGTGTGACCTTGTCGCCTGACTGGTGCTGCTTTGTTTCTGCGTGTCCAACATACTGTCCGTAGTAGGGGAGGCTGGTGGGACTGTTGCAGGGCCCGGGAGCCTGTCCCCAAGACTTGGCCCTTCTCTTCTGCCTGTCCTCGGGCAGGTCTCAGGGAGGCGGTCATGTGCAAGGGCCGTGATGGTGACTTGGCATCCCTTACATAACTTCAGGGCTCCTTGAGGTCTCTGCTGGCTCAGGCCGTCTCTGGCTGCACCTGCCGAGGTCACGGCCAGGTGAACACCTCCCTGGAGGACCTCAGTCGCGTCGGGGAGCTGGTATCTTTGTCTTCGCCTGTAGAGAACCTGTCTTGACCGCTCAGCAGCACCCTGCCCACGGCTCGCTAAACAGCGGCAGCTCCCAGGGCACTGCTGTGCATGGCAGGGACCCGGAGGCCAGGCTGCGAGCTGCACACAGGGCTTGGGCCTGGCCGTGGCTGTCCCACTATGCCTGGCCCTGGACCGTAGTGCAATTCGTCCCCAGGCCAGAGGTGCTGAGGTCCACAGCCCTTGAGGCTGAGCCTTGAGCATGCGTGATGGACTGCTCATGCAGGGGTTTTGCTGTCCATGATGCTCCCTGGCGGTCTGGAAAAGGGAGCTGTCTCTGGACCACGCAGACGCGTGTTGCAAGTGCAGCAGCAGGTTTGCTCCGTTGCCACTTGTCTTTGCCCTTCTTGGTCACGCACTAGCATAGAGCCTTAGCCATATGGACCAAGCCTTGCTCACCTGCTGCCCCTGGGCTGCCGTGCTGTCCGAAGGCCATTCCATGTGCTGGTGGCTCGAGGGAGCCTGCATGGCCTGGGTGCATGGTTTGGGGTGGAGTGGGCACAGCAGGGGTTGAAGGGGCAGTGCTCCTGGGGAGGCTAGTGAAGAGCTTGGCAACAGGAGGCTGGGTTTCTGGTGCCCGGTGGGCATGGCGTTCCATGGGTGGCTGTGTGGTTATGAATGCAGGGGAACAACTATAATCTTATTGTAGGACCTGGTGGCTATGGTGAATGGAGGTGAATGGAAGAGCTAGGAAGTGGAATACCAGATTATATCCTTCTTGGGATTATAGAGTCTCTCAAAGGAGTCTTGAGAGCAGGAGCAGGAAGGTATTTCCAGGAGCTGTCCATCAGTTGGGATCTCTCTGGTGGATTCACAGGGCACCGTGTACTGCAGGGAATTAACTGACTTGCTTTCAGGAAAGGTGAAGAAGAGTTCAGGCAGGGCTTGATCCAGCTCCTCCACAACGTCATCAAGATGAGCTTGTTTCCTTCCCTGGTTTGGGAGAGTCAGCTTCTGGCATAAGAGGGTCCTGTCAGCTGCTTTTAAGACTTCATGTACCCTGGTTTATGCCATTAGGAAAGACAGCACATTTGTCCCTGGCAAAGTCTTGGATTTATTCTGCTCAGTATGGTTGAGGTCACTTGTCCACCTCTGTACCATCACTGGCCAAGGGTATGGAATGCAGACTGGCTCAGCCTCTTCCAGAAGCTGCTTGAGGAATCTGCTTCCCTTGTCTGGAAATCACTGTGATTTGAAGGATGGAGAGAGAGGATGGATGCTGAGGAGGGACCCAGTGCATGTCATCCTCCATGGAGCCCTCTGCTCTCTGTGGCCCTAGCTGCAGATCCAGAACAGTGTTCCATGGGAATTGCTGTGCATGCTGCTGTACTGAACACAGATTTTATCTCGGAGGTCCTGTAGCGGCCCTCTATGGAGGTCACGGTGGTTGGGGGAGAGGGCTCAGTAGGGTCTAGAAATGAAGCACTCACTGGGACTCACTTCTGTGGCAAAGGATGCTGGGCATGCTGACCTTCCTGGGTGCCCTTCTCCCAGGTGTACCCCAGGCCCTGGAAGGCAGTGGCATGTGGCTAGAGCTGGCCAGCTGGCAAGGTGAATGGGGTGATCTAGAAGCCTCATTAGGGAGATTCCTCCATTCTCTCCCTCTACCAGCTGGCCTGGATGCTGACAGTCCTGGGAGGGGCCCTTGGAATGTGGGCAGTAGAGCCACGAGATGGCAGGGGCTGGGTCTCCTGACGCCTGTGGCTGCTTCCTCCTGACTGATCCCCCAGGGATTCCCTGGGTAGTGCTCCCAGGCGACCCAGGAGAGCCAAGGCAGTTATCTGAGGAGGCCCTGGAAGGCATTGGACCTCTGCTAGCTCTCCTGCCCAGCACAGAGGTAGACACTTCTGAAGGTATCCTGAGAAGACGGCGCAGGTCCTGCCCACTAAGTGTACTCGGCCCTGGCAGTTCCAGAAGTTCCCACCACACACATCTCCCTCTCTGCAGGCAAGGGGTGCATTGCGGAGAATGAGCTTTGAGATCAGGTAGATGGGTTGCAAAATCCCATCTTCACAACCCTGCAGTATGTCCGTGGTCTGACATCTAGCTTCTCTGTCCCTCAGTCTTCCCAGCTGCAAAGTGGGCATGAGAGTCTCTGCTGGGGAGGATTGTTGTGATCATGGGAGATACAGGGGTAGTTGCCTAGCTTCTCTACCTGCCATGTGGAAACGTTGACTTTCTTTAGGTTCCTGTGCCCAGGGGTTGGGAAGGACCTCTTCTCGGCTGTGTCCTGCAATACTTCTTTCATGCTGGGTGCTGTGGTCTTATTAAATGTTATCCGCCTTCCTTACTCCCAGCCAGTGCTTGAGCAGGCTGACCCCTGAGGCAGGTGGTGGGATGGTGGGCAGCTTGGGTTTGAGCCCACGCCTCGTTCCTTAGGTGCTGCTTGGAACACACAGTACGACTGTCTGCCCCTGGGAGAGGGGAGTGCAGGACTCGTTCTGTGAGACACTGCCAGGGCAGAGAAGCAGAGTGGTGAGGGGCTCTGCATTTTAGGAAGGGGTCCAGGTAAGTGTCCTGGTGCAGCTGTGTACAGGCTGCAGCGTGGCCACAACAGGCCAGGCCTATTTTCTTTGTGCACGATCAGAGCAAGGTGCCCCTGACCTCACCAAGCCATGGGGACCAGTGTGATGCCCCTATGGGCTGGGGGCCTCGGCCTGGTCATCTACCCAGGCGTGGAAGGGTCTCAGCTGGAGGCAGAGAACTTCAGCCCTACACATCCCTCCCTCAAAGAGGTTTTCCTGAGGTGTGGGGAGGCTCCTGCGTTCTGTGCTGGTGATGGTGGTGACCGGCCCTGCAGGTTGGGCTGGGCAGGTGCACAGCTGGACAGTGAATGGTGGGACTGCGGCTGGGGAGGCCTCTCGTCTAGCTGGGTGGAAGGTGTTCCTGCCCCTCAGGAGCCGTGCTTGTGGCCACACTGGTACCTGTGGGCAGGGTGGCCGCTGCAGCAGGTGACCTCACGGAGGCCACTTGTCGCCAGTGCCCCGTCTTCCCTCTCTTTATTTCACAGTTCATTTCTGGGATGGATGGCCCTGGTGACTGACAGGCATGGGCACACATACACACGTGTGCACATGTGCACGCGTGCACACACATAAGTGTTCATGTGTATGCATGCACAGACCTGTGTGCGTGTGTGCACACACACAGACACACATGTGCACACATGCCCACACAACACATAGGTACACACACCTAGACACTTGGACATGTGTACACATGCACTCAGACACGTGTGCATGTGCACACAGAGACACGTATATACGCGCACACCGGCATGCTGTGTGTACACGCACACATGCACATGTGTCTGTGCACACAGACACGTACATGTGTGCATGTGCACAGAGACACGCGTGTACCTGTGTATATGTGGGCATGAACACACATGGGAGCGTGGGTTAAGTGTGAGTCTGGCTCCTCTCTTGTGCTTTCTGCAGATGGAGCCACTCGTCCTAGGCCACCCAGCACTAAATGAGGAATGGCAGTTTCTGGACTGAGGTGCTTTGGTGGCGGTTGGGTGATGAAATTCTCCCTCCACGTCGTGCAATCCTCACCCACTTCCCCAGCTGTAAGTGCTGTGGCCTCCTTCCCTTCTTGGTGCCCTGCCTGCTTGCGTCCAGCCCGCCGGCCTGGGACTGTAGTCCTTCCTGGAGGCACTCAGCTTTCCGTCCCATCAGTGGGGCCCGGGTCCAGCTGGGCCAGGACCGATGAGGCCAGCCTTGCCCACTGGCTCCTGGGCTGAGCTTCTCTCTCGCCTAGACTCTATGGGTGTTTCTTAAGCAGGTGCCCGTGGAGATGGCGTGCTCATGGCATCGAGGCATCGGCTCCCTCACTTCAGTGGCATGGGGCTGCTCTGTGTCCGGCTTGGACGTGGTCAGAGTAACCCATGCAGCTCTTGTGGAGGGCTCCTGCCTGTCTACCAGCTGGTCCCCCAGCTCCCAAGGCCTCCAGCTGCCCCAGCCGTCACGGGATATGACCTGCTCCTAGGGGCCACGCTCCTAGGTTCCTAGGTCCCCATCAGCCTGCCAGCCAACAAGACCTTAGGAGTGGCACTGGGCCTGGGCTCCATGTTCCTATCGGAGTTAGGACCTTGCCTGGCTCTGGTGGTGGCCGTCTCACCTGTGGTCTCCCCTCCTGTCATTGCCATGCCCCTGGCTCCCTATTCTCAATGGCATTTGGCTCTCTATGCCAGTGGTCTTGACCCTCACCCTTGAAGCTTCCTGCCTGGGACCCTGCCTCCAGTCTTCTGTCTTTTGCCTGCATCCTGACTACATCAGCCTTCCCTGTCTCCTAGTCATGGTGCACCTGTCCTGAGGACCATGGCTTCCCATTGTCTAGAATAAAACTCGGGTCCCTTGCCTTGCTTGTGGGGGCTTTAGGGCTCCGTCCAGCTTCCCTTCCCCAGATTCTGCCGTCCGTGCCCTTTGCCTGGCTGCGTGGACCAGCCTCCACCCTGTTTCCTGGGCTTTCCCGCCCTGGGCTTTTGTGTGTGTCTGCATCAGGGGCTTGTGTGAGCTTCCAGGACAGCAATAGGGGACCACCTCTTTTGGATGGCTGGATGGCTCCCTTTTGATTCACTAGTGGCCGAAGGTGTAGTCATGACATCCTTGTTGTCCCCGAGCCTGACCATCGTTTCTTCTGGACCCTGTCCTTTTCTTGCCTTGTGATGAGAAACAGATGAGGAGGCCACAGTTAGGGGCCCTGAGTCCTTCTGTTGTCACCCTGTCCTCTGGAAGTGCCCAAGGCCAGAAATGGCTAGAGTGAGGCCAGGTGTGTGTGTGTATTGCTGCTGCCTCGGCCCCACTGCTGAATTGTGCTGCCCCTGAGTTGCAGGGCTCCTTCCCATGGGCTTAAGGTCGAGATGTAAGGAAGCAGATGGTGTGTGTGGCCGCCCCTTCCCACAGCCCATCTCTGCCTTCCAGGTCCTCCCTCCTAGGGCTGGGCTCCCTGAGCTGTGCTCACAGCTGGAGCTGTGTTCCTTGGGTTCTTACTCTTCCGCCGCTGCTTCGAGCAGCCTCCAGCTGCTTGAAGATCCTTTTCTTTGCTTGCCATGGTATGAACGAGGTTGGGAGGCCTCAGGCTCAGGGAAGCAGAGGCTCAGGCTTTCTCTGGAAGGCCTCCAATAGAGCTTTTTTTTTTTCCCCCCAGGGTCTGGGGAGGGGGCTTCCTCCACAGCAGGAGGGGCCCTTGGGTCTGTGAGAGAGAGAGTCAGGAAGAGGCTTTTCCCATGGGAGGCCCCCCACAGTGTGCGCTGGGCACCCACATTCCCGTCTCTGGCCCCCGGGCCCAGCTGCTCTGTCAGGGTCTGTGCTCCGGGTGGGCCATAAGGGGCTGGGAGTGTCTCCTGGCCTTGTCACACCGGGAGAGGGGTGTGCTCCGAATCTCACCTGCTTTATCTGCCCGTGGCCCTTCTCAGCCAGGGGTCCTGTTCCCAGCTTCTCTCCTCTGCTGCTGGCCTCTGCTCCTCCTTGGGAGAAAGCCGTCCTCTGCACTCTGCAGGCGTGTATGGCCTGAGCCTCACTTTGCATTCCTGTTCCCCTGGCCTGGCCCTTTTCCTCCATTTCCTGGCGTCCAGGACTGTCCTCTGCGCTGGCTGATGTTGTGGGAGTGCCACAGCTGGCTCGGGGCACCAGGGGGGAGGCACGGCAGTGGATAGTGGAACCCTGGTCAGTCCCCGTCCTTGCGATGCTGCTTTACTTGGGACAGAAAGGAATACTTTGTAGTTATCAGGCAAACTTGGAGCATGTTGGATTGGGAGAACGAACTTTCATTCATTGCTTCGCCGGGGACTATGTCATTGCTGCTCAGAGGGGCTGGGTCTGGAGTAGCTGTTCTGGCCCCCAGTCTCTCTCCCTGTCACTGCCCTGCCCAGCTCCATCAGGCCTGTTCTCCAAGCCCGGCTCACTCTCCCAGCAGCCAGTAGTGTTCTCCTCCTTTCGGATCCCAGGCTCAGAGACCTCTGAGTTGGAGTGTGAAGGACGGGGCCACTTAGTGACCGTGCCCTTCTCCAGAAGACGCGGAGGCTAGGAGCAGCACGGGGCCTCCCAGCTGGTGAGGACACTGAGGGCTCTGCGGTGAGGTGGGCCCAGGGCACGGGCATGAGGGGATGGCTACAGGCAGTGGGTGTGTCTTGTGGGCACTGGAAGGCTGGTGTGAAACCAGTGAGCTGGACGGTCACGTATGATGCCACAGTAGGAAAACCAGTGAGCAGAGAACACAGTTGTGTTATGTGGCAGAATGGACATTTCACCCGTATTTTTAGATAAAATGTAAATTGTCTCAGAAAGCTCCCACAGGGTGGGGAGTGGTGGCTTCTCCTGGCCTGGACCTGCCCAGGGGAACACCAGTTCTCCCCATTGTGGAGGACTCGAGGGGGAGTCTGGGAGACCCCCTGCCCATGGCCCTCTGGGCGAAAGCCTCTCTTGGGCCCCTAGAGATGAGAGCCCTGTGGCCAATGCCGGGATGGCCAATGGAGGCCCCTATGGGTTAGCTTTGTGGTTACACGTCAGAAGGGGAAGTATTTCTCTTGTATGACCTGGGAGTGTGTCTTA
Source organism: Meles meles (assembly GCF_922984935.1). Lineage (NCBI taxonomy): Eukaryota > Metazoa > Chordata > Mammalia > Carnivora > Mustelidae > Meles > Meles meles. Next base: position 46,159,327 of record NC_060074.1, on the reverse strand, counting down.
ATAAAGCATTTGCAAGATCATCAATGTTAAGGGAGCTAAATTGGGAGAATAGCTCAGCGACATACATAAGCAGTTACTATAATTGGGGAAAGTACTATTGATTTAATGTGCATATGTGGCAGAAGCATGTTTGATGAGTGCCTTGATAAGAAGAGACAGGCTGGGTGTCACAAAGGCAGGCAAATAAAAAAAAAATCCATTAATTCTTCTATTCATTTAAAAAAATGGTATTTCCGGCTTTTACAGTGACAGTTTAATAATGAGGGTGCCTAATTTTAATCTGTTAACGTGGGTGCATGCCCTGCCTAGCTTGGGAAACCAGCTCCTGTTGGTGTGATTCTGAGCCGTGGTTGATTGCCACGGGGAGCGCAGAGATCCGGGGGACCTCAGGTGAATTCCTAGTCTGTCGCCCCGCAGGACCGTGTGAGCTGTGTGTCACCCAGGTCTGCCCAGGGAGCTGCGTGCTGAGCTGAGGGAGCCAGTTTCAGCTGAGAGAGCGTGTGTGTCACAGGGAACTGGGGTAGTGGCTTCGTGACGCCCTTTCCAGGGTGTCTCAAGCAGGGCGACTGTCATATCACCGGTGAGGCTCTTTGAGTGCGGAGTGCTGGCAGGGTTCAAGCGAGTGACATGCATCCGTTCCAAGATGGGCTCGTTCCCACTGCGCCGTCCCACGACACAGCTAGTAATTTTGAAACCACCGGGGACAAGTTACAAACGTCATTTACCAGCTCGGGGTGAAGAAATGAAATCAACTTTCATTTACGTTTTCTGCATGAGAATCAAATGTACCTTCTTCTCTCTTTCTTTTCTTCTCCCTTTCGCATTTGAAAAATGGGTTTCCATTCCCCAGAAGTTAACGTTTTCCGCATGCAGATGTAGTTAGAGACAACAAAGAGGCATGCTTGTGTGGTCCTGACTGCATAAAAAGGGGATTGCTGAATTGTAAATCACACGTCTAGAATACGCTGAGACCCAGCCCCGTTAGCCAGCCCACCGTTAGCCAGCCCACCGAGCGCTTGCTGGTGTGGGGAGAGGGGCAGCGCCCTTGCTCTGAGTCCCTAGATCATGTTGTCCTGGGAGCAGGCATGTGAGTCACGTGTCTGCTGACAGCTCACTCCCCACCAGCACACTCTACCCGTTCTGGTGCGTGTGGGGATGGCTGGGGGCTTGGTGTCATCGCTCCCACTCAACGTCTTAGCTGACTGGACACTGCCATGACCTGCAGGTGCTGTGGGCAGGGGCTGTTGTTCCATGGCGAGGGCCCACCGTGCTCTGGGGAAGGTGACTGCCACTTGCCCTTATTTCTCTAATGGATCGCAGGCCTGTGTGGAGAGCGACGCCCTCTTGGCACTTGGTTCTGTGAAACTGGGGACAAAGAAGGGTAATAGGCCATGCAATAAACCGTTTGGGCAGTTCATTGAATTTGTGCGTTTGTATAGCTAGCTTTCAAAAAAAACCTTTGCTTGTCATGGTGGCAGGAAGCACACGACCTCAGATTTGCTATCCTAACCATGGTACGTGTCCAGCTCAGTCATGCCGAGTGCATTTGCGTTGTTGTGCGACCAACCTCCAGAACTTTCTTGTCTTATAAAAACCAAATCTTGGGACCCAGTAGACATCAGTTCCATGAGTGTTTTTAAAGATGGGTGGCTCTTACTGTCCTGTCATTTGCCAACTGTGAAGGAAAAGATGGGAAGAGACAAATGTTTGTGTATATAGTAATTATGCATATATGCAAATATATAAGACACATGTGTACATGTCAGGACTCTGTTAGCATATGGTAGATAGGAAGTGCGTGTAACCTGCTGTGTACTCCGTGTTAGCATGATGTATGTGGCATGTCAACTGTACACACGTGTGTGCGAGTGTGTGCACACAGTGACGTCCAGGGGCCTCTGGGGCATGTCCCCGAGCAGGTTGCCGTGGAGCATGGGCCTTCTGCAGCCCATTCCTTCCCCTTCCTGGGCACCATGTTCTCCAGCCTGACCGTGTCATTCCCTTCCTGTAAATGACGTGGCTTGCGGGCCGCCTCTCTGATCCCATGTCTCCTGTTTCGTAGCTGGTCTCCCTGTCGTGCACCTGCCAGATGGGAGCCTCTGGTCTGAACCAGAGTTCCCACCCCAGTTGCCTGGCATACAGCTGAGTCCCCTGTGCCCCTCAACTGTCAGTGCCTTGGTTCAGGTGCTGAACATTGCTCACGGCCGTGATTCTGTCCTACCTCCTTCCTTGAGACTGATACCGAGGCGGAACTGGCTTAGAGGTCAGAGGCCAGAGGGTCCTGAGTGGCCCTGCTGGGGAGGGGGGCCCTGAGGCAGGGCAACACGTGGCCTGGGGGACTGAGCGGAGGAGGGAGCGTGCTGTGGATGGAGAAGAAGTCTAGCGGAGTCAGGTCTGCCTGCACCTGCTGGGCATCAGGCTGGCTTGGGGCCGCAAGGCACAGGGCCCTGAATGATGCCCTGGGGGTACAGGAGGTTGCAGGGGATGGGCTGGCACTGAACTTTAGGAAGTGCGTGGAGGCCTGCAGAGGCAGCCCGGGGTCAGGGTGGGCAGGTCCAGGACGGCGCGGGTACTGGCGGAGGTGAGAAGGGTTTGAGGACTTGTTGTCTGTTGATAATTGCCAACATACCCGATGTCACCGTGTCTTCTCTGGGGCCAGTCCTCTGGCATTGGCATGTGAATAGGACCCTGCACTTGGCAGCTGGCATCAAACCGGTGCTGATGGGGCAGACGCAGGCCAGGCAGAGCTGTCTGGGGAGGATTTCCTGGGCTGGCATGGTCCGTACTGAAGGCGACTTCTTTCAGAGATGAGGCCAGAGACAGAGGGGGATGAAGGGATGTTTGGAAGAAGACTCACTGGCATCTGAGGCTGCTGTCACCTGGGCTGTGGTTGAGTGGCACCGAGGCCATGTACCCCAGGCTGTCCTTAGGAGATGGTGCTGTGCTCGGCTCTGCGGGGGCGGGCAGGTGGGTCTGTCCTTGGTCCTGTGAACGCTTATAGGCATGGAGTGAGGTCTGGTGGCCGAGCCCTGGCTGCTTGGGGCTGTGAGGCGGTTGGTCCCAGTCCCAGAGGGGCCAGCTGATACAGAGTGACTTCCCTTCTCTGTCAAGGCCCTGGTCTGTGAGGCACTGGTGTGGCCGCACTCTGTTGTGCAGGAACCTTCTGCCTTGGGCTTATTCATGGAACCAGGTCCACAGGGACCGCCCCACCTGGCCACAAGTGTACACTGTCACGTTTGTGACAGCGGTGTGGTACCCTCTGCTCTCTCCCGGGCTCTTCAGGTGCATGGAGGCATCACTGACAAACAGGACCGGGTATATTTGAAGCGCGCTGATGTGACACCAGTCGTGAAAGGCTCCCACAGTAAACTCAATCCCCGCAGACCTCCCTTCCCCCTGCCAGCACTTGGGGTCCGCACTCAGCCACTTCCGGTGCTCAACCCAGTGTCACGACGTGTTGTGCCCGTGCTGTGCGTCAGGCTCAGCCTATCCATCCCGTAATGGGATGCTTGTACCCTTGACGACAGCCCCCAGGGATGCCCATCCTAGCCCCTGCCTGTTGTTTTTTGACAGTCCCCCATGTATGGTCCGTCAGGCTGTGCCGGGGGAATGCCACATTACTGACTGCAGAGGATGCAGGTTTGGGGCTGGGGCAGTCCCCACTGTGTATCTTCTGTTCCCTGGGTGGTGACAGGTAGAGTGTCATCTAGGGAATTCTGCCAAGGGGGCTGGGGCCAGGCAGTGCCTTCCTGGGGCTGTGGCGTGGAGTACTGTTGCCCAGAATTTGCCTGCCCTGCTTGAGGGCAATTGAAGCCTGTGGGAACCGCATGGCGTGTGTCTGCTGTGGTCGGTGAGTGCAAGTGTGAGTGTGTGCGGTTGTCCTGTGCACACCCCTGTGCAAGGCCTTGGTAGTTGGGGCGGGCATGGGCTCAAGCAGATGTCGGCACGGACGAGGTTCCCTCGGCTGACGGCCGGGCTGCTGTGGGCTGTGTGGGAGGCCCTGCTATTGACCGTGGCTTCTCCTGGGTAGGGAGGTGGAGCCGGGTCCCCACCACAGCTGCTGTCAGCCATCCAATTAGGAGATAGCACTGTGTTGACACTTGGGGCGACTCTAGTGATTTATTTCGCTGTCTGTAATGCATCCCGAGGATGACTTTGAACTGATACCTTGCACGAAGGAGAGCATGAGTGATATAGAGATTGGTCCCAAGGAGAAGGAAGAGCCCGAGTGCGTGGCTGTCACCCGGCCCCTGCCCTGCCCTCTCCCGGGTGTCTGGCGGCTGTCTGTGAGGAGCGCTGTGGGCCGCCGGGCGTGGTGTCACCCGAAGAGGGCTGGGCCAGGGCACCTGGGCTTCTGCCTTGGGCACCTGACCTAGTGGGGCCGGGGTTCTGTTTCAGTTCGGACTTTCCCAGAACGCGGGGTTTTCTCCTTTCCCCTTCCTCCCCTGTCGGCAGTCAGGTGCCTTAGTGTCATGTCTGTATCGTAGAGTCCCTTTCCCCATGTGGCTCTTTGGGAAGATAAGGATTCTACACCCGGGAAACTGCCCGTAACAGGTGTCCAGGGTAGAAGCGTGAACTTGTCTAGCGAAGTGCTTGGCCAGCCATGCTGTTTCCCAGGAGAAAGCAGTGGCAGTCCCAGACATGGCAACCCTGAGACTGTCTGTCCGGGCGGGACGTGGGACGTCTGCACTGGAGGGACACAGATGGCACGTGAGCGTATTTGCCCTCTGTCCACTGTGACACCCTCTTCCTTTGAGTTCATCGCTTGGGTAGGTTTTTGTACAAGCGTAACCATGGCCCTCTGCGTGTTCTGTGGAAGCAGCTGCAGGCCCACCAGGAAGGGTGGATGACTGTCCCCGAGCGTGTGCGGGGAAGGCAGACATCGGAAGGAGGGCAGAGGTTGACTGTTAATTCCACGTCTTGATTGTCTGCAATGCTTTTTCTGTACTTTTAAATAAAAATAGCGCTTTTCTCCTTTTAACAAAAATACTCCTTGTAAATGGACAGTTTCAACAGTAAGTGAGTTTGAAAAGTGGGAACTTGCAGCCCCCACCTCTGCACTGATGGTCATGGTCCTGGGGCCAGAGCAGGCCCAGGGGCGCTTGCTGTGGGGTCACCATGAGAGGTGGGGGCACCGGCCACGGCCACCAGTGTGGGCCCCTCGTGGGTCTGACGGCAGTGCTCCTACGGGCCGCTGCTCTTCCCTCCAGCCTGTCTCACCTGTATATGGCCGAGCTTTGGTCCCAATACACGTGTGTCTGGACCAGGAGTTAGTCTGTGCCTGGCGCTCCCCTCGCTGGCAGCCAGGGGAGACAGCTGGTAGCCGGGGCTGCAGGGACAGTAATGTCTGAGGAGTTCTGGTTCCGGTTCCCTTCTGACTCTGGCTGGGGCTCCTGATACTGGACAAGGACCCAGCAACAGAGGTGCCCAGCATTGTCCATGGGTCCTGGGTTCTGCTCGATGGGTCGGCTGGTGCTGCTGACCCAGGTGACTGGAGTTGGGGGAACATCGGGATGACTGGACCCCCTCTGCCCTTTCAGACAGTAGTGCCTGGGGTTCACTCGCATTGAGTCCAGGGAATTTGGGGTTTGGAAAACCCACTCTGGGTACAGAGTCCTCCCTGTGGCAAGTAGCACATGGTGCCTTCCCAGGAACCCTGTCTCAGGTTTGTGGGGACCTGTGACAGCCCCAAGTCACCCAGCGGGGGAGGAACATACACCATGAGATACTGAGACATAGTAAAGGAGAGGCCAGCTTTTGGGGGCAGGTGGAATGTCTGTGTCCCTCTTTCCTTAGGCGGCAGCGGCCCTGCCCCTTTACCCTGCTGTCCTCTTGGGGACCCCATTCTCTGTCCAGAAGGAAGCCAGTGAGGCAGCTGGTGGAGCCTGTCGAGACCTGGCAAGCAGGTCAGTCTGCCCCACAGAGGCCACCTCCACAGAGCCGTGGGGTGGTACACAGCAGGTGGGAGTCTGCTTTGGCTTGTAGGTCAGTGCACGATCCCTTCCTGTGCCCTCCATCACTGGTCCTTTAATTCCTCCCAGGGAGTGCTTTCACCTCTGCCGACTCCTGTCTCTTGTATATACACCCGGACTTCCCAAACTGTCTCCTAAGGGGAACTATTGGGGGTACATCTGTATGGCCACGGTTCTCAAACTCTGGTGTCAGGATCCCTTTATGTTCTTTTTTTTTTGTTTTTAATAAATATTTTTTATTTATCTGACAGAGAGAAATCACAACCAGGCAGAGAGGCAGGCAGAGAGAGAGGAGGAAGCAGGCTCCCTGCGGAGCAGAGAGCCTGATGCGGGGCTCGATCCCAGGACCCTGAGACCATGACCTGAACCGAAGGCAGAGGCTTTAACCCACTGAGCCACCCAGGCACCCGAGGATCCCTTTATGTTCTTGAAAATCAGACCGGACCCCAGAGAGTGATTGTTTAAATGGCTTATGTCTATGGGTACTTACCACATTGGAAACTAACACAGAAATTACAAAAATATCCATTTGAAACTAAATGGATCACAAGTAATACGGCAGTATATATATATATTTTTTTATGAAAACTGTTTATTATGTAAAACAAAGAATGGAGGGAGAAGACAGGCATCATTTAGCATTTTTGCCTGTTTCTATAACGTCTGGCTTGGTGGAAGACAGCTGGATTCTCCTGTCTGCCTCTCACATTTAATCTGTCATGATTTCTGGAAGACTCCATGGTTCACCCATGAGGGAACAAGGGTGAGAAAGGCGAATAGCATCTTATTGTTCCCATGAAAAGAGTGTGGACTTCTCCCACCCCCCGTAGAGGTCCTGGGCTCCCCCAGGAACCTTGTACCACTCTTGTACCACGGTGGTTTCCTTGTGGTTGAGCGCAGGGTCAGGAAGAGGTTTAACCTTTATTAATGGGAGTTGACCAGTCATCTGGCTGATGGAGGTGTCTCCTGTCACCGAGCTATTTCTCCTTCTCCTGGCACAGTCAGTGAGGGCAGGCTCCTGGCTTCGTGCTGGTGAAGTGCTGTGTACTTGTGTTTATGTTGGGAGCCGTGGGAAGGTTACGGGGCTGCGTGTGGCCTGCCTGGGAGCTCCCCGGGGCCCGCTCGGAGTCCTGTTCTTCAGGGGGTTGCAGCCTTCTGCCTGGGGTGCTCCTGGCCGGGGCTGTCTTGTTGCTGAATGATCCATCAAGTTTTCTTGGGGCTCCCTGCCGGCCGGCCAGCCAGAGTCTTTGCCACTGAAGTTATTTTATTTAGCAGATAACGGAGACCGGTATTGTTTTATCTGGGCATGTTTTCCATTTGAGCCCTTAATCTAAAGAGTTTATTTTATCAAGCAGTTTATACATGTTAAAACTAAGATACGGTTATTTATCAGTAACTAGATGTAGCCATCTGGAAAAAGGATCCAGAGGGCTGGGAGGCCGTTTTCTTTTGTTCCTGACAGCCAGTTGTTCCTGTGTGTGCTTGTGTGTGCAAGTGTGTGTGCACACATGTGCTTCTGAGCCCGTGCGTGTGTAGGCATGTTCGTGTACGTGCATGTGTGAGTGTGTTCGTGTGCTTGTGTGTGCAGGTGTTTTGGTGTGTGTGTGAGCGTGTGCTCGAGTGTGTGTTTGGGGGAGCACACCATTGACCTGCCGCTCGCTGCCCATGCTGGTGCCTTTATCCCTTTACCCTCCGCCGTCTGCCTGTGGCCTCCTGAGTAGGTGGAAGGATCTGGGCTCTGCTCGGTAGAGCCAGCATTACTCAGATTTCATGAAATACTTCATATGTTACTCCTCTTAGAACACACTGAAATGGTGTTTTATTACTTTCAAGTGTAGAGGCTGTTCTGAAGCTAAGAAATAAATGAGTCCCAAGAAATTGTGCGGAAAAAACCTCAAGTCTTCTACATGACCGTCTATCCTAAAACAGCGTTCTTCCAGAATGTAATTGCTCGACCCTCCAGCCTATATTTCATTAAGGATGTTTGCTGAAGAAAATAATGCTTGTTAATAAAGCTTGCCATATAAATAAGACTGGGGGAAAAATCACTCCATCAAGAGCTGGTTTTTTGATTAAAATTTATTAAAATCTAAATTAATTTTAATTAAGCTCAAATTACCTATTTATTTGAAAACATTTACATTGATAATTATTTCATGGGTATTTTTTTCTGTCTCATACCCTGACCTGGGTCCTCCTTGAGACTTCTACCCATTCTGTGAGTTCGAGTCGAGTCGCCATGTTTGTGTCGTCATGGACACAGCATGCATCCTGTCTTATTTCTGGGAGGTGTAACTGTCTCAGGAGGGGTAATTTGGCAAATACTTCCCGTGTGTGTGCTGATCGAGGAATATAGTGTAAGGGGAATGGACCCACCAGGTAGGTATTACTTTGGATCTTTCTTTGCACGATGGTCTTTGAGTACTTGATTCTCCCTCTGTCTCTGGGCCAGAAGGGTTCCAGAGTGGGTGAGTTGCCAGAGTAAACCCTCTCACCAGTCTTCACTTGGATCAGGAAACAGAACGCGACTCACACTCTGTAAGCCCTCCTTTCCTCCTTCCGCCTGCTTCCCTACCACTCATTCTGAAGGGCAAGTGTCCTGTCTTCTAACAGCACAGAGTCGTTCTGCCTGCTTCTGAGCTGCGTGTACATGGAGGCACACAGCGTGTTCTCTGGCGTGTCTGTCTGCTCTTTGCCCAGCGTCGATCGTGTGATATGTCCATGTCGTGCATGCTATTTGTTCTGATAGGGCTGTGCCACCATTTGTCCATACATTCCACTGTTGATGGGCCTGTGGGAGGTTTCCAGGCTTTGACTCTCATGGATAAGGCTGCCGTGTCGTTCTTGTACGTGTTTCTGTTGCGTATGTGCCTGGGAGTGGCTTTGCTGGGGAACAGGCTTGGGAAGGTCTGGCCTTGGTACATGTCACTAAGCACTTTCCTCCCGGGAGAGCATGCGAGTTCCAGTCCTTCCACAGCCTTGCCAACGCTTAGTTCTGCACGCTTTTAAGTTTCAGCCGTCTGTAGGGTGCCTTTGTGGTTTTAATGTGTGTTGCCCTGATTTCATAGACACCGAGTGCTTCTTCGTATGGTGATTGACCACTTGGGACCGTCTTTTGTTAAAAAAAGTGTCTGTTCACATTTCTTGCCCATTTTTCACTTGGGTTGTCTGCATTTCTTTTAATGATTTAAACAAATTATTTCTATATCCTGGACACCAGCCTTCATTGGGTGTGTGTTGGGCAGATTCTCTTCTGCTCTCTGTCTGGGTTGCCTTTTCCTTCCTCTGCTGGTCTTTGGACACGTGAAAATTCTTAATTTTGATGCAGTAAAAGGTATCATTTTCTTTCCTTCACTGTCAGTTTCTTAAACACTGTTGTTTTTAAATCAATTTAGGAAATCTTTGCCTGCCTGCAGATCTATGCTTTTGTTGTCTTTTGGGCTCGTCCTCCTTGTCTGACCTTGATTCTGTGCTCCATCTCATGCCAGTTTCCATGGCGAGGTGCTGCCTGGGTCCAGGCTCATCTCTGTTTTCATGTAGATTGCTGTGGCCCAAGCATTATTCCCTGAAAGACCCCCTCTCCCTGTGGATGTTACTGTATTTGTGTTGGCCTCCTTCTAGTATGTTTTGTTCCTTATGGTGCCCATTCTTCTGCCAGCCTCTTAATTACATAGCTTTATAATACATCTTGGTATTTAGTAGTATAAGTCTTCCGTGTCTGTTTTTCCTCAAGATTGCTGTTCTAGGTCCTTTGTACTTCCATGTAAAATGTACAATATGCTTGTCAATCTTCAAGCAGGTTCTGGTGGGAGGGTGACTGAGATCTCACTGAGGATGACTTAGTCTGGGTGCAGGGTGCACTGTCCTGTTTGCTTAGATCTTAAATCTCATTGCTGATGTTCCCCCCCTTAATGTCCAAAGTTCTCACGAGTCCTCGGGCAGAGCTACACCTGGTCATTTGCCAACACTGGATGCTACTGTAAATGGTATCTTTTTTCAAAGCTTCTCTCTCTCTCTCTCTCTCTCTCTCTCTCTCTTTTGGCTGCTTTGTAAAAATACAATAGATTTTTGTACATTGACCTTGGGCCCAGCGATCTTGTGAAGTTCCCATAGGAACGTTGATAGTGGCTGTGCCTTGTTTGGGGTTTTGTATACCATCTGTAAATAATGCAGTATCTTTGTCCTCTCTGGTCCTCGTGCCCTTCACTTCTTCTGGCTGTGTCGTCCTGGCTGACATCTCTGGGATGGTGTGGAGTGGAGATGTTGAGAGGGGACTCTTGGCTTCATTCCCGACTCCAGCTGATGGTGTGTGTCCTCCATCCCGTGTTGGGGTGCTGTGGTCTGAGCTGTGCTGTGCGGCTCCTGGCTCTGTGTTTGTTCTCCAACAGCTTGCTGTGCTCCCACCAGCCTGGCAGGCTGCGGCCGTGGTGGGGAGGAGCTCGGACTTTGAGCTGTGGTCATTCTTTGCCCATGTGACACGTGACGGGGTGCAGAGAATTGTGGCAAGTGAGGAGGCATGTCATCTCTACACGGCCGCATTTCTTTGTGGTCACCTAATATACGATTTTTAAAAGAATGTTCCTTTAAGGATTTACAGTTTTGAAGACTTTAACCCTTTGGAAGGTTTATGGCTTGTTCTGTGAAATTAGGTCAACTACAATTTTTAAGGGCAGCTGCAGGAGAGAAGAACTATAGGTAATCCTAGATTCCGACATTTGGTGAAGGAAATATTAGCACACACTTATGCTGTAGTGACGCATTTACTTTCATTTATTTCATGTGGGGCAGAAATACAAATAAAGAGATGTCTTTTATATAAATATGCGCTCCATGTCAGAGACTTCCCAGTGCGTGGAGTGCCCAGGCCCATCGTTCTAAAGGTGCCATGAGTCAGAATTCCAGAGTCTTCTGCTCACCCTTCCAAATGTGGTCTTTAATTCATGTCATAAATCAGGAAAGAATGCAGTCATAAAAGCAGTTGTGTCTCATCGTAATATGTTCGGCGTTTGTTTAATTTTATTCCAAGTATATACTTTAGAGACATACACATTCTCGTTCCAACTGTTCCTCGAGAATAGGGTTTCAGAAACCTGAGGCTCCTGGAATTTTGGAGATCTTAGTACCGTCGCTCTGGGTTTTCTTAGAAAAGCGATAATCTGTTGGTTAGTCAAATGTCATTAGATGTTTACATCGAGATGAAAGGAACTATATTGTGCTTGAATTTTCTTTTATTTAAATAATAAATTCCCAGTCTGTTTTTATATTGTGAATATTGCATTGGGTTGTTCAGAAACCCTCCACCTAAAGACATTCCTGTGGTCCTGGGAAGAAGAGGGAAGGAGGAATATGGCTGCACAGGTCAGACAGTTTTGGTGGGCTCTCCTCTGAGACCAGGGAGGAGAGGTTTTGCTTTCGTGGTGGGATGGAGGCGATGAGCTTTCTTCTCAGGGAGTATAATGGACTTTGCGCTGTGAGATGGGCCTGGAGGCCTTGGTTTTCTGCGCTGAGTCCCAGCACCCGCCTGAGGCTACAGCCGGTTCTCACTTAGCCTGGATGTCCTGAGGGCGGAGGGGCTCTGGGCGACCTGGGGCTCTGCCCGCCTCACGCAGGCCCGACCCGCACTGAAGCTGCAAGCCTCCTGCAGCCCCACGCGCTCCAGGATTCACCAGACCTTTGATGTCAGACATGACCCTGAACTTCTCTTCTAGAACCTCCAGAAGGTTGGGCACTGCTGCTCTTGCAGTTGCCTTTTGAAGTGATTTCTGAGGTGGATTTAGGACAACTTTTCCGAAGGTTGTTCTGTTCAGCGCGTTGTTGCGCATTGACTGTGTGCCCAGGCCTCAGGGACCAGCCAGGCTGCCTGTGCCGCGGGCGGTAATCAAGGGGACAGTGAAAAATCAAGCAGGTGGATGTGGCAGACAGCAGGGTGGCCGGACCAATGTATGAGAGGGGTGGGGACTGCCCTCCAGGGGCCCAGAAAGGGCTCTGGGGACGAGGGAGCCTCCAAGAGGGAAGGCACAGGAAGTTCATGGGCCTTGTGCCTGGCTGTTCAGGGCCCCTCGGGTGTGTGAGGCTGGGAGTGCTGCTGGGGGCTGCCAAGCCGTCTTTCCTGTGGTGTCTGCCCCATGGGGGCCCTTGGAAACTTCGGTGAGTTATTCCAGCCCAGGAATGTCACAGGGGCTGCCCCAGGGCCATCCAGCTCACTGTGGCCTTGCCGAGTGGATAGGGCTCAAGCCTTCCGGCTCAGCACTCCCTCCCATGCCAGTGCGGTGGTGTCAAGGGACAGATGTGTCTTGCTGGTTTTCGTGGAACTCGTGGCCAGGCCCACCAGCATGCCATCACAGGCCAGCTGGAGCTACACTGGTGGGGTCCTGTGGTAGGAAGGTGGGCAGCTGGAAGGATCCTGTGGTCTGGCCATGGTCTGATCCCCGCTCCCCCATGGTTCTCTGTGGCATCTCCTGCCCAGCCCCTCAGCTACTCTGGTAATAGCTGGCAGCTTCCCTCTGGGGAGTGACCCCTTGCCTGTTAGATTCACTTTGGTGGGGCTGCCGGTCTAGGCGTTCTGCCTTGCCCTGGCCAGGGGGACTCACGCTGCCCAGCAGCTGGGGCCCCTGGGAAGAGGAGTCTCAGACAAGCATCCTCCGGGCATTGTCCATCACTTCCTGTCTCTGGGTGCCCACCCACTACCCAGTTTCCTTCTGGGAGTTTCCTTCGCCTACCTGGATCACCAGGTGCATTTCTATTGGCGTGCAGCTGGGAGCCTCCAACAGGTGTGCCTTTGCTCTAAGGTGCCCTCCCCCTGGAGCTCCAGCTCCTGCCTTCTGTGGTGCAGGGAGGCTCCCCAAGGGGTCCAGGGGTCGTGAGGATGAGTGGTCCTGCACTTGCTCTTGAGTGACTTCCCTAGTTGGGTCTTTGAAGGCATTTGTTTATTTCATCTAAATTGTCAGATTTATTGGCCTAAAATTGTCATATTCTCTTATTGTCCATTTACTATCTGTTTGGTCTGTAGTTAATCCCTTCTCACTTTCTCGGTATTATTAATTTGTGTTTTCTTTCTCTCTTTATTTTTCCTGATCAGTTCAGCTGGAGGTTTGTCAATTTTATTGTCTCAGAGAATCAGATTTTAGTTTCTTTTTTTTTTTTTTTCTAACCTTTCTGCTCTTTGTTATTTTTCTTCTACTTATTTTGGGTATAATTTATTCTTTTTTTATAGTTGCTTAAGGTGAAACCTGAGCTCGTGGAGTTGATCCCTCCCTTCCTAGCGTGGGCATTTGATACTACAGATCTCCATGTACTGCCCATCTTGATAGGTCAGCAGTGCCTTATTTCTGCTCTCATTTTCTCTCTGACCCCTGAAGTGTATTATTTGTATTATCAGTCTTCTAGCTGTCTTTCTGTTTTTGATATCTAATTTCAATTTCGTCTGAGAACATGCTTGTATATTTGACTTGTCTCTTTTAAATTTACTGAGACTTGTTTTACAGCCCCAGAGCTGGGCCATCTCGTCAGGTTTTCCGTGTGCACTTTTGAAACCACGTGAGGAACGAGCGTTGTGTTGGTGATGGTGCCCTGTCAGCGCCGTTGCGGTCCAGTCCTCTCTGAGTTTCCGTCTGTTTGCTCTAGCAGTTGCTAAGAACAGAGTTGGAATTTCCAGCTATAATTGTAGATTTGTCCATTTCTCCTCACATTTTCATAATTTTTGCCTCACAAATGAAGCGCTGTTACTGGATGCAGAAACGAGTCAGTTGTGTCTCTTTATCATTATGAAATGCCCTTCTTTATCCCTGACGATATTTCTTCTTTAAACTTTGTCTGATACTAATGTAACTGTCACCGCTTTCCTTTGAGTAGTATTTCCATAATTTATCTTTTTCCATCTTTTACCTTTAACCTATTTGTATTTTTTTTCAAGATTTTATTTGTTTATTTGAGAGAGCGAGAGAGGGATTGTGAGAAAGAGAGGATGAGTGGGTGGAGGGTCAGAGGGAGGAAACAGGCTCCCCACTGAGCAGGGAGCCCGAAGTGGGACTTGATCCCAGAACCCTGGGATCATGACCTGAGCTGAAGGCAGACTCTCACTTGATTGAAGTCCATGTAACCTATTTATATTTTTATACTTTAGGTGGGTTCCCTGTAGGCAGCATGTAGTGGGCATGTAATGCTTGGGGAAGATCTGTTTTACGGTTTAGAGTGCATGACCTCCTCTCTCCAAGCCATGTTCAGCGCTGCCTCTAGGACTGTGCTCTTTCCCCTCTTCATTCCCGTTCCCGTGGGCTAGGAACTTGCTCAAGTTCACTTGCTAAGATGGTGATCTGAGATTCAGACCCAGAGCCGAGCCCGGGACCCTGGCAGCATTGGCTCTTGTGCCTGTGCTCTTGGGCGTTCTGCTATCCTGCAAACCAACAGCTGGCTAGATGTTTCTGGAAAGGCCTCTCTGGTTTCCCCTGAAGACCCAGGGTGTGGAGTCTGCTGAAGCCAGAGAAACCAAGCAGAACAATGGAATCAGTGGCTCACCTGAGAGCATGAACGAAACCCTCCCTCCCCACTGTCCCCTGGGGTTTGTGCTGTTCCACCCCCCCGCCCCCGCCCAAAACCCTCCAGGACACTGGGCAGCTGTCCCTGTGGCATGTGAGCAGCTTTTCAAGTCCCGTGCTTCTGTGCTCCAGGTGTCGTCCTCCTTGCTAGTGGTAGTTCAGAAAGAGTTGGTCTGCGTAGAACATGGTGAGGTTTGGTGAGAGGATTGTGAAATGAGGGGCGCGTTGTTTTCTGGAACCTTCAAGTTCCTCTGGCGTTGGGTAGGCTGGTACGGGAGCAGTCGGGAAGAGCCATGATGCAGCGCCTACCTGTTAGGGGCTGGGCGATGTCATCGTGTTCCCCCTCCCCAAGAAGATACGCTGGAGTCCTAGCCCCCAGGACCTCAGCATGTGACCTTATTTGGATGTAGGGTTGTTGCAGATGTCATCAGTTAGGATGAAGTCCTGCTGGGGGGATTGAGCCCCTGATCCAACACGGCTGGTGCTCGTAAAAGAACATGGCCATGTGAAGGCGGAGACAGAGGGAGAAGCCGTGTGGTGGCAAAGGCGGCGTGCCAAGCAGTGTCAAAGATTGCCAGCAACCACCAGAAGCTGGGAAGAGGCAGGCAGGGTTTCCCTTGAGGTTTCCGAGGGTGGATGTACTTGCTGATACGTTGATCGAAGACTTAGGACACCTGGGTGCCTCCAGAACCGTGAACAGTCAGTTTCTGCTGTTCCAAGCCCCCCGGGTCTGGGTGTGGTGCTCCGGCAGCTCTAGGAAGGGAGCCCACTTCACATACTCCCTGTTCTGTGTCAAAGCTCGCTTCACAATACAAGCTTGCTCACGGGCTGGTAATTGAGGGGAGAAGGTGTGTGTGTTGCATGAGTTGAGCCGGGCCAGATTTGATTTTTCCTGCACATGGATGCTTTCTGTTATCAGGGAGCAGGACTTGCACGTGGAGGGATGTCACGCTGAGCGTGGTAATCCACGGAGTAGTGGTGTGCTGTGTGTGTGTGCTCGCTTGTGTTCCCACCTCAGCTCTGCTTCCTGCCCATTTTGGCCACGTGCCCTGGCTCATGATTTTCTCCAGTGTCTAACATCTTGTCCCCAGTTCCACGGCTCTGAGGCTTCCGTTCTTGCTTTTGTTCTCCCTCATAAAAGTGTTGCCACGGTAAGATCCTACATTTGCAGGACTTTTTATTTATTAGGAATTTTACACGTCTTTTTTTTTTTTTAAACAAACACTGTGGTCGTGTTTTTATGAGTGTTGTTATTGATTTCCGTGATGTCCCAGTTAATAAATCGCAGTTTTGAATGGTCTGCTCCAACCTTGTATTTTTTTCAGACGCCCTGGCATTTTTAGGGTAGTGTCGCAGAATGTGAGATTCCTCCAGAATACGTCTGTTGTAGCATAGCAGAAGCTCCTGTCCTCTGTTTCATCTGCAGTTGGGAAGAGTGTCCGTCTCAGTCTGGCAGGACTGCATGCGATCAGAGCCTGCTGGGCACTGGGCTGGGGACCGCATGTTTCAGCTGCCAGGGGTGTAGCTGTGAGCAGCAGACTTTGGCCGACATTACAGTGGACACAGGATGGGGAAGGAGCAAGTACACATGGCTTTTTGGCAAAACCCAGGTCTGGACTGGAGCCATTCTGATGTGAGGATGAATGAACAGAAAGTCCCCCCACGGGGTCTCCCAGAACGTGGTGAAAAGGGAAATACTCAGAAACGTAGAAGACGAATATACCTCCGAAAGCAGTCCACAGTCAGAGGCAGAAAAAAGAGATTTCAAAAGACTTTGGCAGGGAGAAGACATGGCTCCATGGACGGTGAGGAAGAGGCGGGTGCTCTGAGTGGAAGAGATAGAGGAAGGGGTTGTGAAGGGAACTGGTTGAAAATGGGGAGTCTGAGGTTAAAATCTATTTCAGAGGCCGTAAGGAATCAGACTGATACCGTGGAAAATAGCAGCCGTGCTGCGGAGAACATACTTGAGAAGATGCCCAGGAATGCAGAGTAAACAGCAGGTGTGCCAGTGGTGGGAGAGGCTAGAGCCGAGGGCGATGCCAGCCAGTCAGGAGAGGGGTCTCTGAGGAAGCCAGCGCAAGTTTCCCCGAAATAGGAATCCAAACCTAGTTGAAGAGCTTCCTCCTGAGCGGAAAAGAGACCTGTGTGTATTGAAAGGTTCATGTTTGGAGCAAAATCAATGAAAAGAGGTTCTTACATCTTCTGACAACACTTCCGAAATTCAACATGAAAGAAGAAATTCTTGCAGAATCCAGACAGAAGGAGATGGCAGCAGCAGCGGCATCCAAGCTCAGTCCCCAGAAGTCCCCGAGGAAGGAGATGGACGTGGGGTTTCTGCAGGGCCAAGGGTGGGGCCGGGTCTAAAGGTTTCAAGGGAGAAGAAGGGTTTGTGTTCTCAGAATTTTATACCCAGCCACGCTGGGACCTGTGTGTGAAGGGTATTGAGCAGTCAGAGATTTGCAGGAGAAACCATTTACACTGTCTTCAAGACAGTGGTGTTTCCTTCTGGCCAAGAGATGAATGAAAAATCTGAACCTGAGATATAGGTCACTGTGTTAACTAAGGAAACAACCAGATACAGAACAACAGTTGTGAGGATGTTGATCACAGAGTTATGGAAACATGGTATGGAAACCACTGAAATGGCTGGCCTTCGGGCAGTAGTCATTTTCATGACGGACTGGTTAGGGTTCTCTGAGTATAAGCAATGGGCAAAGAAAGGATTCTGAATAATTTAATCAAGAACAGGAATCTGTCACATCATTCGAGGAGAAGGTGACAGAGACCTCAGAGGAGCCTCGCACCAGGGTCAATAGGAGGTTTTCCATAGTTACCACAGTTACAGTTTGTTTCCACTTTCTAATGGTGAGAGATCACAGGTGAGTGTGTAAGAATTCACCCATGATGCCTCCACACGGAGGCGACACCTGCTGCTGGGTGTTCTTGTGCTTATCTCCAGGCGGCGGCGCTCCATAGAGGAGACAGGCCTTGGGGAGAGGGTTTGGTGAACTTGGCGCGCGTCCCATACCTGATCCTGAGGATAGTGCCACCTGAGGCGGTCAGGGGCAGTCCTTGGAGGGAGGGAGACAGCCATTCTCTGTTATGGATGGAGTAGGGAGCAGCCTTGGTCGCGGTGTGACTGGGAGTTGTGAGTGACTTGGGGACATTCCTGGCTGTAACAGCAGCACAGAGAAGAGGACACACAGCTGTAGAGCGGGCAGAGGGCAGAGAAAAACATCAGCGAGACAGGTCTGAGCCTTACTGAGTGTTGGCCTCTGGTGCCAGCATCGTGGTTGACTTGAAGCACTTAGCTGTGATGAGCACAGATTACTTTTATAGTCAGAAACTAGAGTTAAAAGGGGAGGGCGGTAATTATGAAGATGGAAACAGAGGGCTGGGGGGTGGGGAGGGGCCTGCACACAGTGCAGCAGCTCATGCAGAAGCCAAGTGTGGCCTGTGGGACCGCAGCCCCATGCAGTATAGATGTGTGGGCGAGGGGCCCGGCAGCGGGTGGTGGGGGTGGGCTGGGGCTCCCGGTTGGTGGTGCTGGTGCCAAGGCTGAGAACCGCTGCTCTGTGACGTGTCTTCACACCTGTTAACGAACAAAACCCCCACGTGGTTTGTGACAGCAGAACGGATTCCACCCGGGACGGCTTTTCCGCCCGCAGTGCATCAACGTGAACACCCACGTTGTTTCCCTGGTTAGATGCTGCTGTCCACGAGAGCCCTCGCCCCCTCACTGACCCTGCTCTTCCTTCTCTAACCATGCAGGTCACCCCCTGAGAGCCCACAGAAGAGTCCTGCCTGCCTCGTGGATGACTCGGCCTGTGAGACGTGGTCAGCACGTCGGGGAGTTTTCGCGGCTGTGCGCCAACACTCGCTGCGGCTGTACTTGTATGTGTCCGTGCAACGTGGGGGCTCTTTGGAGCTGTTGTTTACGTGGAAGTTGCGAGCCGTTTTGAACTGCTTGAAGGAATAGACGCTAGCAATGAGCTCCCAAAGCCGTCCAGGTAAGGTGACCCCTGTCCTTCTCTTGCGGACGGCAGGGCTCTCCCTTTAGGAGAGGAGATCGTGTGACTGAGCTGACCCGCAGCATGGCTGTGGTCAGTGCATGCCCGCCTGGTGCAGAGCAGATTGTGGGCTCTTCGTCTCGGGGGTTCAGGGTCGTGTCTTTGGCTCTGATTTGCATGCATACAGATGGCATGTGGTTTCCATTGATGCTGGGAGAGGAGACTTGTACTTAGCAAGGTGATGTTTAGGTTCATCTCTGATTTGTTGAGTTAATTCCTTGTTTTTGAGGGGACTTTGTGGGGTGGGAGTGCTGCTGTGATGGGGCCCCTGGGCTTAGTCTGGGAGGCAGCACCCGGTCTGCACCTGCCTCGGTGGCCCCAGGACTCGCTCCTCGGGTCATGCTTTGTAGAGGCACGGCAGAGATCCTGGCATGCACGTAGTCTTCCCAGTGCCCTAAGAATCTCAGACCTGGAGGGAAGAAGTGACGTGTCTCAGGTTACAGAGCTAAGTGGCCAGATGGATTAGCAACCATGTTTATGGGGCTCTGAGCTTCAGAAGGCTGCCAAAGGCACCTGCATTCATCCTCTTGCAGAACCACAGTGTGGATACCTGGTTAAAGCCTGGCGGGCTGCCTTGATCTGTCCAACAGGACCGGCCTCCCGCAGAGCCAGCACTGCCCACCCAGCTGTGGCCTCTTCCAGGCCAATGTGGGCTCGAAGGACACTTGGATAGCGGGTCTGTCCTGCATCCACGCAGTGGGGGGAGGCAGGGGCTCACCCAGTCAGAGGCGGCACGTCCCTGTGGCACCCATGTCTCTGAGCGAGACTCGGGCCTGGCCTGGTGGAGTGGAGCCAGAGGTTTAGGGTCTGGGTCTCTCCCTTTGGGATTGCTCCAGAACATTCTCACACCTTCCTTTGGCTCTGATCAGAGTTGTCAGAAGCTCCAGAGAGCAGGATTCCCGGTTATATTTAGATATGAAAGCTTTATTGATGTAAATCGTTCATGTATTGATTGATACAAAGCATAAAACGGAGTTAAGCCATCTGGATCGAAGTGTGTAAAGGAGACACTGGGTGGTGCCCAGCTCTCTCTTCGGCTCAGGGCGTGCTGCTGCAGTCTTGGGGGTGTGCTTGTTCCTATGGGTGAGCATGGAGGAGCATGAGTGCAAACACTTGAATAGAGTGGGCTCATTCCATATGTGGGGTTCCGTGTTCTCCTTTTTTCCCCATTGTAATGTATTGTGAGCATCCTTTGATGTCTGCGCATACACAGGTGTCACTTACTTTGGATAGCTTTTCCATGGTGCTTGTGTGGTTAGGGTAACGCCCCAAATCGGCATCTCACAGTTACTGCACGTGTGTTTGTCCGTATGCTTCTGCACGGATCTCCATGGGCCCAATTCCAGGAGGTAGAATTGCTAGGTTGGAGGACGTGAGGGTCAGGTCCACTCTCCTGTTGCTCCAGAAACAGTCTCAACTTACCTTCTTCGTTAAGGTTCACGAGCACCCAGAATTTTCTCCATTTGCCCCAGTGCTAGGGTAGATGCGGTCCATTTCATCGTTGTCAGTATGCGAGGGGAAAGCGATTGTTTCAATTTACATAACTGTGCACACGGGGTGCACGTTTTTGTACAGATAGTCAAATCTAGTCCATGCCGCCCACGCGTTTGGAGAGAAAGAATGCTCTTTTGTTCCTGTTTCCGTGTCTCAGGAGATCTGTATGTGCACACAGTTTCCTTGTTCACACATACCGTGTACTTACACCCGTGTCTTCTTCCCTGTGTTGTTTACACGCTGACTCATGGAAGTCAGTGTAGCTTTACTCTGATTTGTGCTCAATTTCTACAAAAATGTGCAATATTTTTTTCACGTTACTGACCATTTTCTGCTTTGTATGTTTCAGTGTGTTTTTCTGCACTTAAAGATTGATGACCATATCTCTTGGTAGCTCAGTCCTCTGAACAAAATACACACTATTTTTCTTCCCTTAATGTTTTTTGCCCCAAAGTTTATTATGCCTTTTAAAAGCCTGTCCTTGGTTTCTTTAGCTCATCAGCCTGTCTCCACACACTCACCTTAACCTTTTAAGTTGTTCTCCCAAGAGCCTTGGCCTCTTATATGGGGAGTTTGCCCACTAATAGTTATGGAGTCATGGTCCTGTTTGACCGTGTGTTGTTCGCCCCACACTGACCCCCGACCCCTCGCCGTCAGTGTCCCTGTCCCTCTCAGTGGGTGGTGGTCTCCGGAGAGTGGGAGCTGGCCCGGGGCTGCCTCTGCCCTTCAGGCCGGAGCCTCATCCCTCCTGGGTCAGTGTGGATGTGTGCCATGGTATGTGGTGGGCCTGAAGCCCCCGGGCGTTCCCCCTTCTCCTAGCCCATGGGTCTTCCCAGGGACCCGCCCTCCCCCCAGCGCAGCCCCGCACACATGGGCACACGGGTGGCCCCGTGGTGGGCTGTGAGTCGGGCCACACTGTCTCTGCCCTTCCTTCCTGAGGCTGTGGCCTGCCCGGGTGAGGGTCTGCTCCTAGCGCTTGGCTTCCCATCATGTCGATCCCCTGGGATTTGTATTTTCTAGGAGGTTACCCCAAGTTTCTGTCTGTTGACACTGCCATCTTCCCATTGTCTAGCTTTACCATACCTTTTGAATTTGTATTTATGTCATTTTTCGTGGCCTTCTGGGAAGAAGGGAAGTACTAGTTGTTCGGTTTGCTCTTTGGAATGGGAAGCTTGTAGGTGTCCTTCATCCCTTTCCTTGAGCCTGAGGGGACGAGTTCTGTCTGTGTACCCGCACGGCTCACTTGTGCCCTTTCCAGTGTCCCTGGCTGTGTGCCTGCCTTCCTCTGTCCCCCGGCTGTCCCTGCTCTGCCGTGCTCCTGTGTGGCTGTGCGGCACGCCCCACCAGGCTGGGGAGAGCCCAGCCCCATGTGGTCCCTCCTCTCACACTTGGCTATGTCTGTTGGCTTTGCCCTGATGATAAAATGACGTTTTTGTTTGATATGTATAATTTTTCTCTTCCCTGTTTTTCTTCAAAACTCCCGCTGGTGTTGGGTGAGGTACGCGGTATGATTTTATTGCTGTGCTTTCTGAACTTTGCCAGAGCCAGGCCCTGGTTCTCTGACGTAAAACTGTTAGCTGTTGGGGTTTTATGGCTCTGAGTAACTATTCCTAATGATGAGCAGCCTGGGGAAAGGCCTGGGCAATCCAGCCTGCTAGAACTCCTCTTTGATAATGAGAAGAATGAGAGCAGGTACTGAAAACATTAGGCTTCTCGCCTAACGCAGTGCTCCACACCTCTCCCCGCTGGGGATGTGCCCGAACAGGTCAGGATGGCCTGATTGGGACATAGGGTGTCTGCTCTGGAGGTGAGTTCCCGGTGGAGGACGAATGGAGGTCGGACACGTATGTGGACCTCCTAGCAGGACAAGCAAAGGCTCCCTTCTTCCTCCACCCTCCTTGTAAATCCCAGGGAGCCCGCAGTGGGGTCTCGAGGACTCATGTGTGGTCTCCCAAATGGTGTTCTTGCTAGAAAACCAGTTGAGCCGGCCTGCAGTGGAGTCACTCGTGTCCTGTCTCTCCCTGTATCTTTCTTTGTGAGGGTGTGTGGTAAGGGGTTAAAAACAGGAGAATTATTTTGGGGAAAACTTTGTGTATTTAAGATCAGTGTTTTAATTTGGACCATTCTTTGATTTCTTAATATTTTGTTCAGTGTAAAATACCCCATCCACATAAAAGCAGCTGGGAAGACTGTGTTAACAATAACTTAGTGATTAGTGAGTTTCGACATAGTCTGATTTCTTCAAACTGTCGTCAAATTTGAATTCTGAACGTCTCCCGGGACAAGGCCATGCCTCTGGCTGATCTGAGTTGGGGCTCTGGGCTTCCTTCCTCTGTGCGCTCTGCTGTCCCTCTGAACCTGAGTCTGTTTGTTTCAGCCAGTTTGGCTGCCAAGGCTGTTAGGTTTTAATATAGAAATTATCTCAGAAAGGAACATTCGTATGTCATTGAAATCATGCTTTGCCATGATTGAATGTCTCAGGAATATTCCAGAGTTTTAAGGGTAGGAAATGCCTTTTGATGACATGTCTTCAACACAGAGAAGACATTGGTTTGGAGCCGCTGGTGACAGGTGGGCCATGGACCCTGAGCAAGGTCCTGGGCCTCAAGCGGCAGATGGAGAGCTGGGGAGCTGGGAGTGGCCTTGCATGAGACCTGGAGGAGGGGTGCTGGGAGTCCCACAGCTTAGGTGAGGGGACACAGCCTCAGTTTTTGGCTGCCAGAGGATGGGAGCAGCCGGTGACAGCTGGAGGAGAGTGCTTCAGGACCTTCTGGAAAAGTGTGAGGGAGCCCCCAGTGGCTGATGGACTCGGGGAGTTCTGGGCAGGGACAGTAAGACTGAGCCCCGAGGTCACAGGTTGGGGAGCATGGGGGGAGTCAGACTCATTCCTGATGCCCAGCCGAATGCAGATATTTCAGGGCAGGCGGCAGGAATTGCCTCACTGGTCCCAGCCAAGGTTCAGATGGGAGACACCGCGCATCTTGCACTGGCCTGCCTTCTACAGGAAAGCTTTCCAGAGACCCTGGTGCGAGAGTCTCCTGTCTGCAGTGGTGATCTGCTAGGCGTTTTCGGAGCGCCCGGCATGAGAACATTCGCAGCTCCCGAACTGCCACCATTCCCGGTCTCCCATGCTATCATTATCTGGGATCTCAATCAGTCAAGGTTTGTTCTGGAAATGATGGAGACATAACGACTTCTTTTTCAACCCACTTTTTTTTTTCCTCTTTTTTTTAATCCTCAAATTGTGTTTTGTCTTTTAAAAATCACGAATACTCAGTCGTTATGAAGAGCCTGGAAAATTCACTGTCAATGGAGCATTGATGGTTTGTTTTGGCAATTCGCTGAAAATTCTTATACAGTATGTGGAACATTTGCATTTATGTCCTTTTTTTCAAAGCCACCATTGTAGAAATGCAAATTTTGGAGTTCTGAGATGCTGAATGTTGGATGATTAATGATATTGAAATTTAAGAATGAACTCGCAGTATGTACTTGACATAGAAAACCCAGCGCGAGAATGATTAGACGCCATTGAATGCGGCGCGGCAAGTGGAACAGAAAGGCCGTCCTTGAGGCGCCCGGCGGCAGGGGGCAGGTCTGGTGCGGACAGGTGTGGAGATGTGCGGCCATCTCCGCATGCTGGGCTGGGCTCTGCTTAACTGTAGAGGTTACTTACAATAGTGACAGATCCGTGTCGGTTTTTCCTGTACTCCAAGTCAAGATGCACCGCGCTCTTAGGACGCTGGAGCGAACGGCTGGTTCATTCTGAGTCGTGTCGTGCTTTGCACCTGTCCCATTTGTGTTGCATGGTGACCCTGTAAAGCAAGCTAGCACACATGATTCCTGTTTTGTAGATGAGGAAGCTGGGATGTACTGCTGCCGGGGGCTGAGCTTCATGTCAGGTGGCTCACTGGAGAATTGGTTCCCTGCCCTTAAGGGGCATGTG
This sequence comes from Meles meles, assembly GCF_922984935.1. Classification (NCBI taxonomy): domain Eukaryota; kingdom Metazoa; phylum Chordata; class Mammalia; order Carnivora; family Mustelidae; genus Meles; species Meles meles. Next base: position 46,135,311 of record NC_060074.1, on the reverse strand, counting down.
CCCTGAGCTGGTGTATATTGGGTGCACTGGGCTGGGTCAGGAGGCGATCCAGCTGACTTGCATGGAGCTTCCAGGTTGTGTGGTGTGTGGTTCAGGTAGTGAGAGGAGGTGGGTGGGGGCACCAGAAGGGGAGCAGGTTGGAAAGCAGGGCAGGAGCTTACCTGCCCAGATCAGGCACCAGGGGGTGGGCCCAGGGGCCTGGAGGTGAGAGCTTGGTGCGGTGGAGGGAGGACACTAGCAGCCGAGAGATGGGCATGGGGTATGGGTTCTGGAGTAGGAGGGGTGACATGGTCCTAATTCCCTTGGTTCCAACACCCCTGCAGGGGCCGACAAGGGATTGTGGGCCTGAGTCTCCTGACCCTTTGCGCTGTGCCCTCTCCTGGGACACACACTTTGTGTTCCGTCAGTTTAAATGAGCATGGCTTTGCTGTGGTAGAAGTTGGCTTTGGTGCTGTTTGCATTGTGACTTGAGATATTTCTGGACTTAGGCTGAACTTCTCTCCGCCAGTCCTTGGAGACTGGGACTGGATGGTAGGCTGACTGGGTGGCTGGCAGGCCTGGTTAATTTGGGAGTTCGAGTTGAAACTTTTCATTTTACTTCTACTTAAGAGCTTTTTATTTGCTTATTTCATGAGAACATGATAAAAAGTAGTCAATCTTAGAAAAATAGCAATTAAGAAAAATTCAGATCTAAAAATCAAACTTTTAGAAGCCTATCTGGCTTTGTGTTTTTAAATTGGTTTTCTCTTAGCCACTTAATCAGTAAGATACTGGGCATATTGGCCTTTAAGGAGTGATAAGAGCAGTGTAGATGAAAAGAAGCCTTCTGTTAGTTCCATATTGGCCCCTCCCTTCATTCCCCTTTCTAGAACACAAATAGAAGAGATAAATTCTGCCTCTCGCACATGCACATCGGGCACAGCAGCTGATGGGAGCCTGGTCCTGGGATAAGCAGCCCATGCAGGGCAATGAGCAAGGCGGCTGCTCACCAGGAGGGCTGCGTTGGGTTCGTGGCTTGGGTCATCTCTTAGGGTCGTAAACCCAGACATTCTAGGGTGCCCTTTGTCCTATTGGACTTCAGGCTCCCTGTCACCCTTGGTCCTTATCACCCTCCCCCGCCTAGCGTTCCTGCTGCTGTCCCTTGAATGCAATGATCCTGACTTGGAATGGAACATTCCATGCTGAAATGCAACATCAGAGCTTTGGGGTTTTAATGTGAAAAACAATGTGCCCTATTGCCACCATTTCTTCACTTTTGCTAATACTGTTTCCTTTTGAAAGGTAGTAGGTGAGGCTTGTTGAAATGTGATACAATTTTAAAAATAAAATACATAGCTGTCTTATATCTAATTGTTCCATTTCAGAGAGCATTTGTAAAGAACTATGGAAGGTTGGTTTAAGCGCCGGGATGTTAAGTATGCAATCGTCTCCGATGGGGGAGTATTTTCTACACCAGAATACCTTTCACGGCCCTGAGGAGCACCTGCTCTCAGTGCCCACTGTCCGAGTTGAGGATTCCTTGACCTTGGTGAACCTTTCCTGGGGCACGCTTGCAGTGGGCAGCAGTTCACTCTTGAAACTTTGAAACTCTTAGGCTGTGTTTTAGAAGGTCGCTCCTTTAAGACTTGGTTGTCGAGGGCCAAAGCCAAGAGGAAACCTTGTGTTTTAAGAGCTGAAGATTCTACTGTGGTCTGTTTGTATTCCTGGACAAGGTTTATACCTTTCGAAATGTATATGAATTCTCCTAGGAAATCCTTTGTAGAAACTGGACGTTGATTATAACCGGGTTTCTCGCTGACTTGTTGGTTCGGTGGCATCTGTGAAATGCTGTTGCAGTTCCAGAGAATTCCACGTGGTCTGCTGTCAGCTCACTGAGGTTTTCTAGACTCTGTACGAAGAGCCCTTTCTAACCCACTCACACCTGCTTCGGCGTGCATGTGTGGAGCAGAAATTCTCCCTTCAGAATTGAACGGTGTGTGCAGAGTTCTTGGTGCTCCTCCTGTTCACGTTCACGTTCACATTCACATTGATTTAACCCAAACCGGGGGCTGACTGGCTGATTCTTAATGCCCCATCTCCCCACCGTGGTCTGACACGCAGAATGCAAACCTGCTTGCCGTTCTTTTGTGCTCCAAGAGCTGCGTGGCCCAGTGCTGTCTTTGCCCAGATGCCTGCTGCTTCCACGTGGCTGTACAGGGGAGGTGCTCTTCACCCCAGTCCCCCGCGTACCCCCCACGGCCCAGGCTACTCTAGTGTAATCTCACGCATAGCATCAGGGAGATGGAGCAAGACAGGCTCAATGGATTTCTTTTTTTGGTACTGGTAGACAGAAAGAGTTTTTAGAAAGTTTGAGAAAGTGTTGGGGGAACAGGGGACATGGGAAGCAGAGGTTTTCATCGGGAATGATCCAGCTGTCCGTCTGCTCTTACATCTTTCTGTGATTTGGTCTCTTCTTTTCCTCCCCAGCCTTCAGGTGCACTTTGTACAACATTGTTTCTCCTAAGTGGTGTGGAAGGGTGGGTGGGACTGCGTCCAGGCGAGCAGGTGAGAGGCACAGGTCAGCCTCTCTGGCTGGTCTGGCCCTGATTCTCAGAAGGGTTGGGGGTGTCCTCGTTGTGAGGGAGTGGCAGCTCCTGGCCGGTGACAAGGCATCTTGGATGGCTGTGGAGACTGTCCTGGTTCAGCTGTGTTGGAGAGGAAGACACTGGGGGGTTGGGGGCTTTATCACGCTCTCAGGTTCCCAGCCTCTTGTGGCCCATCATGGTGCATCCATGCTCAGTTGGCAGGCACCCCTGTTGAGGTCAGGCTCATGCGTCCTGGTGGCCCTGGCTGGGTGTAGACGTGCATTTCTTTGCTCTTGGTTGGGCTTTCCCTGAACTCTCCAAGAGACCATAGGACTTGATGCAGGAGAACCACCCGCCAGGCTGTTTGTGTTTGTAGGTGTTCTCCTGTCTTCTGGTTGCTCGTGGCTCCTGTTGTGTGTGGATCTGGTAGACCAGTTGGCTGCAGTTCCGGAGGAGGCAGCATTTGTAATCCTTTCCTGCGAGATCTCCGGGCCTCTGGGGGGTGGGGTGGGGTGTGTGTGTGTGTGTGTGTGTGTGTGAGAGAGAGAGAGAAAGAGAGAGAGAGACGCTAGGTGATGAGCCTGCCCTGGCTGAGGGACGATATCTCAGACATCAGGACCACCTGTGAGAAGAAGAGAGCCATTTGTGTCTTTCTCAATGTGCTTAAATTGCCTGAAAGAACATCATTTTAGCATTTCTCAACAATCTTCAGTTGTGAAATATTTGGGCTTTCACTGGGGGATGGGTAGGGGGAGGGGCTGGGTGAACCCCGGGCCAGAGGCAGCTCTCTGTGCCAGCCTGTGCCACCTCTGCTGGAGGAACGTCCCGGGGGGTTTGTTGGCCTGGCCTGCTTGTCCCCTGATGGCGGGGGAGGGTGGGGCACGTGGCTTGGGCCAGGCCCGGCCCTTCCAAGGGCCCCCGGCTTTGGGTTTGCCTCCAGGCCAGTGCCTGCATTGTGGTTTTAAAGACGGGGCGATATGGTAATGTGGCAGCTAGGGGGGTGATCTCGTTCTTTCTTCCAGGAGAGGCCTCCACTATAGCCCAGGGGAGGCAGGTTCCAAGTAGGGCCGTGTTTACAGTCAAAACCAGACCCTTTTACAGCAGGAGGGGCGTGGAGGTTCAGTATCACGTGGGCCTGGCCTGCCACACCTGGTCGGATGGTCATCCTCACTCTTAACCTGCAGGAGTTTGGATCCAAGAGGCACCTGGTGCTCACCTGCATGGGAGCGGACAGGGAGCTCCGTGTGTGAGCTCCTGTACTTCTTTTGAAACGTTGCTTGAAATCACTAACTGAGATAACATCTTTGCCATTGTTTTCTACAAAGCCGGCTTCTGTATTTTCTGGTTTAATGTAAACTAAAAACAGTTTTCACAGGTTTTTGTTAAATACAGGTTTCCTATGCCTTCGCAGTTTTTTGGGAAGCCTTTCAAGTCAAATCTATGCACTTGTTCTTGTTGGAAACAAAGCCCTTTTATCACCGAGAAGCGGAAACCAAGCCTGGGTAGACTTGGTGTGGGGCGTGATCTGCGGGGTGCGGGCCATGCCTTGTGTGGCCCAAGAATCCTGCTCTAGAACCTTCCACCTGTGGCTTTTGAAATGTTCTCTGTGACTACGTCTCACGTTTGCCTTGAATGCTTATGGAATCTTCTGGATCAACTGAGCCGAGACTCTCCTTGAACACAGTGGTCTCTCAGTTTGGGAGTAGGGACCTCAAAGGCCTTCCAGATCCCATGGCAGCTATAGCTGAGACAGAAAGCATAAGGGTTCACATGCTCCTGTTTTTATATGGTCACAGTTGAATTCTGAACATCAGCTTCTAGTTTTGGCCTTATAAGAGAACCATGAGTAAACTTGGGGTGTGATACATAACTCGGCAGCTCAGACAGTTCAGGCTGTTTGATGTTTGCACCTGGGGGTAGGGGGCTGTGAACGTAGGCCCAGGAATCCCACAGATTTCCTTGCGCTCTGCTGAGATTCGAAAAGGCATCCCGTAGAAAGAGTTTCAGGTATTTCTTGAGTGAGGGAAGCGGGGGCTGAGGTCAGAGGAGAGGGGGCCTGGGGAGCTGTCTGGCCGAGCAGAGGGCGATGAGGGTGGTAAGGTGGAGAGGCCGGGCCTCCGGATGCTTTATCTTTGGGCTGCAAGGGGAGGCACCCTGGAAGGTTGTGGAGCAGTTTGCTTGGGGATGGAGGTGGGACAGTCGGGGCTGGGGAGTGGACCACCCAGCTGAGGACATGGATTTCTCCCTGCTCTTTCTGGAATCCTCTCTTTTCTGTGAGCAGCTCCGTGCTGGCCGTGGGGGGCTGAGCCGCACCTTCCTCCAAGGCCATCCCCATGCCCGGCTGGCCTCTGCTGAGACCCATTTCTGGATCTTTCTCTAAGCTGGGCCCCTGGGATTAGATCTCAGAAGGGTTCCCTCCCCTTTCCCGTTTTCTTTTCCTTCCACTGGGTTAGCAGTGTATGAAACCAAGCCAGCATTCCTTGTCCCTGTTGGTCCCTTGTCCCGAGCCCAGGCTGGGTCCAGGCTGTGTTGGCTCCCTTGGGGCTGGGTCTGCAGCCTGCAGCTGGACTGTTGTCGCAGAGGCCATCAGATGGGCTTGCTCACATAATGAAGATGGAAGTGCTCGATTGCTGCTCCTTGTCTGCCAGATTCAGGCCTCGTTCTGCTTTCCCGCTTGCGTCCTGACTGTTAACAGCTCCTGGCAGCAGGAGCATGGGGCCCATGTGTGTCTGGGGCTTGGGTGTGAGGCGCATGGGCGCGGTGACTTTGGGGGACTGCTGATGTGGCACCCAGTGGCTGTTCGGGGCCGCTGAGGAAACTGGAGGTGTGTTGGCCTTGGGCCGTGGGTGTCAAATAGGTTTGTGTGACGACAAGTGTGCTTTATCCATGCCATCTCCCTCCCTCTCACCTCTGTGTCCGGTAGAGAGGCGTGTCCCTGTGGACACCTGCCCTGTCCCCCAGTGCCTTCTGAGACACGGTCATGGCCGAGAGGAGCCAGAGGGGACGTGACACCCCAGTGCCGGGTCGAGCGTCGGCTCCATGACTGTGCAGGTGCCGTGCAGCAGTCCAGAGGTCACGAGGAGAGGACGTGGTGCAGGCTGTTGCAGGTGCCCTGCACGGGAGCCCCATCTGCTCACATGGTCATACAGTCGCCTGATAAAACCGAGCTAAGGAAATGAATTTGTAGATATTCTCAGGATCCCCCACTGTGTGAATGGTGCATAGTGTAGGCATGTCAGCATTTATATTTTTGTCTTTGTGGATTATTGTAAATGAGCACAAAAAGTTTCCATATTCTTTTTTTATGGTTGTACGGGGACGTAGTGTCATGCACTATGCTGCTCATTGTGGGCAGATGAGCCTTTGTTTCCCATCTTACACTGTGGCTGCTGTGAACAGTGCCTAGCACCCATCCTGTGGAAGCTTCTCGCTGAAGTGTCCCATGCATCTCGAAGGGAGCACAGACCCGGGATGCTCAGGGGGATGGAGTCCCGCAGAAGGAGACCCTTGTAACTGCTGCGCCCACCAGGAAGTGGAGCAGTCAGCACCCCGGAAGCGCCTTCTGTGCCCCCTTTTTGGTCACTGCACCTTCCTCCACTCACCCCCACCCTGGGAATCAGCTGCCTGCCTTCTGACACCTTGGATTAGTTTTTCCCATTTTTAAAGTTTAGATTAATGCAGTCATAAAACATTTATTCTTTCTGTTTGGCTTCTTCCACTCACCGGTATGTTCGCGAGATGTACTGAGGTTGTGGCTTTGAATCGAGGGTTCATTTCTGGATGTGGATCACTTCGGAGTGGTTTCCAGTTTGGGTCTCTTCCTGGAGTGCTCCCCCAGCATTCTTGGATTGATCCATGTCCACATGTCTTCCTTTTGGTAAAGATAATGTGCATGCGAATCAGTCTTTCCAACTGACCGTACCCATTTACACCTAGAGAGCCCCATGCTCGACGATGCCCAGTGTCCTCCTTCTTTGTGCCGCATGAGCCGTGCTCTTGGCTGCTGGGAGCACTGCTCCGTGTGTGCACTGGACAGCTGGATGCCCTCCCCTGGGAAGCGTCTGTTCAGGTCTTTCGCCCATTTTAAAAATTAGGTTGTCTTTGTTCTAACTGGTTTGTAGGCGTTATTTGTATAGATGAGAAATGAGTTCTTTGCTAGTTATTTTCTTTGCTGTTTTCTCCCTTAATGATTTTTTTTTTTGGGGGGGTGAACAGATGTTCTTATTTTTAACATAGTCCACTTTATTGGTGGTTTTATTTATGCCTACTTGAAGGTCATGGAGATACTCTGTGTGGTTTTCTAGAAACTTTATTGTTTTCCCACTCACGTTTAGATTTACGGTCCGCCTGGAATTGATTTTTAAAAAGAATGTGATATGAGATAGTAATTGAAGTTTACTTTTCCCATTTGGATATTCATTTGGCCCAAAAGATTGAGTTAAAAGACTCATCCTGTCTGCACTTCTCTGCAGTGACCCTGGTCCTCAGGGAGGCATCTGTGTACGTGTACGTCTGTGTCTGCCCTTCATCCTGGGCTGTGGTCTGTTTGTCCATGTGTGTGCCTGCACAGCACGGTCTTACTAACCATAGCTTTGCGATTAGTCCTCCTATCTGGTCATGTGGCTCTTCCAACTTCGGACCATTTTAAAGCTTGTCTTGGTTCTTCTTAACCCTTTGCATTTCCTTATGACTTAAAGTCAGCTTTTCGATGTCAGCAGAATACCTACTAGGATCTCCCTTGGGGTTATATTGATTTGCCTTAAGATCGGTCTGTTTCCAGTCTTCCCGTCCACAAATATGATGTATCTTTTTATTTATTTGGTCTTCCTTAATTTCTTCAGTCATATTTTTGTTGTTTCTGGTATTGAGGTCTTTCATTTCTTTTGTTAGATTTATTTGTACTTTTTAAAAAAAGATTTTATCTATTTATTTGTCAGAGAGAGAGAGAGGGAAAGAGCACGAGAGTGCAGGCAGAGGGAGAAACAGGCTCCCTGCTAAGCAAAGAGCCCAATGTATGATTCGATCCCAGGACCCTGGGATCATGACTTGAGCCTAAGGCAAACGCTTAACTGATTGAGCCACCCAAGTGGCCCTCTACATTTTTTTTTTTTTTTTTTGGTGCTGTGATTTTTTTTTTTTTTTTGGTGCTGGTCTGTTTTTAAAATTTTATTTTTTTGTTTGTGAGTTTCTATTTAGAAATGTAATTAATTTTTGTATAGCCACCTGTCTGTAGACCGCTTCTAGAGTTTGCTTCCTATTATCCTGGTTTATCTGAAGGTTCTTTTGTGGTTTTTACGTCTACTGTCTGCATAGCGAATGTTTTATTCTTTGCTTGTTTTTAAGCATTTTGTCTTTATCTTGTGTCGTTACATTGTCTAGGGCCTTCCCACAAATGTTAAACAGAATTGGTGCTAGTGGGCGTGTCTGTCTTGTTCAAAAATCAAGGGAAGAGTTCTCAGCACATCTTCATTATGTACAAAATTTTCTGTGGGTTTGTACAAATAGGCTTTATCACATTAGTGCATTTCTCTTCCCTCCTCGGAGTTGCTGAGTTTTTTCTCAGAAGTAGGTGTTAAAATATTAGGTCGAATCATATTACATTGCAGATATTTGATCTTTTTTAGTCTACAGAATGGCACTTTGATTTGATTTAGCTCGATATATTGGATTTTTTTTTTGCATCTGTTAATCATATGATTTTTCTCCTTTGATTTATGTGATGAATTTTTGCAGTTGATTTTTGAGTAGTAAGCCTTGCATGTCTTAATAAATCCAACTTGATTTTAATGTATTACTCTTCTTATATACTACTGGACTCGGATTAATTTCTTTCATCCAGATTCATGACTGAGATTGAGCTGTGGTTTTATTTTCTTGAAATGGCCTTGTCCAGTTTTGACATCCAGGTTGTGCTGCTACTGCAAGTGTGGGGAGCTTGGTCCTCTGTGCCTAATCCTGGGGTGGACCGAGTCTCCCTTTAAAGAGTCAGATGGTAAATATTTTAGGCCTTGTGGACCATATATGGCTTCTGTTGTATATTTTCCTTCTTTAATTTTTTTTAAACAGCCATTTAAAGATGTAAAAGCCAGTCTTAGCCGATGGTACAAAATCAAGCCACAGTTTGCCTATGGTCTGCAGGCTGTAGTTTTCTGACCACTGTCAAATTCTCTCGAAGAGAGAAAATTGATGTTATTTCTCCCTTAGGTATTTGGAAGAATTTGGAGTTCTCGCTGACTTGGAACCTGTTTTCCCTCAACGGGTGCAGGACGGCGCAGATTTTCTGTTTTTCCTTGTGTCAGTTTTTGTTTGTTTTTTTTTTTAAGATTTTATTTATTTGTTAGAGAGAGAAGGTGTTGAGGGGACAACAGGGAGGAGCATATCAAGCAGACTCCATGCTGAGCATGGAGACTGATGTGGGACTTGATCCCAGGACCCTGAGATCACAACCCGAGCTGAAACCAAAATTTGGACGTTTAAACGACTGTGCCACCCAGATGCCCCTCTTGTGTCAGTTTTTTGTTTTGTTTTGTTTTTGTTTTTTATTTATTTGTTTATTTGACAGACAGAGATCACAAGTAGGCAGCGAGGCCAGCAGAGAGACAGAGAGAGAGGAGGAAGCAGGCTCCCCGCGGAGCAGAGAGCCCCATGTGGGGCCCGATCCCAGGACCCTGGGATCATGACCTGAGCCAAAGGCAGAGGCTTTAACCCACTGAACCACCCAGGCACCCCTTGTGTCAGTTTTAATGTGTTTGGTTTTTCTTTAAAATTTTTTAAATTCCATCTGAATTTCCAAATGTATTCATATAAGGTTATTCAAATACCTTTGCATCATCTTTGCAATGTTTGTAGGATTTGAGGTGGCATCTCCTTTTTCATTCTTTATATTATTTACTTGTTCTTTTTTTTTCTTCATTGCATTTGTTTAGGATATTAATATTTTTCAGCTGCCGTGTTTCATTTTCTTAATTATCTCTATTGGATTGCTGTTGCTTCCTTTTATCCTTTGGATTTACTTTCCTTTTTTTTTTAAACTAAGTGAAATATTTGTGTCATTGAATTTTCTTTTCATACATTCTTCCTTTGTACTACAAGGACTTAAGGCAATAATTTTAACCTATGTATGGCTTCAGTTAGATTGCACAAGTGTGTCATTTTTCATTATAATTCAGCTTAGAATAATATCTACTTCCCTTTTGGATTTCTTCTGTGACCCAGAGGTTATCTCAGAAAGTATTGCCTCATTTCACTTGTTTGTGAATTTCTCAGTATCTTGCTTTCGTTATTGATTTCTAGTCTGATTTCACTTTGGTCGCTGAATTTATTGTATATTATTTCAGTTTTTGAGAATTCCCTGAGTTTTGCTTTGCCTCCGTATAGTCAGTTTTGTACATGTTTAATGTACACGGGCAGAGAGTGTGGCAGGCAAGACTTGTTTTCCCGATCGCGCAGTGGGCATCAAGCTCGCTGCTTCCAGCGCTTGCCCCCGACTTCACTGGTTTGCCGCCTCTTTTTCCTGCCAGTTGCCAGGAGTGGTACTTAAACCCCTGCTGTAATCACAGGTTAGTATCCTTCCTCCTGTTCTGTCCGTTGCTTTTGAATATTTCAATGCTATTTTAAGTCTGTACAGATTTAGAATTTTACACTTTCTTATTGCAGTAACTATTTTATTTTTGTGAAATGTCTGATTTCAGTGTCTGCGAGGTCCAGCGTAGGGCTCCTCATCCTTACTCCTGGTATGCAAGCACCCTAGCTGGGATCTCGGGCGTCTACAGGAACCCCTCAGCAGGCTCTGACCCCATCTCCTTTCCCCGGGGTCTGCTTGTATGTCAGCACACACCTCTGGTGCTGGGGCAAGGGGGTGGGGAACGGTGGCACGTGAGCTCACATACACCCTCCCCTTGATCTTGGCCTCTCACATTTTGGCCCCTCCAGTCCTTGCTGTCTCAGTAGCCGTCGGACTCTGAAGACTTCGTGTGGTGTGCGTTCATTGGCCTTGGCTGAGGCATTAGTGTGGTAGCAGCTGGTCTGCTGTGGGCAGAGTGGCTGGTGAGGTTTACCTGTCCACACTCATGGCGTATCCCTAGGGTCGTGATCGAGGTCGCCCGCCGTTGTCCACGTTCATTCCTATTGAACTTTCCAGGCAACTGCAGGCTGGCATTGATCTTTCTGTTGCGGTGATGTAACTGCTGGGCATATTTTAAAGTGACTGAAATTTGTCTTCAGCCCTGAGCTGCTCTATTTTATTCAGGTATTTTATGAGGTGGTTTATGTCGCAACTTCTAAGTGGTAAAATCGCCCAGATCAGAGTGAAGTGCATGGAGTGCTCATGGAGCCCTTCCTGCCTGCCCCAGCCCCTCCCCTCTTGGGTTTTACCAAGTTGTTTCTTCCCTTCCATATAAATGAAGAATTTATTCTGGATTTGGCTTGAGAAAGAGTTTGGAGGACTTGGCCTTTCCTGCCTTTCATGTCACGACTATGGCAGGGTCGGGTCTCCCTCTGGGCTGGGCAGAGCTCGAGTGTGCCACTTGGTCTCTCTTGGCCTTGTGTTTGCCATGTGAGGAGTCAGTGGGCTGTTTTAGACGGTTTCTTTGTGCCTTCCTGTGCTGAGATCCCGTGAGCCTCACGTCCAAGTGGAAGCCAAAGTCAGAACATTTGGAAGTAAGCCACAGGCCAGCACCGTTTTATCCCTGGGATTGGGAGAGTAAGACAGCTCCTCTTTTTTTTTTTTTTTTTTAAAGATTTTATTTATTTATTTGACAGAGAGAGATCACAGGTAGGCAGAGAGGCAGGCAGAGAGAGTGAGAGGGAAGCAGGCTCCCCACCAAGCGGAGAGCCCGACGTGGGACTCGATCCCAGGACCCTGAGATCACGACCCGAGCCGAAGGCAGCGGCTTAAACCACTGAGCCACCCAGGGGGTTGCTGTGGAGGCAGACTATTTTCCACATTAAAATTTACCTTTTCTGTTCCGGAACTCAGTGCATTTCATAACATATGGTTAGGTTATAAATACCTTGTTTGGTCTATTGTATTTAGAAGTATCTTTTATTCCTGTGAGTGCTAATTTAAATCATTTAAAAATAAACACAATTTTATTTACAAATTGAATTACAGATTGATTACTTTTAAGGAAGCTGGTTCCTCCCCCTTCGTCCCGCAGGAGGTGGGGCCTTACGACCCGAAGACCATCTGAGCATTGCAGCAAGATAGTTTTCTGGAATCTGTGTGCTCCTTAGAGATAACAAAACAAACACAGTGTGAAGGTTGGCAGACTTGTAAACACTCGCCACTCCCCAGGGTTAATGGCGGTCTGTTTCTACTTGGAGATGGACAGTGGATGTTGGAGTGGTGGGGCGGGGAGGGTGGTCACGGAGGGCAGCAGTCTGTGTTCCTGCTTAGCTACTCTTCTCCCCGTGGTCTTCTGCAGCCCTGAGTGCTTGGGATGGGCACTGAGGCCTGTTTCCAGGCAGCAGGCCGGGGTCCCTGTAGTCCTTGTTCAGGCCTTTGGAACTAGGCAGGATGAGCAGCGGGCCAGGGTCCCTGTAGTCCTTGTTCAGTAGGCAGGATGAGCAGCTGTCCCTTGCTACACTTGATAGTGTTGTGGTGTCTCTTTTTTGGGCTCAGGCTGCCCTTTGGACTGTAGACTGTGGGCCTCCTCCCTCATGGTGTGTGGGGCATCTCTGTCCAGGAAATAGGAGCCCCTCGAGCTGAGTTTCCAGCTGGAGTCTGGGAGCTGCTGCAGCCGGAGCCAGTCCTGCCTCCCCGGCTCTGTTGCCAACCCTCGGGGTCGTGAGTGAGTGCAGCCCCTGTGACATCATGACACAGGAGCTGCCCTGGGGGAGCGAGGAGTGAGTGGGTCATTTAATTTGTGATGGTGGAGGCCGCGCACCCTTGACCGTGACACTGCGGAAGTCCAGTCCCATAGCTGTGTGCAGCCTTTTTGAGTCAGAGGGTGATGCTCCAGCAAATCTTGGCATGGCAGGAGCACCCGTTACGTATGGCCCTCTCTGTGTCCTCCTCACAGCCAGAAGGGTCATGAAGCAGGATGGAAGGTACAGTGGTTGACAGGTGGGGATGCGGGATCAGGGGTCAAGGCCCTGTGCCTCTGCGGCCATGGAAGCCCTACTGTCGGGCCACTTGGGGCCACTCATGGTGTCCTGCCTCTGTTTCTCCTCTTTGCTCTCCATGGACTGCCATGCTGCAGGACTGTCTGGCCCCAGCGCCCGGCCCCTCCCCTCTGGGGTTGGTTCCCTTCTCGGCAGGACGAGGCCATGAGAGGCTTCACCCACTAAAGCTTTCGTAGGGATTCCATGAGGGGATTCCATGAGGCAGGCAGGTCACCCAGGGCCTGGTCGTGTCCAGCATATCACCTGCTCTCAGCATCACAGGAATCCGGAACCATTGGAAGCCTAGAATCAGTCCCAGAGTGTCTGGTAAGTTTCACCTTTGTCAACATTGTCAGACTCGTGCCCTTTTTGACAAATACAAATATTCTCTGTCCTTCCACTGAAATTGCAGAATGACCTGATGTCATTTCTGAAAGCAGATTTGAGTAGGGGTGTTTGCACGGGCCAGCCCTCTGCTTCCCCGGCTGATATCCACCAGCTGCGGTCTCTCCCTGCAGGGGCTGCCTTGGGGGCACAGGTAGCACAGAGTAGGGGAATGAGCAGGGGAGCCCTGTGAGCAGAGGGGCGCAGGGGACACAGTGGGAGTGAGAGAAGCCCGTGGTGCTGTTCCTTTGCCTTCCTGGGTACTCAGCCCGGCCCCAGGGCAGCCCTGCCCCTCCAACTCGAGGCTCCAAGCTCAAACCTGTGCGTTTTAACTTTGCTTTGCTGATGAGTGATTGTAAGCTTTAAAATACAACTCTTAAGAAAGAGATTTTAGCGACAGATGACAAAGATGGGAGGCATCCATGGCTCCCAGTAGGAAAACCTCTTCAGGGTCCACACAGCTGGCAGTAGTCCACTTTGACCCTCAGAATGAGGCCTTCTGGAGTGGCGTGGGCCCTGAGAGGGCTGGTGCACACCCCTTGTGTCTGGGGAGGTGTGGTTCATGGTGTGTGGGGTAGACCCAGCAGTGGGACTTTGCACCCCAGTTCTGGGGTTGTGCGGTCCTTGCTTTCCCTCTGGCTGAGCCTGATCCTATGGCTCATGAGTCCCGGGTGTGCTGCTGCTCCCTGGCGGCCCCGGGCCTGGAGGAAGAGCTCAGCTTACACTCAGCCTTTCAGGCAGGGCAGTGACCGCCAAGTGGTTTCTTAAAAAGAATTCCTCTTCCCCTGATTAATTTCTGGCATGCGGCATTGGGGAGCTCTTGCGTCAGTAAGTCGTCATAAACCCTCCACTGTCTGGGGCAGACATAAACACCAAGCCCAGCTCCACCACCCCTGACGCTCAGCCAGCGCCTGCCCGCCCGCCCGAGGAGCTGCAGGCCAGGCAGCTGGAGATAAAGGCGCCCAGTGCCTTCCTGTGTGCAGAGGAGCCCTGGGCTGAGGGCTCTGAATGCTCTGTCGTCAAGGGACAGGGCCGCACAGATGGGATTTATTTACTGAAATCGTTGTGTTGCTTCCTCCCAGTGCCCTGTCTTACTGATCCCTGCTTCTTCATGGGGGATATCTGCCTCCTTTCAGCGGGTTTTCTGTAACCTTTAGAAAGGTTTCAGAATGTTCTTGCAGCCTCCGGGGACCTTCCCAAGGTGGTACGGCATGGCCCTCTCTGTCTGGGCCCTGGGGCTTCCCACAGCATTCTGTAAATGTCCTTCAGACCCTCTCTGATAGCATCGGAGAACTTCAGAGAGCTGCTGGACTCCCTGTATCCTGCTCTGTTCTTGTAGGAGCCCTTTCCTCCGAGGCAACCTCCCAGCCTCTGCCTGGCTTGTGGAAGACGCCAGAAACAAGTGACTACTGTCCACACGGCCTCAGTTTACTAGTTAGCATGCTGTGGCCGAGACAAAACTGACATCCCCACACTGTGGCTTCTCCTGGGTAATGAAAAGGAATGACTTGGCCTCTGGTTTTCTCATGGCTGGTTCAGGCAGTTGGCTAGAGTGACGGGGCCCTACTACAGGTGATGATGCCAGAGACATGGCTTCCAGGGTGCTCTCGAGGAATGCACATTCCCAGTGGGCATGTGAGAGCACAGCCCCAGAAGGCAGCAGCTGGCAGAGGCTGAGGGTGCGTCGGGGACGGGGCCTGGGATGGGCCTTCACTGGCCTTCGGAAGGGGAGATGATGGCCATCTGGCCCTGGGGTGGTTGCCGTGGGGCCAAGCAGGCACTAGGCAGTGCACGGTTATCCAGGGTGGTTCACTAGCAGAAGCAGGAGGGGTCAGGAGCTGGGTGGGATGTGGCCATGCCCTTGAACATTCTCCGTGGATCTCCAGGATTGCTTTGGGTACCTGCAGGGCCCAGGGCAGGCTCTGGGGAGTTGTGTCCAGGGCCCATCCAACAGTGGCCCCCAGACCAAGTCCGTGTCCGGCCAGGGCGCTGAATTGGCTGTCTGATTTCCAGAGCTTTCTCGGTTTCTGTTTGCGTTGAGCCTGTGTGCAGAAGCCATGTTGAGGGTCCTGATTTTAGGGAAGAATTGTAAATGATAAACAGATCCGAGGTGTTGGTACTTACTAACTTTTGTGTAACATTGGAAAGAGCCTGCCCTATTCTGGCTGAGCAGCCAGGGGCCGAGCTTTGCTCCCTGAGCACAGGGGCTGACGGAGCAGGTGTCCAGAGCCTGCTATGTGTGTTGTGTATTCTGTGTGCGGGCTCCTAGGACCACGCTGCTTGTCAGGGACCATAGCCCCTGGGCTCTCCGGGGGCAGTGCTCGTGAGACCTGAGCTTCATTTATGCCATCAGTTCATGGAAGCGGGTAGGGGCTGCTTCTGTTCCAGGCGGGCAATGAGGCTGAGCTGCGTGCTTGCAGAAACCAGCAGCTGGGGAGGGCTGAGCCAGGCTTCCTCGGGGTTCTGCCAATCAGAGATTCTGAAACAGTGGTTCAGGAAGGCCGTTAGGTTAGCCCATCATCACAGTCAAGAGCGGGATCTTCTCCAGAAACAGGTGCAGACTGCTAGGGACCAGGAGCGAGTGATGTGGTCTCCTTTGGTCTTTGTGTCTTGTGCTTGAACTCACAGGATGGGTGATGGTGGGGTCTCTGGGCTTCTGTTGGGCTTCTCTTCAGGAACATGACTGGGGTGTCCTCTGTGGGAATGGGGCTGGCGTGCGACCGCTCACGTGCCCCAGGTTGCCGTTGGGAGAGTCCCCAGGTGTTGTGCACAGGGTGCTCTGAGGGAGGGGAGTGGCAAGCTCTGGCTTCACTGGGACACTTGGCAGAAACTCCCAAGAGCTCCTGGGGGAATCATACAGGGAATCATACATGTTTTTTTTTCTTTAAGAGAAGATTTTCTTTCTTTCTTTCTTTTTTTTTTTATAATTTTTTTGTGGTAAAGATTTTATTTATTTATTTGACAGACAGAGATCACAAGCAGGCAGAGAGGCAGGCAGAGAGAGAGGGGAAAGCAGGCTCCCTGCTGAGCAGAGAGCTCGATGTGGGGCTCCATCCCAGGACCCTGAGATCATGACCTGAGCCGAAGGCAGAGGCTTTAACCCACTGAGCCACCCAGGCGCCCCAATCATACAGGTTTTAAAGAAGACTGCTGTCTGTTGCTTTTTCTCATCCCTTTGCATTTTTCATGTTACTTCTTGAAGACCATTCTGTATCACTTAATGAAGCAGTCCATTACTCTTTTTTGACACTTAGGTATTACTGTAATCTGTTTACCAACAGATATTTTAATTTCCTGGTTCACAGTGCCTTTTTTGGGGGGGTGTGAAATAGAAATAACATAAAATGGACTCTTAGCTAGTTTTATGTGCGCTGTTTGGTGGCGTTATGTACATCTACACTGTCACGCGGCTGTCAGCACCGTCCATCTCCAGAATTTCCTTGTCTTCCCAAACAGGAACTCTGTGCCTACGAAACCCTGAGTGCCCTCTGCCCCCGCCTCTCCCTCCCCGACCCCAGCCCTTAGAAACCTCGCTTCCTTTCTGTGTTTGTGGATTTGTCTGTTCTGGGGCTCCCACAGGTGCAGTCATGGAGTCTGTGTCCTTCTCTGTCTGGCCGGTTTCGTTCGGCACAGTATTCTCGACGTTCGTCCCTGTTGTAGCCCCGAGTCAGGCTGTCTTTCCTTTTTAAGGCCGAATAATATTCCCCCATGTAGACGGACCACATTGTATTTATCCCTTCCTCCGTGGAGGGGCACGTGGGTAGTTTCTTTTGGCTCTTGTGAACGATGCCATCTTGTGAGTAACACTGACTTGCTAGTGTCTGTGTGGGGTCTCTGCTCTCTGATCTTCTGCGTATGCACCTAAGGATGGAATTGCCGGGTGGTAATGTCGTGTTTAACTCTCAAAAAACCACCGAACTGGTTTCTGCAGTGACTGCACATGTTATATTCACCCCCGCCCCCCCAGCAACACGGGAGGGTTCCAGCGTCTCTGTGCCCGCCTTAGCTGCTTCTGAACGCTCACCATTCTCGTAATGCGAGGTGTATCTGACTGTGGCTTCACCCTTTGTTTCCCTGATGTCTGATGAATGGAGTATCTGTTCGTGTGCTCGTTGGCCACGCATACCCCTTCCTCGGAGAAATGTCTGTTCCAGTCCTCTGCTCATTTTGTGATTGTTATTTTGTTGCTGAGTCGTGGGATATATTTGTATTCTGGATATATGCTTTGCACATATTTCCTCCCGTTCTGTGGGCTGTCTTTTTGCTCTGTAATCCTTCTTCCTGTGCACAAGTTTTTCATCTTGATGAGGTCCCCTGTATCTGTTTTTCTCCTGTTGCTCCTCTTTTGGTATCCTGTCTAAACACCCATTTGCCAAATCCAAAGTCATGAGTTTCTCCAATTTTCTTCTACGGATTTTATGAGTTCAGTTCCTATATGTAGGTGATCAGTCTATACTGAGCTTTTTTTTGTTTATGGCATGAGGAAGTAGGGGTCTCTCCTCACACTTCACTTGTGGATCTAGTCGTCCCAACACTGGTGTTGAAGAGGGCCTGGCTTGCTTTTAAAGTTGTGGAGGTTTTTTTGTTTCTGGTTTTCATAGAAGCATGGTGAGCAGCCTACCGTCCCGTGTCAGTACATGTAGCATCCTTTGTCCACTGGGATGTTGCACCCACATTTACGGTTCCTCCCTCCCCAGCTCCAGCCCCTACCACTGTGTCCCTAAGTTGGCACCTTATCCACACCCCCTTCTGTTTGCCCACTTCCCCAGGGCTGGAGAGTTTGAGGGTGGCCTCCATGGCTTCCTACAGAAGACAGGCCCCGGGGTTCAGCCTAGGTTCCCTGTGGATATGCTGTCCGTTGGCCACAGCCCACACAAATTATCCTCTGTGGGCCAGTCTCTCCACTTGCCTGCACAAGTCGTGATCACTAGTTTTCTTCCCAGGGACCCAGACTACAGTGGTCACTACACAGCCCCAGGCGGGCTGCAGGGTGGGGAAGCCGCTGCTGGCTGGCCACCTGGGTGGCTCAGTTGCTTGAGTGAACGACTCGGTTTTGGCTTAGGTAGTGAACAGACGGTTGTGGGATCGAGCCCCAAGTCAGGGTCCACGCTCAGTGTGGATTCTTCTTCAGTTTCTCTCTCTCCCTCTGCCTCTGCCCCTCCCCCACTCCTACGCACATGCTCCCTCTCAAAATAAGTAAAATCTTTTTTTAAAAATGTGTGGGAGGTGAACCTGGGTGGCTCAGTTAAGTTTCTGACTCTTGATCTCAGTTCAGGTCTCGATCTCAGGGTTGTGAGTTAAAGCCCCGCACTGGGCTCCACACTGAGCATGGAGCCTGCTTAAAAAAAAGGATTGGTGGGAGGCCACCTGGCTGCCTCAGTTGGTGGAGCACACCACTCTGGATCCTGGGGTTGTGAGATCACCATGTTGGGTGTCGAGATGGATTAAAAATAAAAATCTAGGGACGCCTGGGTGGCTCAGTGGGTTAAGCAACTGCCTTCGGCTCAGGTCCTGATCCTGGAGTCCCGGGATCAAGTCCCACATTGGGCTCCCTGCTTGGCGGGGAGCCTGCTTCTCCCTCTGGCCGCCCACAGCGGACTCCTGGGTTTGGCCCAGTACCTGCCAAGACAAATACACCAGGGCTGTGGGCTTCACGGGGAACTTTACTATTACAGGGTTTATTGATTTTATTTAAATGCATTTAAGTGTTGCTGTCCTTGTATTGCAACCACTTAAAGACCCAGGTTGCTATTGTTCTAGCAGCTTCTCTGTCTCAGGGAGCACTCGGTGTCTGCCGCCCTGTTGGGTTCCACAGTGGTGAGTAGTGGAGAGTGCTTTTCTGGTGGGACGCCTCTGGGCCAGCTTTCTTTCAGCTCATTGTGACTGCAGTCTTGCCTTTGCATGGTGGCCAGTGTGGGTTTGAAATTCAGGATCGTCTGAGTACTTTGTGTTTGAAAATACTGCTCAAACACCCAGTTTCTTGTGGTTCCGTTACAGTTCTTTCCTTTAGCTGCCATCCAGTGTCCCACTTTCCACCATGCCGATCCTTAGCGTTTTAGAAGTCACACCGGCCCTTTGTCAGGGCTCCCTAACTGCACACTATGGTGTGTGTGTCCCCAGCCAGATACACTTTTTGTAGCTTACTTCATAAGGAAGCTACGGAAGGTGTATTTCATATTGAAAATGTCCCCGTTTGTTGTAAGTCAAACATTTCAGTAGCAGTGTATGTTCTTGTCTTTACTGTGAAAACTGGAAATTTTGTGATACTTCTGCCTGCTTGGGGGGCAGGTCTCTCTTGGCTGCATATAGGCTTGTGTGTGTGGGATCCGCTGTTGCTGAGCCCCACCTTCCCCTCGCCCCATGCCATGGAGTGACCAGCTGTCAGCTGCTTTTGCCACTGCCCCTGGGCCTGCCTTCTGCTCCAGCCCAGACTCCAGAGGGACCTGATACAGAGGCCTGAGAGCGGGCCTTACTCTCTCCCACGAACACACCAACTCTTGGAAGGCAGAGACTGGGTTTCGTTCCTCTGTCTGATCCCACGGAATGCCCAGAAGCAGCTCTTACACAGCGCAGGCTCTCAAAGGATCGGCGAGCTTTGTGGATTTTGTTCTTGTGATAACAGTTTATTTAATAAATGGGAAAACACTTTTTTTCTTCCTGATTATAAGAATTAAGGTCGTTTCACATTCACACAATGCTGAAAGACATAAAAAAGAAGAGAAACACTCTCGTGTCCCGAATGTACCACAGGCAGCTGAGGGACACCATTCTCAGGAGTGCCACATAGTCTGCGTGGATTCTCCCCCTGGGCACCGCTGCACCCACGTGTATATGGACCCGAGGAGCCAGGGGGCACTTGTGGTAGCCACGTACTATTTCTGTCCTTGAACGTCCTCTGCTAGTGGGACTCCCATGTTTTATTCTGGAGTAAGCAACACTCCAGTGGGATGCTCTTAGATCTCTGTCTCTGAATTTGGAGCTGGTTGCTTTTATTATTCTAGATTTAATGGGGTAAAGGTCTAGAAATAGCACTGGTGGGACGAAGGGCACACACGTAGGTCACATGTGACACCAGGCTGCCCCTGCGATGTTAGTGGCTGTGCGACCCCCAGCTGGGTGTGAGGGTAATGCTTCACTGCCCAGCGGGAGCTGGTCTGCAGGGCTCCTTCCCCAGCGGACAGAGAGGAGGGACCGCATGTTCCTGTGGTGATGGCTCATGCCACCTGTCTGTCCTGTGTGTGGGGCTGCAGAGGATGGGGCCAAGAGACCGACCCAGGCCGCCATTCTGAGGTAGTAGCCATGCGACAGGGCAGACAGAAAATCCGGAAACGTCCCAGAGCTTTCCTCTGCTGTTCCTGTCCCCACCTCACTCACTGAATTGAGGGACAATGGTTGGGCCACTCTTACATCCCAGCCTCAGAGCACAGGGATCTACTGGGGAACCACACAGGAGAAGCCCCCGCCCAGTGTCGCTCAGTGCTCCTGGAGATATCATACAGTAGACAAGTAAATTACTACATAATAGTAAAAGTGGCCAACATTGGGTAAGTCTGGGTATAACTGGCACTTTCTCTAAGTGCTTTCTCCATCTTTGTGGGTTTAATTCTTGTAACTGCCTGGGAGGGAGTTTATCATCCCTACAGCATCCCATTCTACAGATGAGAAAACGGAGGCTTTAAGGAAGGAAGTCACTCACTCGAGGAATTTTGTCAGGCAGTTGGTGCTCCTGTCTCTAAACTTAGCCCCTCCACTGTGGTGTCAGGTGTCTGTGCAGCAGGCTGGGGGGTGAGAGGGTGCACCGAGGAAGGTCATGGCCAGCCCCGCAGCGTGGATTGGTTCTGAGTTTGAGGACAGCTCTGAGGGGTTTTGAGTAGGGCCGTACTCACCTTCAGTGAGCTCAGGCAGGAGGCAGGATGCTGAACTGATGCAGGTTTGGCTGAGGGTGAGACACAGCTGGGGGTCGGGCTGGCGGGATGGTGGGCAGACAGGGTAGGAGTCCGTGTCCTGGTGCGAGCCCGGCAGGTGGGGTCTGGAGGCTGTGGCGGCGGCTTCCCATGGATGGCAGAGAAGCCGGGGGGCACATCCTGCAGCAGCACCGAGAGCTTGTCACATGTGCAGTGACTTGATTGAATAGTTTTGTCGGAAAGGAGATCAGCTTGATCTGTACCTGGTACCCGCTCTGGGCAGTAGTCGTTGAAAAACCCTGTTTTCTTGTATGCAGAACCTTCTACTTTATGAGGTTTTTTTTTTTAACCTCATCCCGAGACTCATGGTGTTTTTCCTTTTGAACTGTATTATGCTTTGTCTTCCTGAGTGCGTTGTGCTGGAGGTGTGGCTGGTAGGCCCCTGGGGCCCCGTGAAGCTCTGCGAGGTCAGAGCTGTATTTATGAATCGAGAGGTGGCTTTTCTTCTCGCCGGGCTGACATTCTTCCTGGTGGCTGGGCATACTGCGGGCAAAGCTACCGGGTCATGGCGGGCCCGGGGCCACCGGGGCCAGTGGTCCTTGGGTTCCTGGCAGTTTCACTTAGGAATGTTCTCGATGAGGCAGGACAGCAGTTAGTGTCACTGAGTATTTCTGTCTCCGCCCTGGAGGTATAGGTGTGTTTAGAACTCTGACGACAAGGGCTGCGCACAGAGCACCCTGGGGCCATGGGCCGGGTGGTGCTCGTCCCCAGGAGAGCGCTGTGGGACCAGGTTGCCTGTGGAATGAGCCCTTCTTTCGTGGGATGCCATCTGTCCTTGAAAGGACAGCTGATGGATAAACTGTGGGTGTTCAGACTTGGGCACTTGCCAGATACTTTCTGAAAAACGAACTCGGCTGTCACTTTAAGGAAAACAGCTGACAGGGTGTGTTGCCAGCGATGACATTTCAGCTCTCAAGTGGAAACTGGAATTTTAGAGCCTGTGCACCCCCCCCCCCATCCCTACCGTGGTGTCTAATGACACGTGTCAGCCTCGGGGAGAGCTCAGTGCTTTTCCACGTGACTGGTCCTGATGTCACGGACTGGGGTCAGGAGTCCTCACAGCACCGCCCCTGATGCAGCCAGGTCTGTGGAGCTTGCGGGTGAGGGTCCTCACTGCTGGGGGTCACGGCCACAGTGTCACCGACCCAAGCAGCCTCGCCCAGGCTCTCACCTGCCACCGAATCAGAAAGGCTGCAGGCCCTACTGGGCTGGGACCGCATTCACCCTCCCATGTTTCTTCGATGTGGGCTGCTTTTGTCTCTTTCGCCCCGACGACCTGTCCCAACAGATGCTGCACGGAAGCCCGTGTGACCGTCCCACTAACTTACCCCGAGGCAGACCCCAGAGAGGCTCGCCCACGTGAAACAGTGCCACCCTGCTCACTCCTTGTTTTTATGTTTTGGAAAAGATACCTATTTTTTCATTAAAACAGGTAATTCATCTAACATTCATTGACATTATTTTTGAATGAATTAAATGAACATTGAAAAAGATCACAGTTGTAGCTTATGGTATGGCAAATAGTGATAGGTAGAGCCACATAAAAGGCTTTTGGGGTGCTCAGTAATTTTTAAAGGGGTGGAGGGGCTCTGAGTCTAAAAACCATGAGAGCTGCTATTCTAAGCCATCTGGTGTCGACAGGCGTATATTCGTGAAAGCACTTACCATTACTTTGTCCTTAGTGTTCTGACCCTCGGGCCTGAGGAGGCTGGGAGGAGTGACAGCTGTCAAGGGAAGTGTTGTTCCTGTGTGGTTGTGTATGGAGGGTACACCTGGGGTGGGGGGCACTGGCCCCTAGCGGTCTAGGGCTCTCTGTGGTCTCACCTGGTAGGCAGGCAGACCTGAGGGACGACAGATGTGGCCGCATGCCCCTGGTCCACAGGCAGCACGGGGGCGGGAGTTACAGCTATTGAAAATGACAGATTATTTTGTGTATGCCTTGTATTTATGTGCATTTAATCATAAATTGTTCTTATTATGTAAATACATATGCAGCTGCTGAAGAATGAATTTAGTAGAATTTTTGTTCTCATTTAACGTTTGTCAATTTGCAAAAAGGCAAACTTCAGGAAAGCCCGTAGATGAGGGGGAGTCTTTAGAATGTGTCTTCTGGACCCACAGTGTCCAAAAAATATTGTCACACGGAGAATAAATGACAACAGGATTAGAAGTGTCGCATAATAAAGAAAACAAACAGAAGAGCCAGGAGAGTTCCAAGAGCAAAGAAGAAAACACATCCGATAGGTAGTTTGGGTAGAAGCGTTCTCAATAAATGAACACTTTTACTTTTGCCATCAAAGTGAGAGTTCCCACTGTTGCCTCCCTGCATTGCACATGCCCAGATGAAAGGGTGTGGTGGGGTGGGGGCGCTGCAGGACCATCTGACCTGGGGCAAAATGCCGTCAGCAGCAGGGCTCTGAGTTCAGCCGGATGGGGGGCAGGTGCTGTCGGCTGCTGGACAGAAGGGATCTGGGCACAGGGCACACAGTAGGCCTCTGCACGAGTAGGACAGAGAGTCACCTGGAAGGAAGCCCCTGGAAGAAAGGGCTCTCAGCACTTAGCTGGGAAGTCAGACTGCCTCCGTCAGCAGTGAGCTCAAGCACAGGTCGCTCGTCTCTGATGTCTCCACGCCTTTTCCCTGTAAGAAGCAGCATGAGCTAGCTGTCTCTAAGCAGAGTTTGTAAAGACTTGGGACTTGTTGGTAAAGGACCCAGCCGGATGTTCCTTAAAAGTACGAGGCTCAGTCATTTAAGTGTCTACCTTTGGCTCAGGTCACCATCTGCAGGTCCTGGGATCGAGCTCAGCAGGGAATCTGCTTCTCCCTCTTTCTCCCTCTGCCCTTCCCCACTGCTCGTTCTCTCCCTCTCTCCCCTCCCTCAAATAAATAAATAAAATCTTGAAAAAAAAAAAAGTACCTCCTCCTTAAGGGATTGCTCCATATTTTCTCAAAGTTCACACAGTACCCACTTACTTCGAGATTGGTTCTAAGCCTCGAAAAGTGTTACCGTTTTACGAAATGTAAGCGCCCTAATTCTAGAGCTTGTTAGAAACAAGAAAACAAAAATCGTATGTGAAGTTTACTCGAGCAGAGATGGAAGCCCTGAGCAGAGTGCTGGGGGAGAGAATAGGAGAGCACATTCTATGGTTGATTGTTACCGAGGATTTTATGGCGGGGATGTTGTCATTGCAGGGAAACTACAGAATTCATGCAGGTACAGGAGAATGTTTAGGAAAAATAGGAGATTGATGAGTACTCCAATTCTTGTAATTAAAAAAAAACCCCGATCGGGAGAAAATACATAGTTTTAACGAATAGGTTAAAGATGATCAGAACGTGAAAGTCAGCTTTCCCCTGGCTGGGACGCCCCAGAGGCCTGGTGCTCACGTAGGCAGGGACTCAGCACCTCCCCTGGGTGTCGCTTGTGAGGCAGGCCATTTTGTTTGGGTTTGTAAAACCAAAATAGGTTCACTCAGAGGCCGAAGAAAAGACTCCCTCACTACAACCCACCTATTTTCTATTTGCCAATAATTAGTAGAAAAGTCCAAGAATGAGGAGGTGGTTTTGGTGATAGAAACTCCAGACTTAGGCATGACAGAAGCCTCACTGAGTCCCCTGCTTTCTTTAGCGGCCCCAGGTGCAGTGGTGATAGGGGCCGAACGGTGTGGGCTTCCTGTGCTGTCCTCATTGTATGCCGTGGCCAGCTTTCCGCTCCAGAGAACTGCCCTTTCTTCCTTATTTATTTGCTTATTTATTTACATGAATTTGGAGTCATGGATTCTCATTTTTATTTTTTTAAAGAATTTATTTATTTGAGAGAGAATGAGAGAGAGCATGAGAAGGGGAAGGTCAGAGGGAGAAGCAGACTCTCCACTGAGCTGGGAGGCCGATGTGGGACTCGATCCTGGGACTCCAGGATTATGACCTGAGCCAAAGTCCGTTGCTTAACCAACTGAGCCACCCAGACACCCAGCTTCTTATTTTATGAACTGGGTTCTAAGCTGTCATTAACATGATTGATCCTGGTGCCCATAGTGTCCCCGTTTGCCTGTTGGCAGCTCCTGCCTGCTGGCGCCTTTGGCAGGTCCCCAGTGCTCCAGGGGCCCTCTCTGCTGTATTTGATGTAGGAAGGTCATCTGGCCTCCCCGGGGCCTTCCCAGCTGCCCACCTGGAGTCTGCTCTTTCCCCAAGTGGTACTGGTTCTCAAGGCCTGGCGTTTAGAAAGCTGACCACTTCCATGGCCTGAGAGCGGGGGGAGCTAGGAGACAGATGCGCGTTCCGCATGCACACACCCCTCCCACTCACATGGAGTTCCATGTGTCTGCGTGAACCACAGAGCTCACATGGACACCTCTCATTCCAGCCCTGTGTCCCACAGACCACACTCTCTCTTTGAACCTTTGCTCCCAGCCTCCATCATGTCCTTACTTACTTGCTTAATCGCAGAATGCTCAGAAAGCAATTGTTAATCCGCGCCTCTGTGAGAAAGAGACCCGCCAGCCGGGGTTCCATATTTGTTGAGGGCATATCGTCCAAATTGAGTCCTGATACTGTGTGCCAAAATGACTGGGGGTGGGGAGGTCGTTCTTCTATGGTCCGTTTCCCGGCCCCGCCCTTGTGCGCTTGCACTACTCACTTGAAATGTGGTTTGGTTCATTTTGTTTCTGTTTGTATTTGTATTGTATTCTGTTTGTATCATACTTTTTGATTTTATTTTCATTTTTTGAGTATGTGAGACACGAGTGCAGTCCCTAAAGCCAATGACCTGTGAGAAACCGGACTCAGAGAGTGGTGTCCCTGCCCCGCCAGGCCTGTCCGTCCACTCTGTGCCCACCCCCGCTCTTGCTCTCCTGATTTGCCTTCTGGACAAAACAGCAAGCACATGTACTTTATCTTGGATTCTATCTTGCACTAAGGGACATTGTACCGTTAGCTCTCTTGCACACAGCTTTTTCGCGCCCGAGCATGTCCCGGAAGGCCTGCCGTGCCTCCCCAGAGTCCCTGGCCTGCGCTTGGATGGCAGGCGTGTTCCTTCGCTTGCCCGGGGATGTCCTCGTGCAGACGTGCTTTCCTCCGCCAGACCTGCGCCTTCACAGTTCACCTGACAGAAGATGGGCAGATATATAACTGGGTCAGATTTTGCCTGATCTGCCTGCATGATGCTTGTACCAGTTTGTGCTGGCATTTCCACCGTGATGCCTGAGTGCGCCTGTGCCGTTAGCATGGAGGGTCTGGCTGCTCCTGTCCCTCTCCGGCCAGGGAGAGACTGAGGCACAGGGACAGCTTCCAGGGTCCAGGGCTGTGCGGCTGCTGAGTGACAGTCTCCAACAGCCGCTGGCTCCTTGGATGACCCTGTCTGTTTCTTCACGCCTGGTGTGCACACATACTTCGTAGTCAGATCAGATTTTCCTGTAACTGAAGTCTGTCCTGGCCTGACTTCTGCTCCCTGGGTTTTCCCCCTGCTTTTGATGTTCGATTGTGCCTTTCTGCCTTGTGATGATTTACAGACGTTCTTTTGAGGTTGACAGCGTGCTCCTCCAGGGAGCGTGTGTGTCTGTGTCTGCCTGGTGCCGGAGCAGCCCAGGCTGCGAGGCTTCACCAGGGACTCGCATCTGGGTGCGTCTGCCTCCAGGCCTGTCGGGTCTCGGTGTTTGGTTTGGAGTCTCCCCTGAACCACTGCCAGGTGATCTGGGGTCACGGACCCTCCCACCCCCAGGGGAATCTTCTTGTTAGGTTTGCCCACCCCACCCGCGTTTGGGCTCGGCAGGGCTGTGTCCCTTCAGCAAGGATATTGACAAGCTCCCCCCTCCCCAGGGAGCTGCGGTCCCCTCCCCTCCAGCTCAGCCCCCTGCGTGGTCTCCTGGCCTTTAGCCATGGCCTTTAGCCATGGCCTTTAGCAGTGACCCAGTAAGCTGTGGCTGAGTTAGGTGGCAGCCTGGGGTTGGGCCCTGGCCTGCGTTGGCAATGCCTGTCTGCTTCAGCCACTGAAGGCTGTTGCCTTCGAGGGTCTCTTTGCTCTTCTGACAGGCCAGTTGGGCTTGGAGAAAGCTCGAAACACTGCTGGACTCAGAGGCCACATTGCCGGACTCAGAGGCTTCTCTTAACAGCTCACTCTGGCTTTCTTCTGAGGACACTTGTTTTCACAAGGAACAAACTTGGTCCGCCACCGTCTATGGTGGCTACCTTGGCGGATCTGGGGTTCAGGGGGTGCTGAGGCCTGACCAGCCATATCTGTTAAGTGGTGTTAACGGCCGCAGCCGTTCCTGACCACGCTGCCTCCTGAGAGGCTGTGAAGAGCCCCCCACACACCGTCAGGCCATCTCGGCCATCCCACCCCGCCCAGAGCGGGCCTCTGCCTTCAGGGACGCTCCCCGCGTGCGGCCATCTCTCGGGCTCTGCTCTGCCCCCTCGCTGTCATACAGCTAGGCTGACTCACTGGCTGCTGCGGGGACATTTACGTCAGCTGCTCTTGTCAAGTCCTTTGGTTGTTTCTGTTAAGAGTATATTTAAAATGATGAACTGAGTGAGAGCAGAAGCCAGACTCAACTGCTGAGCACATCGGTGTGCCGGTTGGAGAAGGAGCTGGGGAGCCGGGGAGCCGGGTGAGGAGCCAGCAAAGCCTCCCGCCACCCTCCCCTCATGCGCCCGTTGGCTGCCCCACATCCCCGGGCACAGAGCTCAAGCTCGGGCCAGGGAGCTTCTTACCACCACTTTCTTTCAGCCCCCAGCCCTTGTGCACCCTCTGTGTGCTAGGTGAAGCCCCCTGAAATGTCTTCCCAGGACATGTCCGCCAGGACTCCCCACCCCTCAGCCCTGCCGGCGTGGAGTGCGTCCCCTGGCCAGCATGAGGACACCGACGTGCACAGAGTGCTTGCCAGCCGGGAACGCCGTTGTCCTGGGAGGACCTACAATACTTCCTTGCGGAGACCAAGGAGCCCAGAAGGAAGGCGGTCTGCCTGAGGCCATCGGCTGTGCCGGCCCTGGGCTGTGGGCCAGGGGCCCTACGGTCGGCTGCAGCTGTCCGTCCGCTTGGCCAGGCTGCTCCGTGGCGCCGGAGTGGACGGATAGGCTGTGGATTTTTGCTGGCTGGGCGCAGTGCCGAGTGCCGGCTGAGCACCCCGACGGTCGCCGAGAGATGAACCTCCTGTCCTTGTGCCGTGCTGGCAAAGGGGCCATGGTTCTTGTTTCAGCGACTCTGTTCATTTTTGCAGAAGGCAGATGTGGAAGTTGTAATTTAGTTGGACACACAAGGAAAACCATGAACTTACCTTTCCTTTGTAACTGTGCGGTGCTTCATTTTTCTTATCAAAATTGTAAATAACAGCCAAGTGTTTGCTTTAGAATGGAGGACGATAGGGGAGATTTTTACTCCTGGCCTTTGCCTACTTTCAAATAATGGAGGAAGAAAGGGCAGAATGTAAAATCGTGTGTGTGTGTGTGTGCACGCGTGTATGTGCCCTTGTGTGTGCACACTGTGTCTGACCCCTCGGCAATCATGGAGGAGACGCACGCTCAAGGTCTGTGCTTTCTGCGGAGAGGGGCTTGGTGGCTCCTCACCATCTGTGCGGATCTGGGATGGCAGCGTTTCTCGTTGGCCCCTCGTGGACTTGGATCCCAGGGCAGAGGGCATGGTGACGGCACTGAGATGATTTGGCTAGGAGGTAGTGTCCCCCCGCCCCGGCCCCCCAAATGCCACTCTGCCCCGCAGGCTGGCCTGCCCCGTCTGCTGTCCAGCCCCAGCTCTGGGGGCCACTGGGTGAAGCCAGCCGTGAGCATGCATTGGCATCTGGTGCCTTTTGATTGACGGTGATGATTTTATTGTGTTGCTGAGATCCCTCAAGTCTCAACTGAGAAAAGCTGGTTGTGATTTTTGTGACTTGGGATTTTTCACGGAGACTTCTACTGAGCAGTATCCTCTGTCTCCCCAGCATGTTACGTTAGTGCTTGAGGGAACCATGTGGTCTCTGCTTCCAGGGAGCATGTCAGGTGGTCCTTCCTGAACTCTTGAGTCTCGGGGGTCCCCGAGGGATAAGGCCAGCCCTGCCCACAGGTCCCCCTGCTGCATCCCCCTGGGGAGAGGCCGCTTTGGGGTTGTTAGAAAGTCTAAGCGTGGGAATTTGGTGTGGAATGCAGTTGAAGTGTATATTTTCCTGTGTGTTTGAAACACAAACATGAAGTTCTAGCACTTTTGTCGCTATGTGTGTGATCGGGGAGAGCCCAGGCCACCCTCCTCTGTCATGCTGCCCTCTACTCCTCACCTTAGAGAGAGTTCCGGAGCCCTGCCCTGTAGGCACGGGGCGGGGCCTCCATGCCAACAGAGCCCTCTGTTCCCAGTGTCCTTTCATTTCTGGAACCTGCCAGCAACACTGGAGAGGCTTCTACATTTCCCGGCTGTGCAGAGCGAGATGCTGGGTGTTGTGTGTCTGGGATGGAGACAGCTGACGCCGGCTGAGGCTGCTTCCTCCTGCTCTTTGTATGGCGTGTGGCTCAACAGCCCTTACCGAACTGGCCAGGCCGCATTGCCAGGGCCAAACGTTGCAACATGGCGTGGAACAAGTGTGCCGATGACGCCAGGCGTGTTTGCTCGCATGCCATGAAGGCTGCTGAGTGTGAGGATGGGCATCCCGCCGCCAAGGGGTGCAGAGAGCTCCGGTGGGGCTGGGTGCCGCGAAACTCAGGGAGATTCTGTTTTCTTCTTTGTAAGATAGAACTAACACTGCTCAACCTGCCCCAAAGCACGGCGGGCCAGACAGCCATCCCCTGCCCCTGAGCCGTTTTGTAAATGTGGGTAAACACCATTGGCATCTGCTGCAGGGAGGATTGTGGGATTGGTTTGTAATGTGACCCGGCAGGGACTCATTCCCTGAGAGGCCATTTGAGGAAAAGCAGAGGTGGATACCAGGGACTGTTGCCTTTGTCCTGTGGCCCCGAGGCCTGCCTGGTGGCTCTGCTCAGGCTCGGCCTCTGGCAGTGGCCATGGAACCTCATCCTCAGGCCGGTGGCCCCGCCTAGTGTTCTCCCAGTAGGCACGACCGCTGCATAGCCTCTGGGGGGTGCTGGCTGCTTCCCTGTTTATTGGTTTCCCCTCTTTATTGGTGATGCCGTCCCCAACCCCAAGGAAAGAAAGCATGATCTTCTGTGGGAATGCCAGTGGCCGCGCCCTTCTCTGGGAGTCATTCCGTTGGGAGCTGGGGCAAGAGGCCCCTTTGTGTCCAGTGGCCCACCTGGGGACACAGAGGCCTGGGAGCTGCTGTGTTCAGTTTTGAGGGCCAAAGGGGAAGCGAGGGGTGGGCAGGCCAGCAGTCCACAGACCTTGGACGTTTGGTGGCCCTTGTCCCCAAGCTCCGGTGTTGCCTGGTGCCCGCTGTTCTCGAGAGGAGTGGGTACTCTCTGGTGTCTGGGAGCTGCCCCAGGGGCTTCCCAGCCAGGCCTCTTTATTGCTTGTGTGGGTACAGGTGTGGCTTTCATCCCTGGCAACCAGCAGAGAGCCCAGACCTTTACTGAATTAGATGACAGAGCTGAACCTGAAGCAGGTGGGAGAGGAAGAGTGTGCTGTGACACCGTCACTATGATCCGACCTGAGGTGTCCTGCCTGCTCAGCGGGGAGGGCCCTGCAGGACAGAACGGGAAGCAGAGGGGGAGCCTGGCAGAGGCAGCTGGATGGGAAGGGTTGGGCATGCTGCGAGGGGTGGAGGGGATTGCCACTCACCTGTCATCACCGTGAGCCACTTCGGGGACTGTCCCTGTCTTCCCACACTATGGTCATAGACACAGGTTTGTGGTTGATCTCATGCTCATAGGTGCCTCTATGCCCCCTAGGCCTGCAGTGCTCTCTGGGGACCCTGTTCCTGAGGGGCAGGGCGCTCTCTTGACTGACTTGCCCTTGGGAGGCCTGCTTTTGTATAGTCTGACTGCCCCAGACGCAAAGCTGCCTGAGACCGGAATTAGCACATGGCTGGTGAAGTCTAAAGAGTTTGGAGGGAGATTGCAGGTGTTTGAAGAGATGGCGGGTGTGAGATAGTGCAGGGGCTTGCGCCCGTGTCTGGGCAGACCACTAGGTCCACTGCCTCATTTGATTTCTTGCCAATCAAGTCAGCCGGGCTGCTTTTGTGTAGTAATAAGAGAAAATTTTAAATTCTCACTTCCCCTTGTGCAGAGTGGTTTACCAGGAGGCTGTGATTGCCCGAACTACTCAGCCAAGGAGAGTTTTGTGGCGTGGTGGTTAGATTTTGTGCAGAATGGTTCACCTGGAAGCCGGCGACTGCCCTGGGCCACTCAGCCGAGGAGACTCTGTGGCTTAGTGGTTAGATTTTTGCTCTGCACGAAGGCCCATAGGAGCTTGACTGCCTGATGGGTGCCTCGGCTGCAGGGTCTGATTCTTCTTGCCTAGAGCTGATGGGCTACTCCAGGTGACCTTGGGGAAGCTCTGTGCCGCTGGCTCCCTCATACTTGACCCTGGCCTGTGTTGGCTGGTTCAGGGGGCTTGAGTTTGCAGTTGGCAGCCCTGGAGGGGCCGCACACTCCTGGAAGGGGCTCCTGCTGGCTTGGGACCTGGAGTGTGTGTGGCAGCCTTTCTTACTACGAATCCTACTGCTTCCCGAGCAAGCTGAGGGACGTGTCCGCTCCGCAGTGCTGCCCCAGAGCTCCCAGAGCACTTGCTCCCAGGCTCTCCCTCTGCAGGCCTCAAGTGTGCCTTCTCCCCTTGGGGGTCCCACACCCACCCTTGCTGCTGGGGCTTCTGGCCCATTCTCGTATCCCAGTCCACGGCCTCCTTCCTGTATGTCTCTGAGGCCGAGGTCTGGAAAATGAACCTCAGGCCGCAGAGAACTGATGCTTTCCCCCCATCCGCATGTGGAATGAGAAGAAGGAGCTCAGAATGGGACTCCGTCTCAGAAGCGGTCGGAGCAGGTGTTGTCCCGTGTCTTCTCCGGAGGGCGTTGCTGTCAGAACCCAGGTCAAGTGCACAGCGGTGTGGTGGGGGTGGCCGGCTGCCGGAGCCCGCGCTCTGGGCGTCAGAGCCTTGTGTCTGCGGTGAGCCCGCGCAGCGTTTGCTTGTTATGTAATGTGACAACAGGGGGATGAAATAGAAACCAGATGTCGGGGCGGGGCGATGCAGTCCTCATCAGTGGGCGCCGGCAGGCCACGGCCCGACTCTCCTCCCGGCGAGTCGGGAGACGGCGGACGGCCCGAGAGGACTGGCTCTGGAGGGGCCGCCGGGACGCAAACCAGAGGCTCCGCTTAAGGTAAAGTGCAGACCCACTGCGATTCACTCTTCTGAGGAAACTGTGCGGGTTCTCCGTGTCTCGTTGTGTAACTGCGCGGGCCGTCCCATGTGGCCTGGCGACTTACTAGCTGGTCACCTTAGGATGTCGGAACTCCACGGGTGCGGAACAGGGGCCTCTGCCGTCTCCCCTCCAGCCTCTGTGCCTTGTGGTGGGGTGTGGGGTAGGAGGAAAGGGGGTCTGCGGTTCGCTGGGGTGTGGGCACTGTCTGTGGGGGCAGGGGACCATTCGCCACCCCTGTGCCCTGCTGTGGGGTGCTGCCGACCTCTCCTGGGACACCAAGGCCCCGTCACCCATGCCCTGTGCGACTGTACCACACACGCCCCACTTTGCCCTGAAGTGGGGTACCTCCCTCATGTTTCGCCTTTGTCTAAACATCAAGACGATCTCTTTTACTGTGATTTTCCATTGGCTGGTCTTTCAGAGAGATCTGTCGATTCCGTACTTTGGTAAGAAGACCCCTTGGGAAAAAACCTAGGAATCTTGGCTGCAGTCTCTTGCCTCTGGGTTGCTTTAAAGCCTCAGCGGGTTGTTACAAACATCTGTGCTGACTGCCACTCAGATCATCTTGTTGTCCTGTGTCACCAGGGGCCCAGCTCAGTGAGGTGGAGCCAGGTCTGTGGGTCCATCAAGTCCCGACACGAACTTACCCATGGGGCGGTCACTCTATCATCTCTGAAACCACAGCCAGCATTTACGCTGTGCTCTCTGGCTGCTAGGCCCATGCTAAGCAAGCGAGTGGAATTTCTTACAGAATCCTTCGAACACACCTGTACAAGCAGGTCCTTTTATAACCCCATTTCACTGTGAGGAAATAGGCCCAGAGAGCGAGTGCCGTACCGGGGGTCTCACCGCTGGGGCGGCGGCAGGGATCTCAGCCAGGCCCGGCCTCTGGCAACAGGTCGGCTCGGTTTCCCAGCTCTTGGCTGTGGGGCCTTTGTTTCCGGGCAGACATGGGGTCTCTGCTGGGTGTTGCCCCTGGGCTTTGTGTGTTCAGTGTACGTAGGAAATGTCAGAAGCGGAGTGCAGAGATTCTCACCTTGACACGGGGAGATGTGTGCGCTGGTCCTAGATCCCTGTCCTGGGAGAAAACGTGAAACACCCCAACAGCCTTGTTCCATTGCAACTGTTCAGAAAGAGAACTTGAAAAAAACCTACCCAGTGGTGTTTAGAAGACTAAGCGTGGTTGTCAGAAAATTATCCAAGGAAATAGAACTTTCCCTGAAATCATTTTCTCAAACAGGAGCTGCTGTTTGACCCTTGAGAACCCACGGTGAGCTGTGAAAGGCCGAGGAGCAGGAGTGCCCTGGTTTCTGGGCGGGGCGGGGCTGCTGTCACCATGCAGAGGACCAGGCCCCCAGGACTCCTGGCTGGTCTGGCTGCCAGCCCGTAAGGCCTGCCTCACCCCAGCAGGGTCTTTTGGGCACCACAGGGAGGCTGCCATTGTGTCTGTGTCTCAGGCTCTGTGGTGCTTTGTTGCTAAATATAACCCCTTCTTCGTGTTTCTGAAAACAGCCCATGTGTCTCTGAGGGTCTTGGGTGCAGAACCCCCGCCTGGCAGAGGATGGCCACTGGGGCACAGAGCCCATTCTAGGTACAGGCTGTGTGCCCAGGGCTCTTGCCCTCCTTTGTGTTCAGTTTCCAGACCCTTCTGGGTACCTGATGTCATAAGAAGGCAGAGCCTTCCTGGCAGCGCAGCCTTGGCGTGTGTAGGGCCGGAAGAGGAGCATGGCCAGTACTGTCCCCAGGCCTGCAGTGCCCATGGCCCCTGCTCTCTGTCGTGCTGGGCTTGGGGTGCCTAGCTCCCAAGGGAGGTGGAGCAGA
The DNA here is from genome assembly GCF_922984935.1 of Meles meles. NCBI lineage: Eukaryota > Metazoa > Chordata > Mammalia > Carnivora > Mustelidae > Meles > Meles meles. Next base: position 46,101,191 of record NC_060074.1, on the reverse strand, counting down.
AGGGAACAAGGGATTCAGGCCCTCCTTATGCATCCCCAAACATCCCATGCATCTCAGAAGCCTTTTGCAGAAGGTTCTCTTTGAATAGTCCCTGCTCAGCGTGGGACTGGGTGGGAAACAAGGTGAGGATCCCCAGCTGTTGTCCAGGGTACCAGGGGGTGAGGGTCCTGCCTTTGTTCTTACTGTCCCCCCACCACATACCCCCCTGTCACCTTTTAAACCAAGTGGGTGCTGGGGCCTTGTCTGAGGGTCTCGGTTCTGCCAACGGCTGGGCAGTGCTGGGGACCCTGCCCCGGTGGCCATCCCTGCTGTTGAGCAGGTGTCTGATGGCTTGTTTTAAATGAAGAACATTTTTCCCGGCTTTGGTCTTGCATGAGGACTGAAGGCCTGGAGCCTGGAGCGTGGTCAGGTCTCTGTGGTCTGGCAACTGAGGGACAGGCTACATGAGGGGCCCGGACGTGTGTTCACCCAGGATCGCACAGCTTGGGTGGAGGTGTCAGCCCACTCAGTCACTGACTCTCTGTAGTCGCAGTCACTGACCTCTGACCTTGGGGCAGTGGCCTCCATCTGACTGACCGTCGGCCCGAGAATCCCAGCAGGGGCTGAACATTTTCTGTGTTCAAAGTGTAGGAAGAGATGGGACGTGCCAGGAAAACAGCAGAAATTGGGGATTTCTTCAGAGACGAGACTTCTGGGGAAGAGCTAGGTATCTGTGAACCCAGATCCATCATCAGATTCTAGAAGCAGGACTGTTGGAGGCATTCTTTGAGATCCTGAATCATCAACTCATTTAAACGTGATGATTCCCTCATGTAGGCAGTCTAAAACAGCAAGGATAATTTCTGCTGTGGCACCGCACCTCTGAGTTTACCCACAGTTCTTCATCCTCTGACAGAGAGGTAACCTGATCCTTCTCTGTTTGCCGCCTGCATGGTCATCTTGAATGTCTTTGAGATTCATGGCCTGTGAGGGCAGTGACAGCTGTATTCCCAAATGTGTTTAGGTAATGGGCTTCAGAAAAGTGTTTGCTAAGGATTTGTCTATACAGACTTAACTGGGCATGTGCACTTATGTGTGTGTGTGTGTGTGAGTATGTGTATAAATACATTTAAATTTGAAATGCAAGTTTCATCGGTCCATTTGTCTAGGAATGGCTAGAATTTAGGAACTAAATGAAACTAAGCTGCACATATGCAAATAATTTGAACATGATTGAAAACCAAACTGAGTTCTTATTTATCCTGCCTACAAATCTGGAAACTTGTAGAACTTATTTTGGCATTCTCTTTTGAAAATAATTCATGCAGAAATAGTGTTATATATGCAAAAATACAAAAAAGGGTAGAGAAAAGACCAGAAAGCCCTTTGCCCCTTTCTGGGCTTCAGCAGAGTTGCTTCCACAAGGAAGGGGCAGGAGTGGTCTGTCCTGGTGTCAGCTCTGAGTGCCTGGGTGGGGGTGGGGAACGCCTGTGGCATGGCTTTTGGGGAGACCCAGACTCCCCAGTAAAGGGGGTGCAGACCCACAGTGCTCTCCTGAGCAAGGCTCTGCAAAACCATGCAGAAGGAGTGAGGAATGTTCCAGAAATTGTACCGAGGTTAGAGGTTTGCCAAACAAAGTCCTTACATCAATTCCTGATACATCTACTACCTCTTAGAGAAACCTGTTGCTTACTGCGGGGTGACGATCCCTGCAGTTAGGGGACACAGCAGAACATGAGATGAAGCTGAACATGCCTATATCTGTGCCATACTAATTGATTTCTCATCTGTACTTAGAGAAACACTTACTGAGCCTTCGGCCGGCGCAGAAGGTGCTGGACTCCTGAATGATCCGGGCATGGGTGCCATCCAGACTGCCTGCCCCTTGCCACTCGCCTTCAGCTGGGCCCTGCGGGTCACCATGAAGACCTTGGCCCCAAATCCTTTTCATTTTCTTTCTTTTCTTTGCTAGCTTTAGAAAACCCTAGGTAGAATCCTGTTTCTGGTGGAAAGTAGGCATTTGTACTGAATAGTTTGGGAAGCAGGTACCAGCAGCGTCTGCAGGCCCGACGGGGCAGCCCAGCCTTTGGGCTCCTGCCTCCTGGGGCCTCTTAGTGGAAAACAGTGGTGTTTATGGAGCCCAGCAAAGGGGAACATCGTCATCTGTGTACAACTTTCCCTCAGGCCTGAATCTTCTTTAAAACAGCATGTCTTTTGAAGGAGCAAGAAGTTTAAACAGACTTAAACAATTTGTTTTGCACACGGAGCTTTTAGGATGTTTTCTCGAATGCTCTGTTATTCCAGCTGAGCTTCCCAGGAGCCTTGCGAGCTCAGCTGGGTCTACCGTGTGAGTCTGCTCTTCACTTTATTAATAGTGAAAGAACACCAAGCCACCACCTGGCATCCCTCCCCACTCTCCGTGGTGTCTACTGGGCCCTCAGGGCAGGACAGAAGCCTTGTTGCCCGCCCCACCCCCACTCCAGGCAGGGCCTGGCCATGCCCACCCAGGGCCCCGCCCACCCAGGGCCCTGTGGGCTGAGGGGTTCCTGGGCTCTGCCCTGCAGGTATCCTGCATTCATTTCATCCACGAATGAGGGACCAGGTTCAGCACCTTCTCTGAGGTCAGCAGGCCTCTGTCCCTGGGCCTGGGTGGAGACACAGGCCCTCTCATGGTGGAGCTGGATTGCCTGCTTGGGGGCTATGCTTAGTGAGGGGAGGGCCAGGGAGAGAGGGGTCCAGGAGGCCACTGGTTCCAGAGGCTGGGATCCTTAGTAGATGCTCGATGGGGGCCCAAGGCTCAACATTGACAGGGACCCCGGGGGAAGGGGACCTTGGGCATTGAGTGGGTGCCAGAGTCCCGGACCAAAGGTCCTGTGCCTGAGCCTGCCCAGGAGGCGTGGATGCGTGCCGTCCCCTGCTGTCTGTGCAGAAAACACAGCTGCAGCAGCTTCTTTTTAAGAATGAGGAACGGGCCTCTGGTTGCTAGAGAGTGCAGTTAACGAATGAGCTGTTTCCACAAATGCCACGGATGGCGAGCAGGGCTGACTCGAACTCTTCCCTCGATGAGCCGATCAGTGAGGCAACAACTCAACTGGTCGGTTTCCTCAGCCAGGAGTCAAAAAACAGCACTGGAAATGTTATGAGGGTTTCAAGAGGAGAATAAAGCAAAACGGCTGCAGTGAGAGGAGCCCCGGGAGAGCAGCGGGGCCGTGCCTGTGGCCAGCGGTCACCTCTGTGCTGGCCACTGGTCTCCACCCACGACCATCGGAGGTGTTTGGGGGGAACGTTGCAAGAGGGTGAAACCGGCTGCCTTTATCGAAGATGGTGGTCTGGGTGAGGAGAAGAAGCGGAAGTTCACCTAGGCACTAGAGAAAGACAAAAGTAAATACATTAGTGTAGATAGAAAGCAAGAAGCAATTATTTCTAATTGTCTGGTTCCGGTGGTTTCCCTGGAGTCCATCGTTTGGGCCACCCCAGGCCTGCCCTTGCTCCTGCTGCTGACGAGGCCTGATGCCCACTCAGGACAATGGGGTGAGCATCTCTCTAGCCCCTCTCTAACCAGCCCCCCCAAACCTTTCCCTCTTGGGAATACCAGTTCTCATGTCACAGCATTCAGCAAGGACCCTGTGATGGGGTAGAATTCAACCTGAGAGCCGCTTTTGGGGAGGGGAAAAGGGGACTTGCTTTCTTAAGAGTGAATGACTGTTAGATGATTTCCTCCATGGACAGTTTTTCCCAAAGGGGGTACTCATTTAAAATGCTCCATGTCCACAGGGCCCCTGCTACCCTCAGGCCAAGCAGAAGTAGAGGGGGTGCTGTTTTCCTGGGGGGCTTGGGGCCTGGGCTTCAGGGCTGGCCAGCAGTGCCCAGTGTCCTTGGGTTTCTTGGTTCCTTCCACTGCGCAGCTGAAAAAAGGAGGATACTGGAGATGTTTGGAGCCCCTGGGCAAAACCAGCATGTGGAGTCCCCTCCCACGAGGGAAGTGCTTTTTCCCAGGTCTGCTGGCACGTCTTTGAGCTGCCTCGAGGACAGCAGAGTTTCCCTCACACCTGGATTCTGCTCAGCAGTCTCCACGCTCTGCTCCCATCCCAGCCAGCCGAGGGGGACCTGTGTGGTGCCATGGCCTCGTTGGAGCAACAGATGAATTTGTTGGCATTGTACTTGCCCTGACTCTGAAGATCCCTGGAAACTTCCCCTGGACTCCCCCGTGGAGGGGCCACGTGCTCCTTTGGAGAAAATGTTCTCCAGCTCGAATAGAGACCTTGGTTTTTCCGCATGAGCCCTGCTGGTGTCCCAGCTGCCTTTTGTCACAGGTCGCGAGCTGTGCCACTACAGGTGTCTTCCGTTCGCTTTGCTGGGCTTCAGTTCAGGCCACCGATTGCCCTGAACTATCTCTCCGTGACTGCAGAATTGTTCCAGGCTCTGCACGGTGATGACGAGCTTGTAAAGGGCTCACACTAACCGTCTTATTTAATTTTTAAGAAGGAAAAGCTAGGTGTCTTCAGTCTGAGGCATGACCTCCTTGATAGCAGTGGTGAGCTCGTCCGCTGGGGACCCAAACCGTGGGGTGTTCTGCCAGCATCCGCAATCCAGTACCACGGTGGCGTTGATGACATCTTTCTCGTACGTGTTTCCCAAAGAAGCAAGTTTGCAGAGCATCAGCAGGATTTGGGAAGGTGGCCCTGCGTGGAGGGCCTCGCTTGGCCTCGTTCCGAGTTGTCCGAGACTTGTGGTTACTCTCTGAGCCGATGGAGGACGGTTATGCTCGGGCCAGACAGGCAGGAGGAACATTCCACAGGAGTGAGAAACTCACAAGCTCTAAAAATACACCACAAAACCTGTTAGCATTTCTGATAGGGGCTGGGAGAGGAGGCCGACTTTCCAGAGCCAGGAGTGGGGGAGAGAGGATGCGCTCCCTCTGCAGACGGCGCCTCCGGCTGGTAGGTGGAGGAGGTGGGAGACAGGCCCTTTCCTGGGGGAGCTGTTGGGCCCTTTGCCTGCAGGGGCTTATGTGGGAAGGCCCTGTTCTCTGTGGAGCCTGAGGAGGAAATGGAGGAGCAGATGTGGGGGACAGCCTTCACCACCGGAGTTGGGGGGACACAGAGGAGGGTCAGACCTCGCCTGCCTGGCCAGGTGGCCCCAGAGGGGAGAGAGAGCTCGGAGCTCAGAGCCCTTTCCCCAGGGTGGGTATTCACGGTGCTGCGAGGACTGGCTCCCCTACCTTCCTTCTGGGGCCATGTGGGTTTACACAGATAGACTGCGCAACATGAGTCATGGGCTTTTTGCTTCTCCTCCCTCCAAGCGCTGTGCGATCATGGAAAAGGAGAAAGCAAGACGAGAGGAGTCTGGAAAAAGTCTGTAAGAACTGGTGAGGGGAAAGCTGGGCGTTTTCACAGCTGCCCAGGCCTTGAGGGGAATGGACTGTGTGCTCGTCCCACTTGTGTATTTGCGTTCCCGCTCGGCCCGGCTTCACCCACGTTCGTAGAACAGAGGCCGCTGCAGCTGGGAGCAGAGGAAAAGACACCACGACACAAAGATGGCTTTGTGAATGGGGACCTCTCGGTCCTTTAATCCAGGACTTCCCACGACAGTGGAAGTGGCCCGCAGCTACCGTGCCAGATACCGTCGCCATTAGCCTTGTGTGGCAATCAAGCACTCAGACGGGGCCAGTGCACCTGGGGAGTAGAACTTCACATTTAATTTAATTTGAATTCATTTTAATTTAAGTAGCCACCTGTGGCTAGTGGCCACTTAACAGAGGAAGGCTCTAGAAGGAAGACTTGAGGATCTGTCCTCTATTCAGTTACTTGAAAATAGAAGGCTTAATCCTTTTGAATTTCCTGGTTGGATTAAAAAAGAGGCTTGCTTGTGTTGGAAATATTTTAACAGTGAGTGGCCTGGGCGGTGTCGGCACAGTGCTGAATTTGTGGTCCTTCTCAAGGCTGTTGGGAAGATGGCATGAGAGGAAGCCCGTGTTGCAGACGTGCACACCGGTGGTTCCAGGCAGGGGTTCATCTGGTCATAAGGAACAGACATTTCCTCAGTGGTGGGGAAAAGGGTGTCCATTGAGGGAATTTAGGAGAAGTTCTTTAGAATACAATAGAGGAAGTCTTCTGGCATTATTGCCCCCTTCCCCCTTTCCATCCGTCCTTTCCCTTGCCCCTCCCCCTTCCCCACCCCTGCGCCTTCCCATCTGCTCTGTCCTCAGCTGTGTCCCTGCACTGGTCTGGCTTGTCTGCTGTGTCCCTCTCATGTTACACACTCTGGGAGCAGCCAGATTGAGCAGGGCAACAGGACACCCCGGCAAACGGACATCCACATGGACTTTACACAGTCTGGGGTCTGTAAAGTCACTGGGATCCAGCCAGTGTAGACAGACCTTGCTGCATGATGCCGCCCTTGACCCTTCTTCTCACTCAGGGAGTCCTCTTGTTGATGTGTGCACTTCGGAACGGTTCCAGGCCAGTGAGTGTGTGGGCACTCCCCTGTTGAGTATCACGTGACTTTGTGTGACGAGCTTGTCCTCACCCTGCGCGTGTAGGGCAGCCCTCCAGAGTGTGCTCCCCTCTGTTTGCTTGTACGCCCTGAGCGGGAGCTGGAGCTGCGCACTGTGTCTGGGGTGGGGTGGGTCTTCCGCTGGTCTCAGCCCGTGCTGGGCCCCATCTAAAATAGCCTGGAGGGGCTGCTGTCTCTGTGCTGGGCAAAGAAAAAAGTTTGATCATCGCTGCATTGACTTTTGGGGGCTGTTCATGATGACAGGTGTCCCCCTCCCATTTTGTAAATATTTGACACATAAGGGGTGTTTCCTGGCACAGTATGTGTTTGAGGAAATAATATTATCCGTCGTGTGACACAGTTAAGTCTACGAGAGGTTCTGAGTAATTGGATGGAAAGGATTCTGCTGGGGAGATGCCACATCCAGGCCCGGGAGGTGACCTGTGAGGCTTTCGGTCCTGGCAGGTTCTGCTGAAGAGCGCTTGAACCCTGGTCTCGGGGCTTTATAAAATGCGGCCGGTGCATGGTGCATGGTGCTCATGTGTGCTGCTCGTTGGGGTTGGGATAAAGCAGGACTGAAACGAGGATGGTGGACGGGACTGAAGGCCCCCGAGGGTCGTGGTGCAGATAAACGAGGGTCTCAGCACCTGGGACTCTTGCAGGTGGCTGGGCTGAACAAGGGTTGTGATGGAGAGGTGGCGGGGCCCAGGAGATCTGCGGGTGTGTTCCTTCTTGCCCCCGAGGTGCCCCAGTGTCGCCCCCGGGTGAAGGGCTGCTGTGGTTATGGGTCCCTCCCACAAGTCAGGTTCTGGAAGCATCTTCTGTCCTAGTGATGCTGGGGGGTGTGCCAGCCTCTGAGAGGTCACAGCTTGTCCAGGGGACCAGCCAGATCCACCGGGGAGTCCAGGTTGGATCCTGGGTTTGTCTGGTTTTGCCCTGCTAGGCGCTGAGCCCACCTTCTGCTGCACTTTTGGGCAGGAGGATTCTGTAGTTTGGTGATTCGGGTTTCTGTTTTAGGCCATTGATTGATTGTTTCATGGTATGACTGGATTGTGTGCATGTTCACCCATTAGGATTTCCTCAAGCTGACTGACCCATGGCGTGGGGTCTCTCCCACATTTTACTTAACCACTGCCTCCTCCTGGTCCCGTCGCCCACGTCGGTGACAGTGATGCTGGGGACGGGCGCACGCACGGCAGCAGCAGCCCTGAGGGGAGGGCTCTGGGCAGCTGTGTAACAGATTGCTGCTCCTTGGTTGGAGGAACACCGCTGACCTTCATGTTGTGAAAATCGGCTGTCCCTCACTGGGTCTCCGTTTTCTCCGATGTTCTGGATTGGTGACCACAGTCTTCATAGGAGTCTCCTCTTGTTTTTGGGTCTTGGGCTGGTATAGCCTGAGCAGGCTGGGCCCCAGCCTGTCCGGTGGGCCTCGAGCAGTCCTGAGCTGGGTCTCCTGAGCAGTCCTGAGCTTCAGTCACCATTGCCTCAGTGGCTTGGTGGGGTTGTGCAGGGCAGGTATGCCTGCTGGCTGGGTGGCCTGGCGCCTGGGAGCGTCGTCAGCGTGTGGCAGAGGGGGCCGACCATGAGCGGACTCCTGCACGAGGGGTCTTCTCACACAGTGGATCCTCTCGTTAGGTTTCTTGGGCAGGTAGGCAAGCGGCAGCAGCACGAGGTGACCACTGTCTCCTGGCCACTCCGACGGACCGGAGTGTCTGGGCCTGCATCCCAGAGCCCTTTCCATTCAGCCCCAGGCCGTCAGGCCGGCGTCAGAACTGATTGCAGCAGTGGCCTGAGTGCAAGCCCAGGATGGAGAGCTCCATGTCCATTGTGATCCTGCTGTGCCCCAAGCCGCAGAAGCGGGTGCTGGGTGCAGGGTGCTGGGTGCAGGGTGCTGGGTGCAGGATGCTGGGTGCTGGGTGCAGGGAGGGGGCCCCGGCCAGACAGCTCCACTGCCAGCTACAGCTGCCGCTCACCAGCTTGACCTGGGACTGCATCCTTGACCTCCCCGTGGCTGTCCTGGTTCTTTGTAATGTGGTTTGTGGAGCCAGCAACTTTGCAGGGTGTCTGTGAAGATCAGGCATGGGAAGACCCCGGCGGGCTGGCCGAGTGCATGCTGGCGTGGCCCCGCTCTGCAGGCCGGGCTGCCCCGCCTCTGCTCCTCCTCCCCACGCTGTGCGGTTCCTGCTCATGTGTAGAGGGCACATGTGCCTCTCGGGGTCACCCGGGCCCGTAGAGGAGATGGGGGGGGTTTGCGACAAACAGTTGTGGGTGGGCAGGAGCCGCTTCAAGTGCAGCTTCCACACCCCCGGGCTTGCGGCGGGGCGGCCTGTGTTGCCACCAGACATCTTGTCAGATGCGACTGCTGTTCCACGATATGGCTGTCATGGTCTTAACTCTAGGGAGAATATAGGAACTTTAAACAAAAATGTGAATTAAGAGAGAACTGGGGGCAAGTCCTAGACCGATTCAACTAGTCTGCGGGCTGCAGAGAGCGCCCAGAAGGAGGCGGTGGTTGCTGAAGAAAATGCCAGTGATGTTGATAGGTCCCGTGACTTCCATTGTCACGTGTGTGTATGCATGTGTGCTACTTTTAAATACATGGGGAAGAGCTTTGCTCCTGTTCCTCCTGGGAAGCTGCAGAGAGAGCGTCCTGGGCAGGTGCATGTGGCAAGGCCTGTCCTCTCCGCTGCGGTGCCCTGTCCCCCGGCCCTCTGGTCTCTGTGTCCACAGCTCCTGAGCTGGACGTGAGTCTGCGGAGCAGAGAGTGGGACCGATGGACTGTCCCCCAGTGGCAGCATGGGCACCAGAAAGAGGGTTGCCTTGTCTAGTGAGCAGAGCTGCTGCTGCCTCTGAAGGGTGACGGTGACCCCACAGACTGGTGGTGAGCCGGCTGGCCACCCGCGTGCAGCTCCTGCCTCTGCGCTTCACCGGTGTGGATGTACAAACCGCTTTTCTGTTGTGCTTTGTTTCAAAGTTGGCTCTTGGCTCTGTCCCCTTGGTCACCTGCTTAGAGGCTTCCAATGAGGAAGCAAATGAGAACAGCTTCTTGACCATTGTGTGGCTACTGGAGGCAACAATAGAATTGCCTGTGGATTGGACTTGTCAATGGGTGACGTTCATTTCCCCTGGGAGGCTGAGCAGTGGGGGGCTCCCCTGGGCAGTGTGGGCCCCCCCGGCAGCGTGAGCTCCCTGGACAGTGTGGGGCCCCCCCTAGGTGGTATGAGCCCCTCTAGGGGCTCTCTTGGACAGTGTAGGCTCCCCCCAGGGCAGTGTGGGCTACCCCCAGGCTGTGTGGAGCCCCCCAGGGCAGTGTGGGCTCCCTTAGACAGTGCGGGGCCCCCCTGAGCAGTGTGAGCCCCTAGGCAGTGTGTGGGGCTCCCTCTGGGAAGTGTGGGACCCCCTCTAGGTGGTATGGGGCTCCTTTGGGCAGTGTGGGGTTCCCCCAAGGAAGTATGGGCCACCCCTGGGCAGTGTGAGCCCCCCCAGGGCAGTGTGGGGCTCCTTTGGACAGTGTGGGGCTCCTTGGGCTGTGTGGGCCACCCCCAGGCAGTGTGAGCCCCCCTGCCCCCACCACCCAGGGGCAGTGTGGCCTTGGCAGCTGTGTTAGTCTCTGGGGCAGGTGTGCTGCGCGGCCCTGGGGCCTGGCCAGATCGGCAGGTGGAGGCAGGGGCACAGGAGCGACCCTCTCCTGAGGAAAACCTGACATCACGAGAGAGAAGACACCGTGGAGTCCTCCAGGGCTGGCACTGAGCTCTGGGTCACCTGTGCACCTGTGAACCAGGTAGCGCTGTGGCTTATGGGATGGGGGGGGTGTCATTGGCCCCCCAGGGAGCACAGTGCTCTCGGGACAGTGGGACAGTGGGCTCGCACCCTCCGAGCATTCACAGAGGTGCAGTGCCCCCTTGTCCCCCATTTTGGAGATCTGGATAGTCACCTACCACTCGTGGAAATTTCGAGGGTGCACCTGCACCCTGGTCACTCTCCCTGCACCTGCTTCCAGCAGAGCTGACACAGAGCTTCTTGGTCAGGCCCCCAAGGCGGAGAGGGGACCCAGGCCAAGACAGCCCCTCATGCCCCCATCCTGGCTTCTAGGGGACCTTGTTGTGTCCCTGATAGGGGCAGGGGGCAGGGTGGGGGGCAGCCCAGTCTTTACATTAAGTAGCATAAAGATAATTCTTTTTTTAAATATAAAAATACACAGAAATGGAAGTTTTGTTATTTTTTCCTGTGCCCCAGGGAACATCTTTTGGAAGCCATCTAGATCACTGTTCCGTTTCTTTGGCAAGAATAATCAAATACTGAATGTCAAGGGAAATGAGAGCAAATAGTTCCAAGATCCTCTGATTTAGACAGGCCTGGGGAGCAGTGAGTGTCTCTGAGCGTATCTGCTGCAAGAATCTTCTGGGCTCAGGGAGACAAACTCTGATTCCTGTGCCTCGCTCTAGCCCCCACCCGCGACCCCAGGAAGCCCCAGGCGCACCGGGAAGTACCCCGGAGCTTTGTTATTTAAGGACTGTGTTCACAGAAGGGCCAGAACTGATCAGAGAAATGCTAAGTCGTGCAACAGGACTCCTGAGGCTGCTTCTAAATGCCAGCCCGTGTTGGGACCCTGATCCCAGGAAGCCCTGACAGGCTCCGAGGCTCTGGGAAATGTCGTGACCTTTACAATCTGAGTGTCTGCACTCAGAGAGAAAGTACCCGCTGAAAGAGGGAAAAACAGCTGGAGCTGGGCTGTGGCGCCCGAGGGCGGGGGCTCTGATCTGCTGGGCAGGGATCCTTGCCCAGGTGGTAATGAGACCCCTCCAGAAGACGGCAACGGCGTCTGTCCCCCAGGCATGCACGCGGCCAAGTCCGCAGGTGCGTGTGCCGCTGTGAGCGTGACGTAGGTCCCAGTGGAAGTGCACTCTGCACACTTTTACAAGCTCCAGGACAGCTGCTGGTATCTGTCTGCTTACGGTCCTGCCTGGGTGCTGTCCTCCCCTGCCCCGGGAACTTGGACCATATCGGAGCCTCTGTGCCTCAGTGTCCCCACCTGCAGAATGGGGACATTGAGGGTGCTGGCATCCCCAGCTCTCTCTGTGATGATTGGGTTAGTTGCTGACTGCTGTCAGGGCCTGGATCAGGGGGAAGGCGGGGAGGTGGCATGTCAGGAGCCACTACCAGCCAGGCATCCATTTGTCCCCAAGCTGGGAACCCTAGAGGAAGGATGGCTTAAGTCATTGGCTTGTTGCTTACTAGGATGCTCCTCATTGGTTTAGCAAGGAGGAGGCCAGGGAAGAGGCCGCTGGCCATCTCTGTGCTCTCTGCACACAGAAGATCGTTGGCAGTGACTCTGTTGTTCTGTCGGTTTTGGTGAGGACGTTTTATTTAAGAAATAGATGACATTCAGTCGGAGCAGTAAACCAGACACAAAAGAAGAGCTTTCAGGATGTACAGGCATGGAGGCAAGAGGACAGGAGCCTTCTCTTGGACAGGCAGTGATGCTTTGCTTTTTTCCTTTTTAATCATCGAAATAGGAACTGTTTGTTTTGGGAAAGTCTTAGAAGAATAAGTGTATTTGAAGGTGGGGAAAAACCCCTCCTGATCCTCCTCTAATCCCGTCACTGTAGGTCATGGCTGTGACCACGTGCGTGGGTTTCTGTCCTGTCCCTTTCCTGGTGTTCTTTTGTGTCTTATTGCTTTCTCCATTACTGGGTTCTTGATGAATATGAGATTTTGCTATTTTGCATTTTACACTTACTGTTTTAGTATAACCATCCTTCCACATTGTAAGAAGACCCTTGGTGGACGGCTGGTGGCTGTGAAAGTTGGATTGGACGGGTGCTCTCCCACCGGAGACCTGACTGCTCCCGCTGTTGGACAAACAGAGGCTTTGAGGCTCTTGGTGGATGATGCCCATCTTTTGAGGAAGAACAGGAGCCTAGCTTTTCTCACTCTTTGCCCAGTGTTAACCATCCTGTGCTCACGGTGTCCCCAAGGGAGATACCGAGGGCCTGAAGGCGGAGCAGGCTGCCTTGGAGGTCTTCCGAGCTCACCCCGGCCTCTCCTTCCCGTGCTCCCGGGCAGGCTTGCCCTGTGCTCCGTCTTGTGTGTCCAGCCCTGCTTTCGTGCCTGAGCCTTGCCCACAATGGACTTTAGGGTTTCTGTGCATGCTTCTCTCTGTCCCTACTGACTGCCACTCTTCTTCCCTCCTGGGAAAGGACGCTCTCACCCACCCAGAATCCCGGGCCAGCTAGGACTCCTCTTTTTCTTCACACTCAGTGTTGCATGAATTTTCTGCATGCATTTGTTCCTTCTCCTAAACATCTATTTCACCTCTCCCGTTTTCTGTCCCCATTGCCACCGCCGTCTCTCTCGTAGAATCTGAGTGCACTCTGGACATCCCATCAGCCTATACCGCGGCTCCCAGAGAATCGGTCTAAGATATGGGTCTGTTGAGGGGCTCCCATCTGTCCCTGGGAGCAAGAATGTGCTCTGTGACTCAGCTACCCTCACAGCCCCAGGGCCTCCCTCACCTTCCCTCTGGGTACACGTGTGGGTGGTTTGGTCCCCGTCTGAGTCCCGGGGTGACGAGCACAAGCAGGGGCTTAGACGCCCTCCTGCTTTGCCAGAGGTGGAAGATAGGGCTGGAGGGGAGAAAGGGGCATGACTCCTGTGGTCCTGCTCTTCCTGGAAATGTCTTTGGGTAAATTTATTTTCTGTTTCTTACTGCAAGTGGATGATATAAAGCCCCCTGTTGTTTTTAGTGTGCTGGGGCCCTCAGCAGGCCCTTGCTGTTGAGTGTTTGCCCACTGAAGTCTTCTAAGGATGGAGCCAGTTTCCGGCCTCCAGGGTGTTGAGGCCATCCCTTAGACATGCTGGGACACACCTGAGCTGTGTGTCCAGCCGGGCAGATTGGTGTCCCCATGCAGGGTGTGGATGGGCCTGAACGGAAGGGAGCGGAGGGAGGACAGCGGGGAAGGCGTGTCCAGTGGCGCCCTGTGCACGGCTGGGCCTCTTAAGGAGGAGGGATATGGTGGTGACCCCAGGCTCCTGCATGGGCTGGTCTCTTGACTCTTGACACAGCCCCTTGGGCTGGTCATCCTGGGTCTCTGCCCTCATCAGGCCCCACCCCTGCCTATCAGTCTAACTACGGAGGGTCTGGCTGCCCTGCTTTAGTGACTTGCCAAAAGACACTCGCATCCGAGCCCCCACCCGGCCCCACTTTTCTGCCACATCTTGGAGGTTGAGGACCTTGCCTCTCACCACCTACCCCTTGCCATGGGAGCTACCTTCAGGGGTTCACGTCTACTGGGAAAGTGCTGGGGAGGCACTACTGAAATGGGATTTTCTAGAACCCCGGGGTCTTGCAAGTGTTTACAAATTAACCGAAAAGCTGGGTGGGCAAAGGCAGGCCCTGAGGGCTAAGAACCAGGGGAGCTCATTGTAAAAGAGGCTTTTCCAGTCTGTTGTTTCAGGGAGCCTGTAGTCTGTGGAGCTGCTGGTCCCCTTAAGTTCACTCCTGGGCAAGGGTAGTTCTGACGGTAGACTGAGCCTTTTCCAGTGCTGACTGGTGGTGGCCCCGGGGCCAGTATTTCCTGGAAACAGGGGACCCTGGGCCACCAGGGCACTGTTGCCAACCCCACTCCTCAACCTGCAGGCCAGGTGGGCGGTTTCGTTTCCTTTCTAGAAGGATGTGCAGCTTTATTTTAAATAAAAAAAAAAAAATGAAAACTATATCTGATAGACTTTCCTATTTATTGTTTGGATGGTAACTACAGTTGAAAATGTTATTTTCCTGCCTGAACAGGGCTGTGCTTTGAGTGCTAATGGGCTGGCTTGAAAGGAGCCTGTCCACTCAGAAATCCCCATTAAATAGTTTCCTTGGCTCCCGAGAGTTTGCCTCCATCCCACCCCTGTTCCAGAGGAAGAAAAAAAAGAATCAGTAACCCCCCCCCCCCCACACGTAGCGGTACCTCCCACTGGGGGATGTTCCTGAACTGCATGCACTATTTGACCTGACCCACGATGCTGGCGTAATGTTCAGGTGGCTTTGCAGGGACCGAAGGGACGCATTGTCAGTCCCAGCGGTCTGTGTTCTTCTGACCCTGCCCAGCGCCGACGCTGCTCTGGTTTCGCACTGGGGTGGCTCAATGCCCGCCAGCCCCTCGGATTCCTTGGCTCGGAGCTCGACCCAGTGGGTGTTTACCCTGCCATTCTCATCGCAGACTCTCTCAAAGGTCTTTGCGTCACACCTCGAACAAACAACAAATGCTGGAAGGGTTTGTGTTCTCTCCACGGAGAGCAGCCAGAGCACTTTGTTTACTTGGAGGCCTGGCCTGGGGTGGGGGTGGGGGGGCTCAGGGCCTCCCTGGAACCACGCGTCTGGAGGCGGGGGTGGGGGCAATGTGGCAGGTGTTCCTGGGGAGGCTGCTGCTGACCAGGCTCCTGGACACCAGCGCTGTGCCTCCGAGGCCACTGCAGGTCACCCTGTGTACAATGGCCCCCCTCCTGCCCTCCAGCCCAGGGAACCTCAGAGAGGCTGCAGACAAAGGGCTGGGCAGCCTCTGTGGGTTCTTTTTTCATGCAGATTCAGCCAGCCACTTCCAGGGGCCCTGCGAGCCCGAGTTCCCCTGTATCAGGCTCTCTGGAGCTTGGGCCCTTTTTCTAGAAGGTGCTGGTGGACGTTTGAAATCTTATCACGATATTTAAAATATGTGGCCTTGGAAGAGCAACAGAAAAAGCACCCACATAGACGTTTCCAGGGCTGCACCCCCCACCTGCCAGCCGCGCTGCGAAGTAGAAATTAACCTAAATTAGGAAGATAATTGTCCCCGTGTTAATTGTAGGTTGTCCTTTGGAGCTGTTTGCGTTTGCGAGGCCTCAGCAGCCGGCTGGCTCCGGGCCCGATCAGGCCTTCCTGCCCCTTGGCACCCCTTAGAGCCACAGTTCCAGAAAGGAGCCCTTTCTTGGGGCATCCTCTCACTCCATAGTCTTGAGGGGACATTCTCCTGAGGTCCCCATGTCAACTGCGTGCCCCCCAGGCCCCCATCCCCACCCCAGGATGTCTCTCCCAGAGGGCTGCGAGGCTCTTTCTGCACACAGGCGACGCACACAGACTCCCGGCTGTTTCCAGCGTGCGTGCCTGGTGTCCCAGCTGCCCTGGCTGGTGGCGCTATCACACTTGGTGCTGGGGGCCAGCACCGGCACCGGCACTGGCAGGCCAGTAGCCTTGACCTCGCATCTCTCCCTGCCATGGTTTTGGGTCCTCCTGTCGCCCCCTGGCACTCGGTGTAGGCTTCACATTAAGAATCCCGTGGGCCCTAGCAATGGTTCTGTGAGGGGTTTCCCACTTGGAAGCACCCAGGTGAACTGCAGGGCATCCCTGTTCTTGCGCACACTGCCAGGGGGAGGCGGGGGACCCTCTGAGCTGCTTGTTTGCTCTTTTGATCGGTTTTCTTGTTGCCTGGCTCACTTGCTCTGTCAGTCATGACCAGATAACACACTGAAGT
Organism: Meles meles; assembly: GCF_922984935.1. NCBI lineage: Eukaryota > Metazoa > Chordata > Mammalia > Carnivora > Mustelidae > Meles > Meles meles. Next base: position 46,085,226 of record NC_060074.1, on the reverse strand, counting down.
AAAAATCTCAGTCCCCGCCCTCCCCAGGCGATGAGGAAGTGTTGAACACAGGGGGTAAATGCCCCCCTTTCTCCCCAGTGGCCTGTAGGTAGTGTGGCAGCAGGGTGTCGTGTGTGTGATGTATGTGTGATGTGTGTGTGGTGTGGTACACAAGCAGCATTGCGATGTGATACACACATGCACACACGATGTGTGACACGTGACACACATGTGGCACTCATGACACGATATGTGAGGTGCGTGTCACACGATGTGGGACATACATCTGTGGTACACAATGTGTGTGATACACACGTGACACGTGCTATGCATGTGATCTGTGACACATGTGACACACGACACATGTGTTACGTGATGCGTGTGACACGTGAAAGACATGTGACGCGTGCAACACATGACGTGATATGTGAGGTACGTGACACGATGCGTGGTATGCATGTGCGCAATACGCGGTGCGTGTGACACAATGCGGCACGTGTGGTACACAGTACGTGATGCATGTGGCAGTGCGGTGAATGTGTGTGTGACATGTGATACTTGTGTATGTGATGTGTGTGGCATATGTGACACGTGTGTGATGTGGGATGCATGTGACCATGCATGATACGGGTGCTCTGTGTGTGGGGTGTGTGGTGTGTGGGGGCTGTGGGGTGTGTAGGCAGGCAGACCTGCATGGCTGCAGCTTGCTCTGTCTCTTGCTCTTAAGATTGATCCTCCAAATCGTCGGTCCCTCCAAACTCCCTCTCAGTAACACTGAAGGCTCCCAAGGTTGTCAGTTTTACCACCGATCTGCCTTTCACAAGTGCAGAAGTGCCCTGCAACAATGGTAAGTGGGCTGCTCATTGCTGCTGTGTGTCCTGGATCACCCCGGTGGGGCGTCCCCATGACAGGGGCTCTGTGTCCCACATCACCACAGCTGGGCATCCCTGGGACGGGGGCTCCGTGTCCTCCGTGTCCCGTATCACCGCGGTGAGGCATCCATGGGATGGGGGCTCTGTGCACCACTGCAGCGGGGCATCCCTGGGATGGGGGCTCCATGTCCTCCATGTCCTGCATCACCACAGTGGGACATCCCTGGGACAGGGGCCCGTGTCCTTCATGTCCTCCATTACTGCAGTGGGGTGTCTCCAGGATGGGGGTCTGTGCACCACCACTGCGGGGCATCCCCTGGATGGAGGCTTTGTGTCCCGCACCATATCTGGGCATCCCTAGGAAGGGGGCTCTGTGTCTTCCGTGTCCCATATCACTGCAGTGGGGCTCCCCGGGACGGGAGCTCTGTGTCTTCTGTGTCCCACATCACCGCGGTGGGGCGTCCCCAAGACAGGCTCCATGTCCTCCATGCCCCGCATCACTGCAGCGGGGCATCCCCGGGACGGGGGCTCCCTGCCCTCCATGTTCTGCATCACCGCGGCTGTGTGTCTCCATAGTCAGACATTACAGTGGAAAAAGAATTAATTCAGAAGATTGGGAACGAACTCAGAAGATGGAGTAAATTCTCATAATATGGGAATTGTTAGCTTATATTTGGAAAAGAAATAATAAATTTAGTAAAAATTGTTGATGCATTTGGGATTTTAAATTAAGAGACTTTCTATGGATAAAGCCGAGTTTTGGAACCCAGACATGTATTAACTCTTGGAGGCTTTGTTCTCTGGGTGCTCTGACTGGGAGGGAACACATATTCTCTGTAGCTGACGAGGCCTCGTTTATTTTGCTCTTTCATTTGCTTTACCTAAAGCGGAAATGGTGAGTAAAGATCATATTACTTTTTAAAAATCGGCTGTGGTGGTGATGGCTGGGGGAGCTGGTGACGGCGGGAGGAGCCCGCTTGGCATGACCTCAGCAGGAGTTACTGGGGGTCTGCGCACCCCTGCAAGGGGTAGGGGAGCGGAGTGACGGAGGGGGGCTGCTGCTTCTCCTGGGCTTTCAGAGTCCTCTTTCCATTTTTGATGTCACGGTGCCTGGCACACATGCGGTTGGAGTTCAGTGAAGGCTTTGTGAGGAAAGGAGGGAAAAACTGTTATCTAAACACAGAAATGTGCATATTTTAACACAAAGAAAGGTTAACCTGCAGAAATGCTTCCTCCTAAATGAAGACTTGCCCCAGTCAGAAACAGACCTTTCCTTTTGTGGTTGGTGCTTATGGAAAACAAAGTAACAGCAGGAACCATCCATGCCTCCCAGCCTCGAAGGTCACCTGTGGTTTTCCTCCTCTGACTCCTCAAGTTTTGTTTCATGTTCAAGTCTTGGAGTTTTGTGTATGGTGCAAGGTAGGGATTAATTTTCTTTCCTCATTTCGATAACATTGGTGTGACACTTTACCTCCTTTCCCAGGATGGCCACACTGCGGGCTCCAGTGGAGATCACGTTCGCCCTGGTCCCGGGCCCTGTGCTGGTCCAGGGGTGCCATGACAGGAGTGAGGCCCTGGTGTCCTCTGCCCTCACCTCCTTGCTCCTTCACCGCTCTTCCTGCAGGGAAGAGAGCAGGGCATTCTGTGCTTCACCCCTCCAGAGATGGGAGCACACCAGGGACAGGTTCCTTTAAAAATTAAAACTAAGGGGGGGCACCTGGGTGGCTCAGTGGGTTAAAGCCTCTGCCTTCGGCTCAGGTCATGATCCCAGGGTCCTGGGATGGATCCCCACATTGGGCTTTCTGCTCCGCGGGGAGCCTGCTTCCTCCTCTCTCTCTGCCTGCCTCTACACCTACTTGTGATCTCTCTCTGTCAAATAAATAAAATATTTTAAAAAATTGTTAAAAAAAATTAAAACTAAGGTGCGGAGGGTGGAGGGCACCTAGGTGGTGCAGTCTGTTGAGTGCCTCACTCTTGGTTTTGGCTCAGGTCATGAACTTGGGGTTGTGAGATCAAGCCCCATGTAGGGTTCCGCACTTGGCAGGGTGTCTGCATGGGGTTCTCTCTCTCTCTCCCTGCCTCTCCCCCTTCCCCATGCATGCACACACTCTCTCTCTCAAATAAATAAAACTTAAAAAACAAAAACAACTGAGTGGAAATTTGAGAAGAATTACGCTGAATATAAGGGTGGATTTGGGGAGAATTGGCATCTGTATACTATTGGTTCTTGTTTCTTCGCACACTTGTCTTCTATTGATTAGTACTTTAATATCTTCTAACAGGTTTGTTTAATTTTCTTAAGGTAGGCCTTGCATGTGTTACATTAAATTTACTCTTTGGTAGAGTCTAGGGTTCTTTCCCTTATTGTAGACGGTATCTTTTTTTTTTCTTTAAATTAAGTTTTCTATTGCTAGTACATGAAAATGCAGTTGATTTTTGCATTTTATTTTTATATCTAATCACTTTCCTAAAATCCTACCATTTCAAAGTTTTTTCACTAGATTTTGGGGATTTCTAAGACAAAGAACATGAACTGTAACGATGACAGCCTTGCTTTCTAATTACTGTGTTTATTTTCCTCGTCTCACTGTGCTGGCTGAGGATCCCGGTTCAGCTTGGAGCAGGAGTGGGAAACCGGGCTTCCTTCTGTTGTCCAGGCCTGTGCTGCGTCCCCGTTTCAGAGGGTGGTGGCCCGAGGTTTGTGTAGGATCCCCTGCAGGTGAAGTTCACGGATGTGTGTGTTTCCAGAGCTGGAAACTCTCACTGCACCCATGAGAGAATCGCATGGTTTCTCTTTAATGTCTCCAAGTGTTGGATTAACCCGTCTTTTTTGTGTGTGCTGGGGCCACCTCGGTGGTTATAAGTACTGAGTTTTTTATATCTAACCCTATTAGGCTTGGCCGTACTTTTGGACTCTTCTGTCTTTTCTTGAGTTGCTTTGGCTCGTAAGTCTCCTTTTTAGCGTCAAATTGTTTTATCCTCTGGAAGAGTTTGCATAAGATTAGAATGGTCTTCAAAGCTTGGACTTATTAAGACTCTTTGAGGTGTTTTCTTGGTGGTTTTTTTTTTTTTTTAAATTTTATTTATTTATTTAGAGAGAGACAGTGAGAGAGAGCATGAAAGGGGAGAAGGTCAGAGGGAGCAGACTCCCCATGGAGCAGGGAGCCCGATGCAGGACTCGATCCCAGGACCCTGGGATCATGACCTGAGCTGAACGCAGTCGCTTAACCAACTGAGCCACCCAGGCGCCCCAAGTGGGTTGTTTTTTAACTGCTGGGTAGTATGTAATAGTTACCAGTGGTCTGAATTTCTAATTCTTGCAGTATTAATTTAAGGTCGTTTTTAGGAATTGGCACGTTTCATCTGAATTTTCATTTTTCTAGCCATGGACTTGTTCATGGTGTTTTCCTTTTCTAAATCTTGGTTGGATTTGTAGCATGTATCCTTTTTAATGTCAGCCATTACTTATCCTTGTTTTTGGTCAGTCTTTAGTTCACTAAATGTTTGAGATGCAGCCCTTGACTTTGTTGGTGTGTTAGCCTGCCGCTGGATTCCTTCTGTGCGTGCAGAGGGTGGTCAGCTCTCCTTTCCCCGGAGACCCCGCAGGCAGCTCGTCGGCACTCAGCCTGCCTTCTCCAGGTGTAAACTACACATTTCCCTCAAGATGCATGACATGCATCTGAGAGGTTCAACACACAGCGTTTTTATTTTCAGTCTGTTTTGTTGAAAGTCACATTGATAGTAGACCCCTTTGGTATGACGTAAGGGGAATGGTGCTTTGTCTTTGTGGCCTTCCTCCTGAAATCACCCACTCTAGTGGAATCAAGATAGAAACATCCCAGAATTGCCCAGTAAGGGACATTTGACCAAATAGGTGGCCTGTAGTCTTCAAAGCTGTCAAGGTCATAAAAAAACAAGGCAGGTCCTAAGAACAGACCCAGCCAAAGGGAGCTGAAGGAGGCATGCCAGAGAAATGTCATGTGGGCACAGTATCGGAGCTGGAACTGGAAGAGGACATTAGGGAAAAACTAAGGACATCCGAGGGAAGCGTGGGCTTCAGCTGATGGTCTGGTATTGGTGCTGGCTTCCACTTATAACAGAGCCACCGTTCCAGCAGAAGACGTTGGCTCTGTCCAGCAGAGGAGCCCTCGCAGCTCCGTCGGTGAGCAGGTGTGTGTTGTGTTCCCCAGAAATGTCTGACTCGCCCTCATTCTGGAGGGATTGTTTTAGGCCATTGGAAGATGATGCTTCTTTTTTCTCTTTGTGCCAGTCAGGCGACTTTCCTCTGGCCTCTGGCTGCTCCTTCCTCATTTACCTTTTCTGACCTGCTGCTGGTGGCATCCTTGCATCCCGTGTCACAGCCTGTGGGGTGCAGACACTCTTTTTTATTCTCTTGGTGTAGGTTCCCTTCTCTGCCTGTGCATGGTGCTCTGGCCAGTTCTAGAAATCCTGGGCTGGCACCCCTCAAACATAGCTCTGCTGTCTTGGCCCCCACTGTCCTCACCCCTTCACCCATCCAGGACACGGTGCTCTCCCCACCCTGCCCCCCCTTCCCATGGCTCAGCTCTTCCTGTGTTCTCACTCCCAATTTTGCCTCCTCCTTTTCAATTTTTTTCTTCATAACTGTCTTCTAATTCACTTACTTTTCTTGTTGGGGTTGCATGATTTCCATTGCTTAAACCACTTGTTGAGATTTTAAAAAAAATCATTGAAATGATTTTAAATCCTTCATTCATCAATTCATTCAAATTGTTATTTTTGAAAGTCTTGTTTTGTTCTTTTTCTGATTAATTTTGACCGTTTTGTTACTTTATTTTTTAAATTTTTTAATTTTTGAAAGTATCTTAGTAAACTTTTCATTAACTCAAAACATACATCTAGAAAAATGCTCTTAAGTGGATAACACATTAATGGGAGTTTTCCCTTCAAAATTTCAGAAATAGTAATACTATCTCCTGTGCCCAGCAGTGCTTGTGTCTCAAGTGTGTGTGTGTGACCCTGTCCGTTGACGTTCTGTTCCCTTCCAGTCATTTCTCTGTGTGGTTGCTTGTCTTTGCTCGGAGCCCAAGTGTCATTGGTCTCCCCACGTGGAAAACGGATCAGGAGGGACCAGACTTCTCATCAGCAGCTCTGTGGGCTTCTCAGGGGGCCTGTGGTCAGTGCCGTGCTGGGAATAGCACGGCCCACAGGGGGGCTCCCTGACAGGCACCCTGCCTCATGAGCCTAGTGCCCTTGGGTGTTCCCGTGACCTCCCCCTCACCTAGCCTGTGTGCCCCCTGTGCATGCTCAGACCTTGGGTCAGTTTTTCTCCATCAAAGCTGAGATGCCATGTGTGGCCCCAGCACCCTCTCTGGCCTCTACCCCTGCACCTTACCTCTGTTAATGCTCACCTACCCAACACAGCGTCTGCTTAAATGTGTTGTGTCCATGACCCCCTCCCCAGGAGGGTACAGGCTGCTGGAGCAAACATTCCTTTTGCCTCCTGATCTCCCCCCAGACTTTGCACCCCAAGCCTGGGGGCTCTCAGTGTCCAGCCTTCCTCCCCCATCCCCTCCACTTCTCTGCCCCTTTTGTCCTTGGATTTTGAGCCAGGCCCTGTCGCAGCCCAGCAGGTGACTTGTCAGGACACGAGGGTGGAAGTGCTTTGTTCAGGGGATTGGTAGCTTGACGGGTAAACTTAGACACACGATGTGTTGACTTCCACCCTGCTTTTGATCCTGTTCTCTCCTTTCCCCATGAATACTTCTTAGTTCTCTTGAATCTTCAGCCATTCGCTTGTCTCTGGCTGGCTTTCTGAGAGAGCTGAGTCTCTAGGTTCTAACTGCTTCCCTTAATCAGCACCGTGGAATCACACTTCCCCAACCCCGCATCTTTGTCCTGCTCTTGGTCACTTCCTGCGTGACTTCAGAGGTTGGCAGGGATGCTTACACGTAGCATCCAGGTGCCTCCATGGTCTCATCTCCCGTGGTCTCTTGCTGTGGACGCCCAGGGGCCCCTGATGGGCTGCCCTGCCTGCCACCTGGCCCAGGAGGGAGATACCTGATGGGGTCACCCTTGACCTGTGGAGGGTGGGAGCCAGTGGAGGAATGCTTGGCCCTCTCTCCCTGCAGGGAGACCGTCCCAAGATGCTCTGCTAAGGCTTCTAGCCAGGTCCACTTGATTGGGCCAAGCAGTGGTTACCTGGGGATGTGTCCTTGTACAGCCCCCTGCCTGCTGCCCTGCCCCACTCCCCACCCCCGCCCCAGCTGGTTCTTCTGCTCATGCCTGCAGGGAGACTCTGCCCCAGGGAAGCAGGGATACTCTGGCCACCTCACGGAGAACGCAGCCCAGGCTGACATCTGTGTCCTCGTCTGCACTTCACTGTCAGCTCGCTGAAGTCCCAGTCAGGGTCCCCACTTCCCAGACGGCAGCAGCCCACTCTAGGGACCCTTCCTGTGCTTTTCAGTGTGTCAGGGGCTCCTGATGGGGAGGGACGCATGGACCTCCACGACCTGGAGAGCCGTGTGCAGCAAGACCGCCTCTTACACCATTTACCAAAGCACAGCTGTGCAGCCACTCAGACCTACAGCTGGCCAGGGGATCCTGTCATGTGCACCCTGGAATTGGTCTCTGCTGCGGCGGGGGCAGCCCGTGGGCCAGCTGTCCACCTCCACGGGCAGAGATGGCTCCGGCTCCGGCTCCCACAGCTAATGCATGCAGCTTCTCCCGGTTCCTGCAGCCCGCCCCCTGGTCTAGGTGCTCAGCTTGGAAGTCTGGGAGTGGGTTGCAATTCACCACTTCGATTGCCTGTACATGGTTTGGTCACCCCTTCTGAGGGCTCCTCCTCCAGGACTCCGGGTCTCTCGGGCAGGCAGGTGGGCGGCCACCGCTCCTACTGGCTGATTGCCCAGTGCAGCCAGTGTGATGTCAAAGGACGTGAATTTATGGCTGATCAACACGGACTGCAGGCAGAGGTCCTGAGGACTTAGGACTTATTACCTCCTGGATATTTTCCTGCCTGGCTCCCTGATGCCGTGCCTGATCCATCCGGGGTCTATCGTGCTCTGGGTGTGTGCTGGATGGTTTTCGCTCAACCAGGGGCGGATGCCAGTGCCTCGACATGGCCCCCAACGGCTACCCCCGCTGTTCTGAGACCCTGTGCTCCCGGCCTCCCCCACTGCCTGCAGTCTTTCCCTTCTGATGTTAGGGACTCACCGGGGCCCACCTGGTTCAGGGATTAGCTCGGATCTTGGCTCCCTGGGGAGGCTTTCCCAGCTGTACTCCGCTGCCTGCCGCTTGCTATGTTTTCTGACTGGCACTGACTTCTGGAGGCTGTGTGGTGGGGACGGCCCAGCCCACTCAGTGCCCTGAGCTGTGGGCGCATGGCCTGCAGGGACCACTTGGGCGGTTGAAGGAGTTCTGGGAGGAGAGCACGGCTTGTTTGCAAAAAGGCCCACCCCCTGCATGGGGCCAGCAGTGGGAAGACTGGTAGTCAGCTATGAGTAGTGGATGCGAGGGACAGTGACACTGACGTGTCCTGCGGCAGGCCAGGAGTGGCCCCGTGTCCCTCAGCAGGGGGGTCTGCACAGGTACTCCCACAGGGGTTTGGGCCCTCTTCCCCCGTGTCCAGGTTGCTTTGAGGCCTCCGTTTGTTTGGAGCCAGTGGAGAGTGAGTAGCCGCCTGTTTCATGTGTCCTGTGTCCTGTGCCCTGGCTTAATCCCTGGGAGGGGCCTTGAGCTCCGTCAGTCATGCTCACCAACAACACCTAGCACGGTGTCTGCTGACTCCCCTAAGCCGCTCTGCCTCCCTCCATGTTCTTGGAGTTTAGCACGAGGAGGTTGGGGACACAGGTGTTGGGCGGCCTGTGGCTGACTTTCTTTGGGTGAGCCTTGCAGGAGTACGAGGCACCCTGGCATGTCACTTCTGTCCTTGTCTTGTGGGTTGTTGGCATAATGACAAATGAGAGAATGTAAAATGTAAATTTCCAGATGGCGTGTTTGTTTGTTTTTTTGGCCGACATGTTTTCCATGGTTGACAAAACAGAGCCAGTGTGCCTCTCAGGTGACACAAGGAGCTTTCGTCAAGGTGTGCCCCGTTCCTCCGCAGTCAGGTCTGTAACCCCAGCATCCTTGGGGACCTGTACCCCTGGAGAGCGTGATCTCAGGGTCCTCCTCCTACAGGTTCACCACACGACGCCCCTGAAGGGGGGGGGTGCACATTCTCTGTGGACCCTTCTTATTGATTCTGGAACGTTGTGGGGTAGACCTCAGAAGTGTGGCGCTCAGGGCGTTTTCTGACAGCATTTGTCAGTGGTCCTGCAGAAGGCGAGGAGAGAGCCCATCAGGGGGCCTGGCATTTGTTGTTTCCCAGGATGAGGACCTCCAGCTAATTATGCAGCCTGGCTCATGGCCCTCCTGCTCTCTTCTGCCGGGTGTGGGAACACAGTCCACTTACCCACCTTCTTCCATGATTTCCGTAACCCTGCTGGCACCACTGATCCTGGGTCCCGCTTGTCACCCACTTGCAGGAGACCTTTGTCTATGTCGGGCGCAGTGGCCGTTGGCCAGAGATTTGCTGCTTTGCTGCAGCCGCGGATTGCTTTCATTTTTCCAGCTCACCTCCCAGTGTCTGTGTCACACCGCGCCCTTCCCGGCAGGCCTCTCCCTCTGTGCTGGACCTTAGAGAGAGGACTCTGGTTTCTGCTGGGACAGTGAAGAAGACTGACCAGAGGCAGAAAGACTGGGTCAGAGCCCTGGCTTTGTGGCTTAGATACTGAATGATGGGAACATCACTTGGTCTCCGGGAGCCTTGGTTTTTCTCATCAGCAAGATGGGTCTGTAGCCACCTCAAGCATGTGTCATAAGGCCCATGGGACTGAGGATTAGCTTGTGGCCTGCTTGTTGATTCACTGAATAATTCTTGTATTCAGTCATGGTTTTCAGTTCGTGGAAGTGAGTCTTCTCCGTGGGCCCAGAGCTCAAGCCTTCCCTTCTAGAGGCAAGCCTCATGGGGGGACTGCAGATCATGGCTTTGCTTTTGTAAGTAAAAGCTGTTAATAAATTTGAGTTGAAGGTGCTTTGAGGCTGGCATTCTGAGGCCCGGAGGAGGGTACACGTGCGTGTGGGTCACACTGTGGTGAGGCCACCTGACGCTGTCCCCTGCCTGGGGACCTGTGGCCGCACCTGCTCTGACCTTTCCCTCCGCCTTCATCCTGAATCCTAGTCTTCACTGTTTCAAGGGGAAGCATGCTGCATATGTGTATATGGGCAGGAAAGTGACTTTTGAGGGAGTTTCTAGAATTCTCCTAGAAGGGAAGTTAAAGCAAACCAAAACATATGGCAAGTACTTTGATCAATACACAGTAAAAATTGTCTCCAGGCTTAAATTTTCTCTTCTTTGCGAATTAGATTGTCAAATGTTTTTAAAACCAGGTCATATGTTGGACAGTCTAGTAGAAGATCCTGGCTGGCAGAGGCACCTCTTCTCTGATGACCCCCAGTGAAGGGGCCCGCTCAGACTTGAACTGGGCTACGCCCTTCCTCACTCACCTTGGCTTGACGCTCTCATGCTGATCTGTTTTCTCTCTTTTCCGTCTCTTGTGGAGGCCTTTGAAGACTAACGGTCTGAACCGGTGGTGAACGTATGCTTATTTCTCAGAAACCCCAGCCTCCAGGTGGCCCTGCCCGGTGGGTGTCGCATGGGAGGTCGACCCGGTGGGAGAAGAGTTCCCTTACTTGTTAATTTCATTTTCCTCAGCCCTGAGAACCTGAGTGCTAGCAGTTACTCGGGCCAGTGGCTCCTGGGACCCATCCTGGCTCCAGGATGGAACTGCCATGGAAAACAGCAGTGCTTTCTGTGCAGGTGGTGGTGCGCTGGCCAGAGCAGGGGGACGGTCTCTCAGCATCGGCACTGCCAGGGCCTGGGTCTGGGTGGTGGGCTGGCTACGTGCCCGCCATGCTCTGTGAAGCCGTTTGCACCTGGCTTAGACCCGCTGGGCTGCCAGAAGCACCTCCAGGAACCCAGGTCCCTTCTGTGGAGGGCAGAGGTGTCGGCAAGTTTGCCTTGGGCCACAGATTGGGATTAGGGTGGGTTGTGGCCTAGCTGTGACGGCAGCAGAGACCTTCAGTGTGCCTGCCCTTTTGTGCCCGAGCTGCCCTGCCTCTTGGAGGGGTGGCCCCGCGTGTCCCCTTGGCCCTGCACTTTGGGCTCAGACTGAAGGCCCTTTGCCTCTGTCCACCTTCCCTCCTGGCATTGGCCCCTCATGTCCTGTTCTCTGCGGAAGCTGGAGTCAGGCCCTAGCCACCTGGAGTATAACTTTCTGTAAGCACAACGGGGGTGGGGGGAGGGCAGTTCTTGGTGCTTTTTCATGATTCCTCCTGTGACACGCCCTGCAGCAGATGTGCAGCCCCCGCCGGGCCTGGCAGGGGTGGCCCCAGGACACCTGACAGCAGGTGGAGCCGGCTCCTGCCGGCCAGTGAAGAAGGAAGGCTGGGAAGAACGCCCACAGATGCTCAGTCCTGTGCCGCCTGCAGATGCACTTAAGGCCCCAAGGGCCACCCGCAGCGAGGGGAGGTGCCCTGGAGTGCACTCTTGCACGATGTGTGCACACACATGGCCGTGGGTGTGTTGGGGATTTGTTCAGGGCTGGGGCTCTGTGGGTTGGTAAAGGGAACCACAGTGAAGATGGCCCTCAGGCCTGCACTCAGTCAGAGTGTCCCCACTGAGGACAGTTGTCAGGCTCTGGGCCTGCCCTCCATCCCCCCCGGCTCTGTTCCTTGGCTCACTTCTGCCACTGGGCCGTGGCCAGGGAGCGCGCGGCTTGGCTGCGCGGAGCTTCACCTCCAGCTGGGAAGCCTTATCTCTCCATCGCTAGTGAATCAGTTTTGGAGAAGGTGCCCATGACGGGGTTGGGGGGGAGGTGGGGGTGGGGATCCCACCGGGCCTCTGTGATGGTGGTGCAGCTCCGCCATGCGGAACTCTCGGGCTCTGTTTCCCACACCGCCTGCGGGCCAGAGGACCGGGTCCAGGAGGGCCGAGCTGGGATCTGACAGCCCTGCCTGGGGAGGAAGGGAAGAAGGGGCTGGAAGCAGGGTGGAGAGGGAACCCCTCCGTGGTCCATACCGCTGACTCGAGGCCCTCCGGTCAGTGTCTTTCCACTGCCTCTCCCACCCCAGTGCTGTGGGTCGGGCCTCGCTCTGTTTCCCGCAGACCCACATAGACGCTACTGGCTGGTCTGTGGCTCCAGCGTGCTGTGCTGTCACCAGCCTGGTGGTCCTGGGGTCAGAAGTCAGGCGGGTTCCATGGCTCTTCCCCTCTGGGGAGTGCATCTGGGGTCCCCCGTGACTGCACATGCTCCCCCAGCCTTGTTGGCTGCTCCCATGCACTGTGGGGCTCCCTACCCCTGCACTGTGTGTGCTCTGAGCCGGCTGTGCCTCGCACGTGTCTGGCCCCCACTACCTCATCAGTCCCTGCTCAGTGTTCATGGCCTCACTTCCTCTGGCTCTCTTTCCCCCTCTCCCCTGAGGCAGGTGATGTTGCCCATAGGGGCCACATTGTCCTTGCCCCTGACACAGCCTGTGGGGCTTAGCACTTGGTATTGTGGGGGAATTTGTCCCCCAGCTTCGCACCTCCCTGTGGGCTCCTGGAAGATGGTTCCTGATTTCCATGTCACCTCTTCACCCTCCTAGATGAACGTGGCACCTGAGGGACTGGAAGTGGGACCAGGGAGCACCCAGTGTACCTTAGTGCACCACAGTGTGCTCCAGTGCACCCCAGCATGCTCCAGTGTGCCCCAGTGTACCCTAGTATGTCCTAGTGCACCCCAGTGCATCCAGTGTGCCCTAGTGTGTCCCAGTGCACCTCAGTGCATCCCACCCAGTACATCCCAGTATGTCCCAGTGTACTCCAGTGCATCCAGTGTGCCCCAGTATGCCCCAGTGCACCCCAGTGCATTCCAGTGTGTCCCAGTGCATCCCACCCAGTTAGTCCCAGCGCACACCAGTGAGTCCCAGTGCACCTCAGTGCATCCCAGTGCATCCCGGTGCACCCCAGCACTGGAGCAGCACATGCACCAACCATGCAGACACAGGGCTGCTGCCATCACATGCCTCGCTCCCTCTGGCCTGGCTCTATGGTCTGTTGCAGACTTAGGGTCTGGGTGTTTCTCTCTGTGCACGGTTACATGGCTCCCACCATCACAGTGTTGGGAGCCTGTATGTATGCATATCCATGAAAGTTCAAAACGGCAAGGCCTCCTGGAGCTCAGGGATGATTCTTGGTGACTCAGCAGTCTTGAGCTCCTGCCGTTCTGTGTGAGCTCTGTGCTGGGACGATTATGAATCATCTGCTTGCCTCTTGATTTGCGTCAATCAAACCACATGTGAAGAAAGCAGCAGTGAGCAAGGCCTTGCCGGCAGCTTGGCGTCCAGCATGGGGGACACTGGCCAGGGACAGCCTCAGAAGGCCGGCCTGCCGCTTGCCCCGGTGGTCTGGGCTGCGGGCCTGGGATGGCTTCCGGCTGGGTCCCTCCGCCCCCTTGCTTCCCCTCCTGAAACTGCTGCTAGCCACGCAGGAGATGGGCGCGGTGTAATTACGGCTCTTGCTGCTCTTTACTGGTTTCCTATGTGTAATCCTGTGGCCAGTTGGATGCACTGACGGTTATGGGAATGTTTACTGTTGCAGGCAGAGCCGCTGGGCTTCTCTTCCCTGTCGCAAAATCATTTTAGGACACAGTTCTTTGAAAAGATTCCTTGTAAGAAGGACTTAATTAAACTGGGATGCCAGCTGTCCCCCACCCCCGCTTTGCTGGGGAGGACTGCTTAGGAGTGGGCGGGACCCGGTCCCGAGGTGGAGGGGTGGCAGGGGGGCCCTCAGGAAGTGACATGGGGCAACCATGAGTCTGACTGTGAGCCGTGGTGGTTTGTGCTTGGTGAGCCCCCGAGGAAGCCCCGTAGCCCTCGGCAGGCTGGGCACCATTCCCAGGGCAGCCCCAGTTTTGTGGTGTGATTTGTATGAAGCAGGCCAATTACGTTGTCATTTTTACCGTAAAGTTTTCTGTTATGATTGTAGTTTAAATCTTAGCCGATGTCCTAGTTACCTGGCCAGTCTCAGTTAGGGTAGCATTTTGGGAGAACAGTGCCCCTGCCGCCCCCCTCCCCGGCCCCCCCCCATCTTCCCAACATCGCCATCTCTCAGTGAGCCCTGTACTTTTGCCCTTAAAGTAAGGGGGGCTCCAGGCCCGTGGAGTTCATCCTGGTTTTTGCCCATTTCAGTGGTGAGCTGCAGTGTGCTTGGGTTGGGCTGCTGCAGGGAATGGGAAGAACCAAAGGGCTCGTAAGCTCTCTGTTTTCTGAATCGGCTTGGAGAGTGTGACCTGTGACACCCAACAACGCGCAGACAGCTAGGAGACAGGACTGAAGGGCGCCAGAGTCCCAAATCCTTCCCTTTCATTGGGTATCTCTGTGTTTTTTATTATGTAAAATTTCAGACATTTATGAAAGTAAAAGAACTGTAAGGGACCAGGTGGCCTCCCTCTGGCTTTAGCAATGACCCCCACGTGCCAGCCCTGCCCTGCCTGTGCCCCAGGTCCCTCCTCGGGCCACTGGGAAGCCATTCTTGGAGTCATACAGACGCTGAAAGGGCACTGAAAGGTTGGGACGCCTCTCAGCACAGAATCATCACAAGCCCGACAGCACGGACACTTTAATGCTATTGAACAGTCATAGCTTCAAATTCCCAGGTGTCAGAATGCTTTGTTTTTTTCCTGGTTGTTCAAATAAGTTCAATGAGGGCCACACAGAGGCCTCTCCCTCTCTCTGTTCCCTGGTGGCTGACTGCTTGAGAAACTGGCTGCTTCTCCCCGGGGCTTCCTCAGGTGCGGCCTCCATGCTCAGACCTCCGGCTGCGGCATGCGTGTCCCCTCCCTCTTCTCCTGGTTGTTCCCGGTGCAGTCCCCGTGTTGGGTCATGTTTGGGTGGGGTTCGGTGGGCGAGACTGTTTCTTAGGTGGTGTGGAGCTTTCCACTCTCCCCGGGTGGTTGGCAGTTCTGGTGGTCATTACCCAGCTTCTCCAGTCCTTCTTGGGGCTGCAGAGTGAGGATGGGGCGTCTCATCTCCTCATGAGTTAGGTACAAGGTGAATGGGGGAATGGCCGGTGGGAGCCCTTTATCTTGGTCCTTGAGTTGGTTGACAGGACCCTTGTCATCTTGAGAGCTTCCTTGCTCTGCTGTGACAAGATGGGACAGGCTCCTCAACTTGCAGTCAGCCTTGTACCCCAAGACCCTTGATTTCGTCATATCTGTCAGGTACTTTTAGCTATGGAGGGTCACCTGTTCTCATGTCCTGGGAATGAGGATGTTGATGTATTTGGGGGGCATGCCTAGTCTTCAGACAGAAGGTTCTGACCTCTGACAGTGCTGGCTCTCTGTAGGGGCTTCTGTTCAGGTCAGCAGGTGGAGAGGAAGCTGTTCTGGTAATGTAGGTGCAGCTCAGGACGAGAGCACCGAGCAGCAGCAGGTGCCTACCTCCGTGCCCATGTGAGAACCCGGGGCATGGTGGCAAGCTGTCCCTGCTGTCTCCCACGGCTGCCCACCCACACCACCTAAGTCCGGCTGTGTGGGGTGAGGGTAGGCGGGAGCCCCGCGTGCCACTGGAGCTCTGCTGGTGAAGGTGGTGGCAGTTGGGCATGGGGCCAAGGCCATAAGCACTGCCTTTGGGGCCTGCCCTGGAGTGCCCCATGGCCCTCTGTCCTGCAGTGAGTGCCCAGGTTCCCGGATGACGCTCCATCGGTGCTCATGTTTTGAGAAGACTTGTTTCCTGTGGCTCTCTCCTCAGCCACGCCTTAGCTGCGGTGCCACTGGCCTGACGCTGAGCAGTCCCTGGCCCCAGGACGTGCCCACTGTGTGTGCCCCCCACCTCCGGCTGCTCTGTCCCGCCTGCCCCCTCCTGCCCGCGGATGTGGGTGCCAGCGCCAGGCTCCCTTCTGCCGGGGAGAGGGGAGGGTCGGCGTGCTGGCACTCACGACCAGATGGTGTTTCTTCGCTGGCGTTCCATCAGGACTTGACAGAGAAATGGAGCGATCTTTCGGAGTCTCCTTGGAAGCCTGGCTTTCCCTCTGGGTTAGCTGTTAGCTCGTGTGCCCTCCACGTGCTGATGGGCCTGCTTCTTGAGGGCTCTGTGGGGCAGCCCCATCGGTGTCAGAAAGCCGTTGCTCCGGTCGTGGCCGTGGCTCAGAGAAGGGATGACCAAGGAGAGCTTGCTTTTGAGGTTCATGTTCACGCTGGCTGAGCCTTGCCGCATCCCGGTCCTGGTGCTGTGCTCAGCCTGGGGGTCCCGACACCCCTGCAGAGGCACAGGGGAAATGTGGGAATGGTGCCCGAATAGACAATCTGTTTCCAGAGGCAGGAGGGGTGGGGAGTGTGCCTGGGGACCCTGAGAGGATCAGAGGGCTCCCGGGACCCTTGGCTCATGCTGGACAGGCCTCCGTGTGCCCGGAGGCTGCAGAGGGGCTCCTGCAGCAGGGGATTGTCACAGGGCAGCTCTGCGGTGGGGAGAACCTATGCCCAGGGCTCTGCGCTCAGCCTGCTCCTCCATGCAAGCGACAGGCAGGGCGGGTCTCCTGGCGCTGGGCCCCCCCAGGGCCAGAGCAGCAGCCGGTGATTCAGGCCCCTGGGTGAGCTGTGAAAGGAGGGGCTTCTGGGTGGGAAGAAAAAGGACAAGGAGACGGACCCGTTTTTTTGTGAGCTCACTCCCGCGGTCAGCCACTCCCCCAGTGTAGACCACCACCACCCCCGACGCCTGAGCAGGCTCAGTCTCTTTGACCACCCTCCCCAACCCCCCACAGCCCGTCTGCTCCCTACCTCTCCAGATTTGTCTCCTCCAGGCCTTTCACTTCAGTGGAGCGATGCAAGGTGGCCTCTTTGATCCCGTCCCGTGGGCATGTTTTGTGGGGTTACCCGCGCTGTGGCGTGGCTCAGTGTTCCTCTTTATTGATGAATGGCATTCCATGGTATGGACAGACCACGTCAGGCCAGTTCACTCATCTGACGACGATTGACGTGTGTTTTTACCTCGTGGCCATCGCGAACAGGGCTTCTGTGGGTGTTCTCCTATGGGATCTTGTGTGGATGCGCGTTTGGCTGTCTTGGGTGTATGCCTGGGGGTGGGATGGCTGTGTCACATGTTAACTTCCTGTAGAACCATTGGAGACACTGCCCCGCTGCTGTCCAGGGCAGCTGTGTCATTTTGCCACCCCAGCAGCAGCGCAGGCGGGTTCCGATCTCGCCCCAGGCCTGCTGGCCCTTGCTGTTGTCAGTCTTTCTGACTCTAGCCACCCCAGTGGACAGGAGGTAGTATTTCACCGTAGTTTTGATTTGAGGGTCCCTGGTGACTCACAATGGTGGGCATCTTTTCATGGGCTTATTGGACGCCTGGATATCCTCTTTGGAGAAATATCATTCAAACCCTTCGCTCAATTTTTCAATTGGGTCATTTGCCTTTTTATCGTTAGGGTTCTTTGTATACTCTAGATAGGGCTCCTGTAGCAGATACATGATTTGCAAATATTCTCAGGTTTGCTTTTTCAGTTTTTGGGCGGTGTCCTTTGAAGCACAAACGTTTTTAATTTTGATGAAGTGCATTTTATCTTTTGTTTGGTTGCTTGTGTTTTTGGTGCTGGGGCTCCATGTTGAAGTCGGATCAGGGTGGGAACGATGCTGTGGGCCTCCTCCTAGGGCTCCTGGCTTTCTGCTTGTGTCGGATGTGAGCGCTGAAAGGCTTCTCCAGCTCTTCACTGCCTTGCTAGCTTCTGCAGGGCTCTAACCGTAATTCGCGTTTCCCACAGTTGTTTTTAATTGAATGTCCGTGGGAAAATGGCCAAGCAAATTGAAGGCTTCACAGAGAGAACTGAGTTTCTTTGTTGAATTTTTAACCGTGGTTTTTCATCTTTATTGTGTGCACTTTGTTGGAATTTGGCATTATGTTGTAGATTTTCATTGAGACTGGCCTTGCTGAATATCCCCGCAGTGGAGAGGTTCTCCCACTCTAAACAGAAATCGCAGACCACTCCGTGAGCCCTGTGTAATGTGCAGATGGTGGATTGCGGTGAGGCACAGAGCTGCCGGGACTCCATGAGTAGAGATGCCCATCCTGGGAGGCCAGCGAAGGACAGGGGCGCTGCAGCCTGTCTGCAGGGTACAGACCAGCCCCCGGTCACCTGCCGTCACCGGGCCTGGCCCCCAGCTTCCCGTCTGTCAAATGGGGGCGACGTTGCCTGTGCGTGAGAGTCCCGGGGATTCACTGTCTGTGGGCGGGAGCTCCCCGGAGCCTGTCATCACTGCCAGCAGTCACCCCGGAGGAGGAGGCGCTCCGACTGTTGCTTCCGCCCAGTTGAGCGCTCCCGGCAGTTCGGAAAATGATGACGCCCGGCTCTTGGGGTGCAGCTTCTGGAATTGGGGTCACTTTAGAGTAGGCTGCTGCTGTTGCTGGCTGTTCGAAAAACAGAAC
The DNA here is from genome assembly GCF_922984935.1 of Meles meles. Classification (NCBI taxonomy): domain Eukaryota; kingdom Metazoa; phylum Chordata; class Mammalia; order Carnivora; family Mustelidae; genus Meles; species Meles meles. The sequence continues at coordinate 46,066,894 of NC_060074.1, read as the reverse complement.
ACAGCACATGCCAACCTTTTTACTAGTTTTCCTTTTGAAGATTTCATTTCCCTCAGATATTGGAGAACGGCAAGAGTTCTAGGTCTTCATCGAATAAACTCAGCCCTTCGATTCACAGGTATTTTTTTGAGCTACGTAACTAATTAGGGTATATTTAGCATGAATCCAAATGTTCACCATCAATGAGGAAGGGTTGCTTTGCATTTTCTTGCCCAAAGCTGACCTAACAGCCTATCGATGAGTCCTGTTTGTTATCTCCGAGGTCTGGGTGCATGTCGGTCTGAGCGAATTGTCCTTCAGTTCATCTATGCTGGCCCTAGTGAGAGTCATATCTGTGCACGTCTGACTGTCTTACTCCTTCTCGTTCACTGACTGGTGTACGGATTTGAAAAATGCAGGTAGTCCCCTGTTCATGTGCATGACAGGCTATAAAAATGGGGGCTGTAAGTGGAACTTACTTGTTTGGGACCAGGGACAGTGGTTCAGGCCCCAGGAGACTGGGAAGTGTCATTAGGCCCCCAAGTGGGGTACAGAGGCTTAGTTTCTCAGCCCCTGACATCTGGCTCTTCTTCTCGAGTCTTACTTTCTCCCTCTCCTCTGTGTCTTCACGGTTCACTTCTGTCCCAGTTTTCTGCACATTGTCAGCTTTGCTCCTCCCCTTCCAGTGGATCACCTGGGGGACAACTGAGTGGGGTCACCCAGGCTGCAGATGTGTTCTGTCACCTGGCTCAGAGCATCTCTGGCTCCCCTGTGGGGCCACCAGCTTCCATGCATTTCTGGTTTTATTCCTGGTCGGTTTTCACATGTGCTGATGCAGGCCATGCAGCAGGGAGTTCCCGTGGTCACACCGGCGCAGCTGCGTGACCGCTGATGGCACTGTCTCCAGGTCAGGTCCCTCATCTGTGTCCCGGGGACAACCAGGCTCCAGAAGGGCAGCGCGGCTTTGTGAGGGCCACCTGTATGGAGCTGTCTGTATATGAGTCATGACGCCGGTCAGGGGGACGGAGCAGGTGCCCAGGAGGCCTTGGCAGGCCCTGGTGTGTGACTGGTGAAGCGGGACGGGACAGGATTCAGGAGCCAAATCCACCATTGCTGGCCTTGTGCAGACATTGTGGACCTTCTTGTTAGTAGTGCCCTTACAGGATCCGCAGTGTCCCTGTGTCCAAGTTGTTCTAGTCCCCTTCCCATATAATTCTCCCTTGAGGGATCTCTGCTTCTGAGCACATGGTAAGCTTCTTCAGTCGAGGAAACGGAACTGAAGGCTGGAAGCCCAAGGCTTCCCCAGTGCCAGCTCTGCAGCACTCAGACCCTGCTGGCCTTGCAATCCCCGCACCTTGTCCGTCACATGCCTGCACACGCACGCGCACACGTCCGTTTTGCTGTATGTTTGTATGTGTATCCAGAGGATGAGTATGCTTGGATGGCTTCTGTCTGTTAGTGAATAAGCATTGATGTGCAGATTAGGAGTGTTTTTGGATTGAAATTTCCCTCAAGCAGCAGTTTAGAAGAAAGCTTCTTAGAGCCACCCATGAACTTGCCCCTTGACCCCGCCTTGCTGGTCCCTCTAAGAGGGGGAGTTCATGCTCCCCAGCTGTTTCTGCCTCCCTCACCTTTTGGGGGGCTGAGAAGGGATGGGGTGCCCTTAGGTCTCTATCTGATCGAGTTGGGGGCCTCCTTGGTTCTGCTGTGTCTTACCCCAGCTGGTCCCAGGGTCCCAAGGGTCCCTTGCCCTGGGGTTCTCCCAGCCTCTCACTTCTGCTTTTCCATCCTGTTCTTGGTCCCTGGGGAATGAGAAGGCACAAGGAATCCTTTCCCCTACCCTGGCATATGCAGTCTCTAGGGATACATTATTCCCTTTGCTCTCCACTGGGAGAGCGGTGGTCAGCTGCCACCCATCACCCCCCAGCAGCCCCTTCCTTCCCGGGGCCTGCAGGTACTTCATCCTGGTTGGGGAGGACCCTGTCTTTCCAGGCTCTTCTGAGATGAAGTGCGTCTGTGGAAGTGCATGGTGGAAGCCGGCGCATCTGCGGTATTTTGATTTCTTTTTGTGACAACTGCTTTTGGGGAGAGCTGTTTGTTTACTTTCATGATGAATATTGTTGTCCTGGAGTTGTGGTTTATATACTCAGTATCGTTTCAGAATCCCACTCTCCCCCCTACGACCAAGAAATTCTAAACCTCGTTCCAGTCTCTGGGATCGCAGTTGGCTCGCTCTCTTGGGGGCACTGGTGGGACTGTGCTCTCCAGGAGGGCCCCTCTTTCTATCCAGAGGGGCTTCCACCAGAAGTGGGCTTGGCCCCAAGCCTCTAGAATGGGTTTGTCTTCTTCCCACACCCTTTGCTCCTGGTGAGAAAAAGGAGCTCAAAAGAGGGAATGAATGAACTAGTCAGATAAAAAAATAACCGAATGAATATGTCCTGATTCTTTTGATAAACCTTTGATTTAATTCAGACAAGCTTTAGAGAAAATTCTGAGTGGTGCATGGAATTCAAGTATAGCTTCTTGTTTGGGGAGCAGTTTTTGAAAAATGCACCATAATCTTTGTCTTTTTAGGAAAATGCCTTCATTCTGAGATGGCATTTCAAAGACTGCATGACAACATGAGGAATTCCTGTCCAAAAATCCAGAAGCTAAAAGCAATGAGCAACAGTAAAAATTGACTTTGTGTTAATGATCACCCCAGCTGACCTCTAGTGGTCTCTGGTTCTTGGCAGAGGGAGGTTGGTGAGGGCGATGCAGGAGGCCTGCTTCTAGGAGCAGGTGCCCAAGGAGGGCTCCTCCCAGGCCCTGCGCCAAGAACACACAGAGGCGGAGGGCTGCTGGTGCATAGGCCCTTTCATGGGAGAGCCCTCTGGTCGGCTGGGCGGCTCACGCCCTCCTGGAGCTCCTCCTGAGGAAGTGCAGTGGAGCTGTGGCTTGACATTTCCGGCCTGTGACTGCTTTCTCGAGTGTTCCACTCCCTCTGTAGTTGCTGTCGTGTATGGAGCTCTCCTGGGAACAGCTTTGGATTTGTGCCGCCTTCACTGTGTCCTAATGGGCTTGGGACATCTTCACTGATCCTAGCTGTGTTGTGGAACCCTAGCGGTGGCTGGGCTGTGACATGGCCCTGTGTCCCCAGCAGGTGCATCTCAGATGTAATCGGCTTCCGCTCAAGGCCTTGGCTCTGACCTGGAGGGAGTTTGGCTGCTGGCGAGAGGGGGACAGCTTGTCCAATTCAGTGCTTGCCGTTCACTCACCCACCCGGGGCCATCCTTTCTGTGGCCTGGAGGTGCCCAGGGAGAGCCAAGCAGCTCAGCTCTGTGGCTTGGAAGCTGGTGCCTCGAGGGGCAGGCAGTGGGGTTTTCTTTGTTTTGAGAAGGTGGAGGGCCTTTGGCCTCTTGGGAGGAGGGCTTTTTTTGAACTCACCACCACTGACAGTGTCCATGATTTCCTGATAGGAAATTCTGTTGCTACATTCGCTGAGAAGTCATAAGTTTGGAAAGGAAGCATTTCACGGCTCTGGGGCATTGGGAGAAGCTGTGATTTTTCTGACAGTCATGCTTGACCCTGGAGGTCAGCACACGTGTGTGGGGAGGGCCTCTTGTCACTAGGGGTCAGGCAGCTATGTGCTGGGCCTGGGCCTGGTGCTCAGGCTGAACCTGGGGCAATGGTGTCATACCCTTGGGTGATGGTAGGCCGGGGGTGGGGAGTGAGCTCTCAGCAGCCCAGGGAGGTGGGGCGTTCCCCCCAGCCCTTGGCTTCAGTGGGGCCCCCTTGCCTGCCAGTCCCCAAGCCCTTGCCTGACTCTGTGGCCTGTGCCCTGGTGCCCAACCTGCTGGGCGGTGGGAGAGGAGAGTCTAGGGGAGGGGTTCTCTGAGCCTGGAAAGTTCCAAGGCAGCTTCCAGCTTGTGGACAAAAGAAAAATATGTTGCTGCAGTCCACGTGTCCAGATCAGTGTCCTGTCAAATAGGCCGTGAAGAAAGGGAACATATGGCCACAGCCTCCTTCCGTGAGTTATGGCCAGTTCCGGGGCCCCTACACAGGCATCGACACCCTTGGACGGCAAGGTGCAGGCTTATTGGTAGAGAGACCCTTCCTGGCCCGGACACTGTGCCCCCTCTTTCCTGGGGGATGAACAGGGACAGAGGGGCTCATTGCAGGCCGTGGACTCCATTGAGAAACACTAATTTGTCCTTGCAGCAAACTAAGGCACCAGCTGTCTCTCGCGTATCTACAGGTGAGGTCGGTGTGTAAAGACAGTCTTGTTTAAACGTCTTTTTTTGACCACATAGAATTAGAAGACGCTTAATTCATCTGCGGGCCATTTCCCTTGTTCGGTCACGTGTGGCCGGCCGGCCCGTCTGTGCCACGGGGTAACCGCATTTCTGTGTCCAAGATAAACCAGCTCATCTGCTGAGTGACCTTCACGAGGAGTCTTGCATTAGCACATTCTTAACAGACATTTAAAAACCAACCCAACAAAACCCATTTCCTGCCCCCACGCTCTTTCGGCACACTCGTCAATGTGAATTGCCTTTGGAAATGCCTGTGCTGGAATTTGCAAACCGAAGCCTAATTTAACCTTCAGGGATGCTCCAGCGTCTTGGCTGAAGGCAGGCAGGATGGATGGAGGCGACGTGGAGGCGTCTCGGGGAGCCCTGCTTTCCTTCTCTGGAGTTCCAGCGGGCACTTGAGCATCTCCCGTGGGGGCGGGGGCTTTGGGATTGGTGGGAGGCCGGAGCAGACCTGAAGTCAAGCTGAGCTGAGTCCTGGAGAGCATCCCCATTTGAATTAGAGCAATGAGCTGCCTGCCTTCCCAGGACTGTGTTCCCATACAAGCTTCCCTTACTCCAGCCCCTCCTTGGGTTTCCTGGGTGACCCCGTGAGACCTAGTGGCCAGGATGGATATACAGCTGAGCACTTGCAGCCCAGGCCAGCTACCTGCTCCCTCTTGCCATCCCAGCCACAACAGCATGGACCATGTTCCCTTCTCCATCCCTCTGCCCCTCAAGACTTCTTCAGATGTAGTTGATGCCTTCCAGAACTCTCCCAACTATCCCAGCTATTTATCTCCTGTGTCCTTTCAGAACATACCCTCAGGCCGCCCTTTCTTCCATTGCTCCCATCGCTGGCTCCATCAGGCCCTGCGGTGTTTCCTGGATGTCGGTGCCGAGAGCGACTGCCTTTATACCTGGCCTTCTCAGAGGCCCTGGCTCCAAGGGGCAGTCGTTCTGCTTTGGAGGAGTGAGGATGAGTTGGGAGCTCTGGGGAACAGGCATCAGGCGAGCTGTTCTGGGGCCCCAGAGACACTGGGACCATGCTGATTCCCGGGTGCAGAGCCGCCAGCCCCAGACAGTAAGGAGACACTGAAGAAATGCCATGTTTCTAGTCTTTGGATGTGAAGCAGTGACCCGCGGAGCAAGGGACACAGGATCAGGGTCTGGAGGGCATGTTCTCAGTCCTTTCCACAGAATGAGCCCCTCCCAGGTCTTCGCTGCTCCCCAGAGGTGCAGCTGTGACCTTTCGTGGCACACAGAGGCTTCTAGACCATCTCAGGTGCATTGACCTACCGGGGAGAGAGCTCCCTCCCCAGCCTGACACCGGGGGCACCGGCTCACCAAAGGTAGGCTGGTGGGTTCCAGAAATGGGCCGTCCAGTTACCTCCGTGTGTCCGGCTGGGCCCAGAGCCCTGCTCCAGTACATGTGGTCGGGGGGTGGCCATGTGCTCAGATGCTGGCACAGAGCGCCTGGGACAAGCTGTGTCGCTCAGAGCTCTGGAGTCCGTGGGGCGGAGAAGGGCCTCCTCGTGGTGGCATCCCCTCACCTCCGATTCTGTCAAAAACGAGAAGGGCCATCAGAATAGAGATCCTAATCTGTTTCTAATTAGATTTGCAGCTTCTCTTTCACCAAAGCTTTTCTCTCTCCTCCTCCTCCCTAATTATTTTTTTTAAATCGCAAGGAACAGCACAACCTTTGGTTTATAATTCCACAGAGAATCAAATTGCTGCTGTGCCGGGTGACGTATGTTATTATGGCCGCTGGTGTTAAGCCAGGGTCTCCGCAATCCCACTGAAATTCTGTCTCCCGTCGTGGAAATTAAGGATTCCCCCAAGGAGACCCCAAAGCAGGAAATCATCACCACTCCCAATGTCACGTGCTGCCCCGCGGGTGGCGCAGCTGGACAGGGTTCTCTTTGGGCTGTTCAGTGCCGACCCTGAGGAGGGACCGGCCAGCAGGCTGTGTCCCTGCAGGGCTCACAGGTGACCCCGCATACCTGCAGACTCGCCTCAAGTCTCTGTGTTCAAAATCTTTAAGGGGAAGGCGCTCTCCGGGTCGGGGGTGGGCATTGGAACCTCATAAGCGGAGTGTCGCAGAGTGTCACAGCGCTCTCATGTCGCCCAGGTGTCCTGAATTTGGGTCCCTTGGGACACACACTTTCTTGGAGTCCTCCGGTGCCATGGGTCACTGGTGGTGGAGTGCACTGCTGGTTGGCGGGGAGCCCACCCCTCTAATCAGGGCAGGGGGGAAGGTCCCGGTGCAGGCTGATTGGAGAGGGGCCACCAGCACATTCTGACCCCCTCCTGCGCCCAGGGCAACAGTTGTTGTCTCAGCCTTCCTAGGAATCCCCTCCTGGTTTTCCCCAGGGCCTTCTGTGCTCTCGAAGGAGGGAGAGATGTGCCCACTTGCTCCTGTCCTCTTGCTAGCCTCAAGTCAAGAAACGAACCACCTGCTTTTCCTTGGAGAGGCTACGGTGATCTGTGTGTGTGATACTCGGTGAGCTAGCCAGGCAGGCACTGGGTTTTGGGAATGGTTGGTGAGTGTTTCATCCCATCATCTCAGGATGTTCTCCAGGTGGACAGAAATGGGAGTCCCCCGGGACTGCCCACTGTGATGGCAGCCAGCCATCTGTGAGCTTCACTGCGCCTGCCTGGGACCTGCCCGCACTCGGGAGAAGGCGCCCTGGCTACTGGCCTCCAAGCAGGGCTTCCCGATCCTGGGTCTTCTTCTCATTTCCGGTCTGAAGACCTTCCCGTCTGCTCCCTGCTCTCATCTCTAGCATGTTCTATGGCTCTCAGTGCCATCTCAGGAGCGAGTGGAGTTTCTCAAGTGAATTCTGGGCTCACTGGTGGCTGTGCCCAGTGCCCTTTCCCCCCGCAGGCGACCTAGCTGACAGGCTCCCACGGGATTTCAGACCAGGTCCTTCAGGGACTTGGGAGCCGCTGGTGGCTTTTGCTCCCAAGAACAATCGGCTCTGCCTTGTGCTTTCTAGAGGCGTTTCTGGCCTTAGTGTCGGGATTGCGGGAGGAAGAGTCCCACGGTCAGTGAGCCAGTTTGGGGGTATTCTGTACTATGTTGAAAGATGTTGGAAATTCCGTCCATTTTTTGGCTCCTGATGAGATTCTGTTCCAGACGCTTAATTTGTAATGACTTGATTGGTCCTCACAGCAGGGCTGTGAGATCCAAGCCCCATTTTATAGTGAAGAAATGGGGGCACCTAAAGGTCAGGGAATGTGGCTGCAGTAACAGCCCCTGGGGAGGGGAGCCTGGTTGGAATTGGGGTCCTGCTTGAGTCCATGCACAAGGTCTTGCACATCTTTTGTTAGGTGGGGCACCGCAGCGAGAGCATGTGTCCCCGGGTACCTGCAGCCGGGCCTGGATGCGACATCTGCCAAGGGACCTGATGCATGGACCCCGCCATTGCCATCTTCCAGCCGAATCCCACTGACTTGCATTTTTTGGCTTCCAGAGCCAGTGTCCTGGGTGGGCGGGGAATATGTGTATGTCCCCAGCGTGTTGGGGCGAGGCGGGCACAAGAGACGAGTGCCATGGGTTGGCTCCCTGAGTCTGCAGCTTCCTTCCTGGGAGCCCTTTACTTAAACAGCTGTTCTCTTTCCTTGGTCATCAAATACCCTCGGACTTAAGGACGGCGCTCTTCTCTGAAAGTTCCTTCCCTGTGCCTCTTTCCTTGCTCTGAGGCCATATTTCCCTCTTGCAGGCTGGGGCCTGGGGCACATGCTGTCCCACCACCTCTGGACTGAGCAGAAGGTGCTGGAGAGCCCGAGTGGGCATTGATTAAGCCCTTCCAGTGTGTTCCATGCTCCAAAGTCTCTGACCCCTCGTCTCCCTGGAGCCCAGAGGAGTGAGTGATTTTGTTGAGTGCCATGTGCAGAAGGTGCTGGGTGCTAGCGGGAGCCCTGTGCCAGGCCAGGCCATGCCAGCTGCTGTTCCTCAGCAGAGGCTCAGAGTAAGTATGGGTGTCGTTTGTGCCCCAGTCCACTGGGGACTCTGGGGGCATTTACCTTGCCAGCGTCTCCCCAACGTGAACTTGGCTCTGCATGATTCTCTAGGCAGCTGCCTGTCCAAGAAGGGCTTGGACGCCCATTCATGGCTACTGAAATCAACTGAGTGGGCCATGACAACCTAAGACTGAGTGGAATAGAAAATATAAGATTGCATGTAAGAAGGATGAGTTCTGGTTCAGTAGAGCTGGGGTTCGGTGATGCCTGTGTCTGTGGGTGCTGGGCCTCCAGGGGGAGGTGTGCGTACTGCAGGTCATGCCCATGGCCTTGAAAGGTCACGATGACTCATACACTGGAGTGTCTTATATGAGTTCAAAAGAGGGAAGGATGGGATGGGGAGTTGGGGGACCCCTTGGTAAATGTCTGAGCGAGGAGTGAGGAGGCCCAGAACTGGGCGAGTGCCCTACTCACGGGGGTCTTTTGTGCGTAGAGGGCTTCTACCTCTTCTTTGAGATTTATCCCCAGGTGTTTGACACTTTTTGATGCTGTTAGAATCAGTATCTGTTATATTTTGTGTTTGTTGCCGGTACACAGCAATACAACAGAATTTTCTATATTGACCTTTGACTGACCTTGCTGAATTCTAGTACTGTCTGGAAATTCTTCTGGGTTTTCTGCATGCTAACTGCAAACAATGGCAGTTTTATTCTTCCTTTCCATTTCTTTTATTTCTTTTTCCTGACTTAGTGCGTTAGCTAGGGGCACTGGTACGGCTTGAATGGTGGGCATTCTTGTCTGGTTCTTGATCTCTGCACCACCATTGAACTGAGACATCTTGTCTCCTGTAGGTCTTCCGTTTGTTTGCTTTTATAAATGCTCTTTACAAATCAAGGCTTTCTAATCCCGACTTCCTACTAGTCTCCCTGCCAGCTCTGCCACGAAGCTGTGTTGAATTCTGTCAAATGTTTCTTTTGTCTCTGTTGAGATGATCTAAATTTTCTTATTTTATTAACGTGGTTAATTACAGATACTTTTTTTTGAATAGAAAACCAGCCTTTGATTTCTCAACTGAAACTTGACAAAAATTTCGTGTTCTTTCTATATGTTGTTGGATTCAGCTTGCTAATACTTTATGACTGATGCTTTTGTGTTAAAGAACAAGTTTGACACTTAATTATTTCTCTTGTAATTATCTTGTCAATTTTTGGTATCACAGTAATGCTGTCTCATGAAAAAAGTTGAGTGTTTTCTCTTTTTATATTCTTGATGATTTTGTGTAAGATTGGAATTAATCTCTTAATTGAAGGTCTTGATAGAACTTTGCTGTGATGTCATCTATGTCACAGTGTCTTTGGCGGGAGGTTTCTTTCTTTTTTCTTCTCAGTTATAGATTATATTTCTTTAAAGCCATTGGACTATTTAGGTCTTCTATTTCTTCTGATGTCGCTTTTGGTAAGTTGTATTTTTCTAGCAATTTTTCTATTTTATCAGTACAGTTGACTCTAGAACAATGCGAGGGTTCGGGGTACTGCCCCCTGAAGTTGAAAATAACATTTGACTTTTGACTCCCCAGAACTTAACTTTGAATACCCTGTTATTGACCATAAGCCTTACTGATAACATAAACAGCTGAGTAAAACATAGTTTGTATTTGTATTATACACCGTATTTTCACAATAAGGTAAGCTACAGAAAAGAAAGTGTTTAATATAGAAAATCATAAGGAGAAAATACATTTATAGCAATGTTCCATATTGAAAAAAATCTGTATGCAAGTGGACCTATTCATTTCTAATCAATATTGTTCAAGGTCAACTCTTTGCATAAAGATTTTTTTTTTAAAGATTGTATTTATTTATTTGACAGAGATCACAAGTGGGCAGAGAGGCAGGCAAAGAGAGAGGGGGAAGCAGGCTCCCTGCTGAGCAGAGAGCCAAATGCGGGGCTCTATCCCAGGACCTCAGGATCATGACTTGAGCCGAAGGCAGAGGCTTTAACCCACTGAGCCACCCAGGCGCCCCTGCATAAAGATTCTTATAAGATTCTCCTGTTTGTTGGGGTGCCTGGCTGGCTCAGTGGGTTAAAGCCTCTGCCTTCGGCTCAGGTCATGATCCCAGGGTCCTGGGATCGAGCCCCACATCGGGCTCTCTGCTCCGCGGGGAGCCTGCTTCCTCCTCTCTCTCTGCCTGCCTCTCTGCCTAGTTGTGATTTCTCTCTGTCAAATACATAAAATATTTAAAAAAAAAAAAAAAAGATTCTCCTGTTTGTCATTTTAATCCCTGCAGGACCTATAGTAGGGTTCCCTTACTCTCACTATGGACATTTGGGACATTAGTCCTGGGTTTTGAGGTGTTGTCCTCTGCATTAGTGGACGTTCAGCAGAATGTCTAGAATTGACGCACAGGATGGAAGTAGAATTCCCCTTCCCAGCTGTGGCCATCAGAATCTTTTTTTATCATTATCACAAGAGATCTTTTCCATTTTATTAATCTTTTGAAAGAACTAACTTTTGGTTTTGTTCATCCTAACTATTTATATCTTTTTTCTAGTTCATGATTTTTGCTCTTGAGTATTTCTTTGCTTTCTCTGAGTTTAGTTTGCTGTCCTTTTCCAAACCCTGGAAACAGGGGCCTACTCGGCGCACCTCAGCCATGTTCCTGCTAGCCTGGCTTTAGTTATCTAACTCTCTGTCATGAGACAAGGCCCTATGACCTAGCTCCTCCTTATCTTGCACTTGTGATTTCTGAAGAAGTCACCCATCAAATATTGGTGTCTGGAGTGCATGTTGTCAAAAACTAAATCCACCCTGTATGAATTACAGAAAGGGAGGAAGAGCATAGGACGAGGAGCGGTGAATTGGGAAGGCTGGTCTGCCTGAAGTGAAGCTAATAGCTAAGTTAATAATAATTAAAGGGGGCATTAGAAGGTTTAGTCTGTTATTTACCCAAAGAATAATTTCTCTGAATAGGTATTTTGGAGTCGTAATGGCAAAGTTATGTGCGAGTAGGTATTTATTTTGAGGAACATCTGGAAGTGTCTAGGTTCTTATTTCTTCAGAGCCCACCCTGTGAAGATGCTTGGCCGGCTGGATCTGTCTGGTGATGTATCTGGGTTCCATACAAATGGAACGGTAGACTTAGTGTTATTAAGGTTTTGAGGTCAAATAGTTTCCAGTATTTTTTTTTTTAAGATTCATTTATTTATTAGTTGAGAGAGAGAGAGGGCAGGGGAGGGAACAGCAGAGGGAGAGGGAGAGAATCTTAAGTAGACTTCCCACAGAGCATGGAGCACAGTGTAGGGCTCCATCTCATGACCCTGCTGTTATGACCTGAGCCGAAATCAAGAGCTGGACACTTAACTGACTGAGCCACCCAGGCGTTCCTATTTCCAGCATTTGTGGTTGGGTAATGATTGGAAGTTGAATATATTTGAAATTTGAAGGACCTCAGGTCTGTTCTTATCATATCTGCTTCCCCATTTGTGATATGACTCAGCCATCCATTCAGCCATCCAGCCATCCACCCACCGGTCCAGTCTCCATTTTTGTTGAACTAGTCATTGCCTTAGGGTCATGGACACAGAAACTAAGGAGATTTTTTTTTTCAAAGATTTTATTTATTTATTTGAGAGAGAGAGCATGAGAGGGGAGAGAGGCAGAGTGAGAAGCAGACTCTCCAAGGAGCAGGGAGCCTGATGTGGGACTCGATCCCAGGACTCTGGGATCATGACCTGAGCTGAAGGCAGTCGCTTAACCAACTGAGCCACCCAGGCGCCCCGGAGATTTTTTTTTTTTTCCTTCTTAGCAGCTCTCAATCTTGGGGCAGAGGCAGAAAAGTATTAGTCCAGTGATCTTAGGATGTCTGTGTCGGCAGGGAGCCTTCTGGATCACCACTCTTGTCTGCAGTGGAAGAATGCTTCTGGGATGAGGTGATAGGGTTCTGAGAGGAGCCAGCCTGGGTTCCGGCTTGGGTGCTCTAAGGGAAGCCTGATGCCACCCAGTTTTTCCTTTCCAACATGTGTTGTTCTTTTTAGCATATTTTCTTAGCAAAGGAATTTATAAAAAGCAATCCTAATTTTTTCCTTACTCAAAACTATTAAAAAAGAAAAATCCCACACACAAAGTCAAACCTCTCCAGAAGTAAACTCTAGAATTCATTCTTGGATTTGTCTCTCTCTCTTGCCTTAAGAGTGAAGAAGCGTCCCCCAGGAACCCCAGCACACTTGCTTGCTTTCTGCTCTCTTCCGTGAACTTTTTGTGACTCTGGCTCTCTGGAAATCTGTTCCAGACTCTAAAAAGCAGCTGGAACACACTTGAGCCTCTCAGCACAAACTACAAAGTGACGGCATTGCCTGTGCAAAACAGATGCTGTTTGCATTCAAATAAAAGACAAACATAATATTTGCATTAATAAAGAGCCTTTGCAAAAGTATTTGCATAAAGTGGTTTATCCTTTTCCAAGAGCTGGTTACTTTTAACTAATTTCTGAGTGTAGCGAAGGATAAGCAATCTTTTGCTGATTATTGTTCACAAAGAGTTGCTTTTGCACAAGTGTGGCTGATTTCAGAGAAGGGCTCTCCACATGCAAATGTGGTGTCAGGTGGGACCCTTCACTGATTGCTGTTAGTCGTCTTCCTCGTAGATTTTTGTGTTTAAAAGTGGGATTGATGAGCTATTCCCCTGTTCTTGGTGCTACTACACTCGCTTCTGCAAAGAATTTTGCAGAATTACTCCAACTGGGCCATATTTCTGTGCCTGACTCTGTTTTATAATGAGAAGCCAGACGGTTGGTGTGTGAGTGCTTTGGTCCTTCTGTGGCGCAGTTTAAAAGACGGCTATATTTAAGTCTGATTTCATTAATGAGGGCTGTGTCAGAGTAAAGGAGCAGAGGAGAAGTGATGGTCTGTCAAGAAGTAGAGCCCAGGGGCACCTGGGTGGCTCAGTGGGTTAAAGCCTCTGCCTTCAGCTCAGGTCATGATCCTGGAGTCCTGGGATCAAGCCCCACATCCGGCTCTCTGCTCTGCGGGGAGTCTGCTTCCTCCTCTCTCTCTGCCTGCCTCTCTGCCTACTTGTGATCTCTGTCTGTCAAATAAATAAAAATCTTAAAAAAAAAAAAAATTAAAAAAAAAAAGTAGAGCCCAGAAAAAGATCATGTCCTAAGGCCTGCGTGATTCTTCAAGTACGAAATACCAATTTGCCCATGAATTTCCGAGCTGCCCAAGTGATGAGAGAACCTTGTTTGTTTTTAGAATTTACGTTGTTCCTAAGAGGAAGCCGAGGTGGTGTTTCAGACAGTGACTCTGAAGCGCACGCAGGCACACACACCTGAAACAAGGCTGAGGAAACAGCATTACATGTAATGGAAATCATCTCCCCAGGCACATGGAGCTGTGTTAACCTTGCATTCTGTGCTCCCCACCATGGGGCATCTTCTGGCTACTCCTAGCATCTCACTCTTCGGTTTGAATAGGAGTTTCTTCTTTCCGAAATAAGGCTTTGGTTGTGAAGTCGCCATTGGTTTCTGAGGGGTAAACACTCTCACTTTTTGTTTGTCAGAGAAGTGTCTCTTCTTTCTGGCTTCCTTGAGCGATAGTTTAGTTAGGCATAGAACCGCAAGTGACACGTGGCGTGCTCAGCGCTTTGAACACGTTTTGTTGTCTTCTGGCATTTTGTGTCACTCTCAGTTCAGTGGTGGTTTCTTCCTGGGTCATCTGTCTTTTCTGACCTGGGGCTGTCCTGACCTTGGTTAGGTTTGATGGCTGTGCTAGTATTTTGTTACAATGTGTCCGGCTGTGCAGTTCTGCTTGCTTAACCCGCTTCGGGTTTAGCACACTTTTTATTTTTTCATATTTTATTTTTATTTTAGTTTTTTAAAAGATTTTATTTATTTATTTGGCAGAGATCACAAGTAGGCAGAGAGGTGGGCAGAGAGAGAGGGGGAAGCAGGCTCCCTGCTGAGCAGAGAGCCTATGCGGGGCTCCATCACAGGACCCTGAGATCGACCCAAGCCAAAGGCAGAGGCTTTAACCCACTGAGCCCACAGGCGCCCCTAGCACACTTTTTAAATCGAAGGACTTTTCTGTGTTTCTGGGATTCTGGAATAGCCTCATTATCATGTGACTATTAGACCTCTTGCATTTTCTCCATTCTTCACTTTAAGAACTCATTCCAGGTCTATATTGGATGTCTCATTCTTTTATCCTTGCCTGTCTTTCCCCTTTTTCGTGCTGCATTCAGGTCACTTACGTAGATCTGTCATCCAGCTCCTAATTTCTGTCTTTTGCCATGTCTAATATGTTCTTTTCAATTCTAGAAAATTATTTTTATTCTTTAAAAAAAAAAACTTTATTTTTCCAGGGTTTCTTTCTTTCATTACATTCTTTGCCTCATTGAATGCCTTACTTAAAAAAAAATGCATGTTTTGTAGTCTTTTCCATATTGTTTCAATATTTGCAGCTATTTTACAGTCATTGCTCTGTTGTGTTGGGTAATTCTGGCATCGCAACTTGCTCCCATGCATCATTTGTGATTTTCAATTTTCCTTATAACCTCCCCTTATTTAGGAAGGTTTTCCCCTCCTTCCCTGCCTCTCCCTCTCCCTTCTTTGGGTGTCTCATGAGAGACGTTTTCCCTTGCTTTCCTGGAGCTCCAGGCTTTTGCAATGCTGGACTAGTTTTTCATCCCAATTTCTAGACCCTAGGATTCCAGACCCGCCCAAGTGGTGGGACTGTGGAGGCCACACCCTCATGTGTTTGAGGTTCTTGCTAGAGAACTCCCAGCAGCCCTCCTCTGCCTCCCTTGGCTGGGTGGGCGGGGCTGTCCAGCCCCATTTTCATAGTCCTTCCAGAGTTCTGACCTCATGGAGGGTCTCAGCTCAGCATGCCGTCCAGGACAAGCTCATGACCACATCTCCTGCCCACCCCCCTGGCCGGGACAGTTCTACTGACTCTTTGGCCCCAGGGATAGGCAGCTAGATCTTGGTGCATTTGCGAGAGTACTGTTATTTTTTTTTTCCTTCCTGGTAACTGGGGTCTTAGGTTTCTTTTGAGCTGAAGTCTATATATGAAATGGGGGGGGGGAATTCTACTCTATCTTAGAGTCACCATTTCTGTATTGTTGTGGGGGCGGAGGTGGGGGTTGCCTCATGAGAGCAGGGTCCAGAAAACTGAAGTTTTGATTAACTTAGCATATTGTTCTGCTCTGTTTTGGACCCTTGTGGGATCTGTGTTTTCCAGACTGTGAAACTGATTTATCCCCTATAATATCTGTTCTTAGGACAGTGAAGCTTTCAACATTTGGGAAGATTGTTTAAAAAGCCATGTCCAGGGACACCTGGGTGGCTCTGTTGTTGAGCGTCTGCTTTTAGCTCAGGTCATGATCCCAGGGTCCTGGGATTGAGCCCTTCATTGGGCTCCCTGCTGGACGAGGAGCCTGCTTCTCCCTCTCCCTCTCCCCTTGCTTGTGTTCCCTCTTTCTGTCGTAGAAAGAGAATAAAATCGTTTAAAAAAAGAGAAAAGGACACAAAAAGCTATGTTTAGTTTACTGACTATTTAGAAATAGTGAGCTGCTCTCTACTGTGGTGTGGGGAGGCGCCCGTGGTGTGGGGAGGCGCCCGTGCTCTGGAGGGAAACGGAAGGAGGGTGGTGGGCACAGACCTGGGGGCCCATCCTTAAGAGGGACTTCCATAGGACATCAGAACTCTTGCGGGCAAAGCTTTCTTACTGCCCTGTGCTTTCTCTTGCGCCTTTTAACTTCCCTGTTCCACTACTGCAGACACCCAGGACATGACCCGCCCTCTGAGATGACTATGAAGATGACTATGACTATGGGGGTCCTCCTCCACAGCTTTGGCACCCAGGGAGCCCAGTCCATCCTCTGTGTTCTGTGACGTGAAGAGTGTCCTTGCACCCATTTTACAGATGCGGACAATGGGACCGGGCTGGCCAGGTTTTTTCTGTGGTCAGGGGCCTGTAGGAGAGGATCTGAGCATTGGTACCGGGCCCCCCGGGCTTTGTGAACCTGGGTGCCAGCCACTGCAGTCCCCGCTCCTTAGTCGTTATGCAGAAACCACAGGCCGGAAAGTGTGAGGACACAAATCCATGCCATGTCACCACCAAACGTAGACCAAACGGCTGCTCCCCTCAGGAGCTCTATTTTTAGAAGATGAAAATAGAACCTGAAAATAGAAAAAAACTGTATTTTTAGAAACTAAAGTTTGTGTTGTATGAAAACAATTTTAAAAGGAATAATGATGAGGTTTAGTGAGTCTTGATTTGGGGGAAGTTGTGATGCGGAAAGTATCTCCATATCGTAACAGAAAGGTGGTACTGATTTCTGCGGATTGGACACAAGCTTTGCACAGGGCCCAGGGAAGCTGGCTCTGTTGGAATGAGGGGTGTGCCGTGGTCTCGTTGAATGAGATAATAATAATGATGGAATTATCCCGACAGTGGGCACAGACCCTGAGGGACTAGCGGTCTTGTGCGGTGGCTGCTAGGCGGCCCCTGTGGCCTTAGCTGCACCGCCAGGGGCCTGGGGTTCCGCACGGCAGCTGAAGTGCTGATCCCAGCTCAGCATGCGGGCACTGGGGTTCGTGTGTCCCCCTACTATAAAATTATGTTTTAACACTTTTAGAAGACACGATTTTTCACAACAGTGTGTTCTTTATCATTAGGTAGTTCAAAAATCGGAGAAAATAAAACTTATTGAAATGGTTTAAGCTTATTCACAGAAACCACTCCTATTGAAAGACCTTTTTTCTTTCAGCCCCTCAGATCCCCAGCTCCCTGGCTCCCTAGCTCCCCAGCCTCTCAGCCCTGCAGCCCCTCAGCTCCCCAACCTCCCAGCTCCCCAACCCCCAGCTCCCTGGCTCCTGGCTCCCCAGACTCTTAGCCCCACAACCCTATGACCTCCCAGCCTCTCAGCTCATGTTCCTCTAGTCCCACAGCCCCCCAGCTTCTCAGCTTCTCAGTCCCACAGCCCTGCAGCCTCCCAGTCCCCCTGTCCCCCACCCCCAGAGCCCCCCAGCCCCACAGCTCTCTGGCCTGTCAGCACATCAGCCCCACAGTCCTCCAGCTTCTCAGTCCCCCAGCTCCCCGGCTTCCAAGCCCCCAACCCCCTCAGCTCCCTATCTTCCCAGCCCCTTAGCCCCTCAGCCTCCCATCCCCTCAGCCCCATAATCCTCCTGCTTTCCAGCTCCCTGGCCCCACAGCCACCCTGTCCCCCAGGTCCTCATCTCCCAGCTCCCCAGTTCCCCAGCTCCTTGGCCTCCTAGTCCCTCAGCTCCCCAGTTCCCTGGCCTCCCAGCCTCTTAGCCCTTCAGCCACTCAGCCTCCCAGCACCTCAGCTCCGTAGTCCTCCTGCTTTCCAGCCCCACACCACCCAGCCCCACAGTCTTCTTGCATTCGAGCCCCCCAGCCCCATAGCACCCCAGCTCCCTAGCCTCCTAGCCCCAATACCACTGGCTGGCTCACTGAGCCCCAGACTCTGGAAGGACCAGGTGCTTACAAGGAGGTTGGAGGCCATTTGCAGACTTGATGGCTACACTGTAAGTCAGCGCAGGGCTATAGATGAAACGTGGAGGCCAGGGTAGCACACCTGCCCAGGAAGGCCTTTCTAAGCCCCAGGTGCTGGCCTCATTCATGAGCCAGTCCTCCAGTGTCCTCCTTCTGTGACAGCACCACTGATGGTCCAGGGTCAGGCTCCTGAAAATGACCCTTCCCACCCAGGTTGCTGGCAGGTGGGTGGAGCATGGGCGCTTCTGGGGGAACAGGTTGAGATGTCAGGAGAGCCGGACATGACATGTCCTGGCTGATAGTGGGGACCTTCTGGATGCTTCCACACAACTGGCCTGTGATTTGGAACGGTATTCATATTCTGTACCACTGCCCCAGCCCCAGGATGAGCTGCCAGAGAGGGGCTCGAGCCTGTGGCAGCCACTGAGCGGCACCCAGACGAACTCGAGCAGTCAGCGGCGCAGAGCTGCCCACGCGGAACCACCAGGGATGGCAGCAGGTGTTTGGGTCACACTGATGGCAGTCTGTCACCCGGCCACTTCCAGCACGGGGTCTGGGCCCTCTGGCTGCACGTCCAAGGTTGGAGACGTGGTACTGAGGGTGAAGGATGTTAGGTCCTGCCTCCACCCCCCACGGTGCCCAGTCTGGAGCACGCTTGGCTCCTGTGTTTGTCAGAGACATGAATGAAATGAAACCAGGGCATTTGATATAACCAGAGGACATCTCTGCATCACAGCGGGAAATGTGTGGCAACTGGAAAATGGGACAGGTGCCATCGGCACGGCTGCCATTACGGGAGATGCACCCCCTCTCCCCCGCCCCCGGCAGCAAGGTGGCTGCAGTTTGGTCCTGCACATAGGGCTGCACTCAGCGACCTTCCACTTGGATCCGCGTTCCAGCGCGGACAGACTGGACTGTTGTGGGGGAGAGGCATGGGCACCAGTATGCAACAGTCCCCTGGAAAGATGAAACCTGTTTTCACCACTTAATATACTTTATGCCCTTTCTTTCCTGACCTGAGAGCCCCGAGAGAGTGAGTATCCTCTCTAAAAAGTGAGTATCCTCTCGTGTGAAGTGTCCTCCCTGGAAGAGGTTCCCTCCCTGAAAGAGGTTAGCGCAGGTTCCAGAAGCCCCACCAGAGGTGGCAGAGTCTGGTTGGCGGGAGGTGGGTGGAGAGCAGCTGTAGGCCTTGTAAGCTGGCTCCTTGAGCTTCATGAGCTAAACTAAGATATGAACCTATATTTTGGACTGCTGACACATGTCCTGAACATTTTGGTGCTCCCCCACCCCAAGAAAGTCCTGAAATCACAGTCAGAGGTGGTTCTTAAGTTGTTTGCTCTTTGGAACGACGGGTAGGTCTCTCGGAATTCCATCTAGTGCAGTCTGCGCGGGACCGTTCCCGCCCACCCCGCTCCTTGTCTTGTTTCTCAGGGAGGTGCTCTGTCTCCTAACACCCGCATCTGGTCCACGAAAGTCCCAGTAGATGAACCTGCAGAACATACCAGTAGTCGGACCGCATTTCCCACTGTGTGCCCACTGGCCTCTCTAGCCCTGGGTCTTAGAAACAGCCTCCTGGGCTCTTCTTGCCCCTTCCGTGCTACCTCCTTGGGGCCCCTGGTGCTGCTTACTGTTCTGCGTGGCAGCTGAAATGAGCCTTGAGGACAGAAGTTAGAACTTCTGTCTCCAGGTGATCTTCAAGATCTGTGGCCCAGCTCTGGTGCCCCTTCCGCCCCATCTCTTCGCACTCTGCCCCCTGGTTACTTGGCTTCTGCTGAATGGATCCCACTCAGCTTATCCCACCTCAGGGCCTTTGCACTTGCTATTCCCTTGCCTCGGCTGAGACAGTGGACATGGATCCCTCTGGCGTATCACTCAGGTGTCACCCCAGCACAAGGGCCCTCTGTGATCACTTTATCTAAGAAATAATCTCCAATCACGTTCTTCCGCTGTGACTTCTGTTTCCAGCACTTGACACAGCACGATCTGTTAGCGTGTATCATTTCTTCTTCATGAGCGGAAGGCTGGGGTGCAAGGACTTGATGTTGTTGGAAGCTGTGTCCTGAGCATTAGGACAGTGGCTCAGTAACCAGCTCAGTGCAGTCTGTCCCACATGTGAACGGACGGTGGGGAGCGGATGCCGTGACTCCAGTGGCTGAATGGGGACAGAAAGGGCAGCGAGTTTCTTCCTGTCTTCATCAGGGTGGCCTTCGTCAGGTCTCCCTCCTGGTATCTTCACCCCTGCAGTGGGAACAAGGAAGTATTTACGCTGTTTCCCAGGGAGACCCCGCCCATGGGCCTGACCTACAGTAGGCGCGGTGCGCCCTGGGTTCTGATCCAGAGGGCAGACTGTGCTGTCAGTGGTGCTGCGTTTCAGCATGATCTGGCCAGAACAAGACGTGACAAAAAGGAGATAATGCTTCTGAAGGCTCGAAGCAAATACCGCCCCACACTCTGATGGGGGAGAAAGCCCTCCCTGGGTGCCTATCGACACAGACTCTGCAAGTCTTCACTGGGGGAACCCCCCCCCCACCCCTCATCCCCCCCTACCCCGGGCCAGCCATCCCTCCAGGGCCTGGTGTGGTGAGCGTTACTGGCGTCTGTCTCGTGCTCGGTTGCTTCTGAAATGTTGCATGAAAGGAGGAAGGGCAGAGGACCCTTTTTCTGTGCAAAGAACAAGAGAGGCTTTTAGAAGCCAGTGTGGCTGGGCAGGGCTTGCAGGGGCCATGGCTTCATGTCCAGTCTTGCCTGGGTCTCCCAGGGCGGACTCCTCCCCGCCGGCACAGTTCCCCTTGCCTGAGCGGACTTTCTCCAGATGGCCATTTTCAGTTTATTGTTACGAGCTCGTGAGTCATTTCTCATGAACTGCTTATGAATATGTACCTGTTTCCCGGCTTCCTGTCATTTAACCACAAACACCTTTCAGCTAATTCTTAATGCCCGGCAGCGTGCAGAATGCTCTGGGAGGACGGCTTATCCACCCAGTGCTTTCAGCCGCTGACTCACATTTTCAGGACACTCTCTTGCCCCAGCCGGATGCCTTGACCCAGGCTGGGACATTGGTCCCACGGGTACACGGGGCTGTGTGCACACGTCACTGGGGGGCAGATGAAGGGCCCCATTCATTACACGTGTTTTGCACGTATACCAGCGGATGGTGAAACTGAATCCGAGTTTCAGTAACGTGACTCCTGAGGAGGGTGGAAGCTGGGCCTGACTCTGACTGCCGCGGGGCTGCGTGACCTGTGGGACCCGGCCTCTGTTGGTTCAGAAAAGAGGACACCTGCACAAGAGCCCCCATGCCGGGCTTAACTAGAAAAGGTTTGCCTCCGGGCCTCCACACACGTGCAGTTGGAGAAAGCGTGCTTATCTGCAGGCAGACAGCGGGGTTGGTGTTCCCTCTGCCAATAACTGCGTTACTTTGTGTCCTTGCTAATTTAATTAGGAAGGGAGCTCCATCTCAAAAGCTCTGCATGAGTCATTGGGATGCTCGCCGCTCTGCGGTGCTCCTCTGCGGTGCTCCTCTGCAGTGCTCCCCGGGAATCCTGTCTGTTACTCCTTGTACAGACTCTGGAAAAGCTGCACATGGTACACACGAGGTTACTTTCCCCCTCCGCCTCCAGTGCTCTTCAAAACAGCTTTGGAGTGACTCACCAATCATGTCCTCCCCACAGGGCAGATGGACATCCTCCCAGGAGCCAAGACGAATCTGTTTTCAAAGGCAGGCGAGGACATTTTCTCCTGATTTCCTAAATCACTTCAGGCTGCCTGGGGGAGTCTGGGTCGTGGGGCGGGGAGCAGGGAGGAGTAGTCCTGGAGGGGTGCTGCCTTCGGGGGTCGGAGAGTGGCCAGATCCGTCTCCAGAGCATGGGCCTGAGACTCCCTGGGGATGCCCCTCTGGGAAGTGTGGCCTCTGCCCAGAGAGGAGAGCTGGGCCTGCTCTGGCTTCGTGGACCACGGCGGCCTGCGTTTGGGGCCAGCCACAGAGCTGCCCTCATGCGCTCATGCCCCATCTCACTCTGTCCCTTGCTCCGTCCGTGTTGTCCAACTCTGGGCTTGAGCCAGTCTTGTGGGGACATGGGGATGGGACAGACCCCACTCTGGGAGTTCCTGTCGGGGTGCTTACATGCTGCCGTCACTCCCTTTCTTCCCCTCGTGGCCTGAGGTCCAAGCTTATGGTATCCTCTCTCCTGTTATCAGAGTTTTCTAGCTGTGTGGACTTTGTCCCTGATGGGGCTGGCAAGGTGGTGTGTTTCCACTGAATTTTCCTAAAGAAGACTCCTGAGTAGCCGGCTGGGACTCTTCCCTCCATGGCTCATCCCCGTCCCATTGTGTCAGCCTTTCCTCAAGCTGTCCGAGCGCCCAGGCTGAGGCAGAGGGGACGTTTGCTCCTGTCTGTCTTGACTCAGCCCTGGGCATCAGGGAGGTCGCCAGGCGGGGTGTGGAGAGAAGCAGAGCATGACTCCCAGGCAGGCCATGGCCTGTGCCACTCAGCCCCGCTTGTGGAGCCGTCAAGCCCTGCCCCCCCAAAACACATACACAAGGATGTGCGCCCTGGCGGGCCCTGGGTGCGGCATTCGGCATCCTGTCAGGCGCCCCATCTCAGGTGCCCACGAGCCATGTGCTGAGTTGCGTGTGAGCAAGGACGGTTTGCGGGCTTTTGTTTGCACAGCTCAGGGTCGGCGACCCGAAGACTCTCTGGAGTTGCAGCGAGCGAGCTGGTGAGGTGATGCCCTAGCGGGACTTAAGCAAGGGCAGGTGCCATGAAATACAAAGTGAGGGCTTGTTTTCGTTCTTGGCATCTCTTGAAACTATAACGAAAAATTTCACACACATGAAACAAGAGAGACCTTAATGCGTGTGGGGAGCCCCCATGCCCATCTCCAACTTTCAGAACCTTGTGCTTTTTAGACTGTGCCCACCTCATCAGCCCCCGCCCCGACCCTCATTTTCTGGAAAATTTAAAACAAACCCCAGATACCACAGCTTTTGCCCATAAACACTACAGCATGGATTTCTAACACACAGAATCCCGTGATCATACTCAACAAAATGAAGAATTCCTAAGCATCAGGTCATGGTTTAGGGTCTCCCAGTGGTCACAGAAAATGTCCTTTCACAGTAGTGTGTTCAGATCTGAACGCTGGGATTGCCAACTTATCTAGATCAGCACCCGTGGCGGCTCAGCCCCTGGAAGGAGCTGGTCACTGTCCTGAGTGACTTTTCATTCCACACCTGACTGCTTTTAGCTGCCTGCTGTCTTTTCAGCCCATTCCTTTCAGCTCCGATTTCCCAAAAACTGGGAGCTGTAGCTAGTTTTGATTCTCAGCTGAAGGAGAATGCTTCATAGATTAGCCTTGACATTGTAAAGTCTGCGTGATCTTCCTGAAGGCAGAGATATTGCTAAGGAGAAAGACTATGTCCCATCTTCGTTGGTTTCCGATAAATACACGTAAACTAATGCCGGACATGTCTCAGGAAGCCACAACATTTAACCCATTGAAGTATAATTCACATTAACGGGCAGATCCCAGCTTTACTGCAGACCTTCCGTACTTCTCAGGATGGTGCGTGGTATGGGAAGGAAGCGCTCTGTGGGCCGGGCTGCTGGGGACTGGCAGCAGGACTCACCGGGGGCACCTGTTGGGTTGCCCTGAGTTCCTGGGGCATCTGGGTGGTCCTGGCCACCGGGGCTTGGGCATGTTGGCTGTGGTCTGTGGGGGGAGGGCAGGCGGTACCCAGAAGAGGGCAGGTTGCTCAGCAAAGGAGGAGGGAGGCTGGTGGGCCAAGTCCTTCTGGGGTGGAGGTCGGAGGCCCCACTGGGGTGGTTCAGACCAGGGAGAAGGCCTAGAGGGGGTTGAGTATTTTGCTGCCCCGATGAATCACTTGTGCCTTGAGGTGGGACGTTTCCATGTAGCGAGCCCCCTTTTATAGTTTAAATGAACAAGGGTGTCGAATGTACGGTGTGGGAATTGTGCAGCTCACTCAGGTTGGGTGCAGGGAAATGCTGGCTTCATGTCAACATTGTAGGAAGGTACATTGGCCCCTGAATCCAGACCCCAGTGATCACCCACGACTTGCACAGTGTGTGAGAGCCAGTTTACGATCGCGCACCCTACTGCATGCCCGGCGCGCAGTGGGTGGGGGAGTGCGTGTTCAGGGGCCAAGCCTCTCCTGCAGTGTTCTGTGCAGACACCTGCTGTGTGCTCTTGGCCCAGCGCTGTCCTCCTCGCTGCCAGCCTCCGTGCAGACGGGGCTTCCCTTCCATCTTCACTCAGGCCCAAGACAAGCCACTTTTTGCTGGGCAGGAGACACTCCTGAGTTGTGGTCCCCATATAAAGGCTTACCTGTTTCTTCCTGCATTGAATGTCATACCAACACACACACACACCCTGAACACGAGTGTCCCTACTGCGGGGATGTGACTTTTCTCATTAAGTTAATTTTTACAGAAACCCGGGCTTCTCTTGTTCCACATCAGTCCGCATCCTTCATTCAGTGTCCCCATCCCGAGGGCAAGCCAGCTTGGCCCCCACGGCCCCAGTCTGTCCTAGAGGCACATGTGCTTCCAGATCAAGAAGGCAGAAAGAGCCCCAGATGCCCCCTCAGGCTGTGGTCCTCGTTTGGGATGGGGCATGTCGTGGCCGTGCCAGCTTGAGGCTGCCTACATTGGCAGAACGCCCAGCCCGCACCCAGGAAGCAGCGCTCGCCCCCCGGGACCCCTGCTCATCACAGCACGCGTGGGAGCAACAGCTGATCCAGCGGCAGAGCCGAAGCCAGAGCTGACTGGAGCTCATGCATCTTCGAGGGAACAACCCCTTCCTGGGCATACATTCTAGCATGTTCCCTGTTAGATTGGAGTTCACACTGGATTAGATGATGGGGAGGGGGCAGGGGAGAGGAAAGGAATGCTGTCATTCTCACTGCTAGAAAATCCGCTGACTGCTCCCCGGGCCCAGGGGAGCCCCTGAGACACAGTTAATTCTCAGCGCATCTCCCGGGCAGGCCTGTTGCTGTTCCTGCCTCAGAGATGCACCCGAGTCTGAGAAATGAGAGGGAGGAGCTCGAGGTCATGCCTTGGGTGCAGGCAGAACGGGCTTTGAACCTAGCTGGTGGTAACTGCTGTGGTCCTGGTGTGGCTCGGCCCTGTGTGCCTCACTCCTGCCCTGTCCATGGGGACCTAGAGGCCACGCTGCCTTGTGTGTCTGGTGTTCCACGCTGCGTCCCTGGGAGCAGGTCCGTCACCCTGAGCCTGGGAAGTGGACGTGGAAGGGTAGCCGCTGTTGTTGGCAGCGTGGGCTGCAGAGAGCAGCTTTATTTCAGAGAATGTTGTGGGGACAGGGACTCAAACCAGCACCTTCCCAGTGGGGAGGCCGGACAGACATACACCGGCCCCATGACTGACACCGACGGCCCTGGTGATGTGTCCCGTCTGTGGTATGTGGTGTCCTGTGATGGGAATGGTCTTCCCTTTAAAAACACACAGTCCCAGTCCAGTCATGGGAAGTCCCAGCCAAGGGACATTCTGCAGAGTACGTGATCTGCACTCCCCCACCCTGTCGCCATCATTAGGAACAGCGGCAGGATCCTAGGAGATGTGACGCCCAGGGGTCATGTGAGAGCCTGGGTGGGGGGCTGGAACAGGGAGGGAAAGCCTAGGCACCTGGTGTACGAGGGGGCTTCAGTGAACCAGAACTCGACACACCAGCCTCATGGGAGATGCCCCTCTTGGGGGAAGCGGGAATGTGAGAACACTCTGCTATTTTTAATTTTTCTGTAAATCCACAACTGTTCTGAAATAAAAAGTTTGTATGAGAAAATAAAAATGGATAGAAGATTGGCTGGTGTGAAGACCGGGCACCATTCCTGCTGCCAGAGACCTCGGACCCCACGACTGAGTGTCTGCAAGCCAGCGGTGGCAGGAGAGGAGGGGGCACTGCCCCCCAGGAGCTGGGAGGCGGCACGGTGCAACACCCCCCGCAGCCTCCACATGCGGCGCTTTCCCACCTACATGAGGCGAGCCCCCCAAGTGCAGTTTAGGATATTAATTTTTTGCGTTCTTTTACTTTTGCGAGAGTTTCCTGGCATCCAAGTTTGTGTCGCCGAGAGCCCTTGGTTTGGGAAGCCTGGGCATGCAGGGAAAGGAGAGGAGGAGGGAGGGGTGAGATCAGACACAGCACAGGTGTTTCTCAGTGTTTCTGTGCAGGTGTAGCATTGATCCCCACCAACGGGATGAGGCAAGAAGAAGAAATGAAAGGAAAACCAAACTGTCACCGTCCCAGGATCCTGTAGGTAGAAAATCCAGTTCAGATATGTGGTCAGAATAAATGAGGGGTCCTGGGATACAACCCCGCATGCAGTGACTTAAATTTGCAGTATTGAGGAGAATGGGCTGCTGAAAATGCCAGACCCCTAGGG
This sequence comes from Meles meles, assembly GCF_922984935.1. NCBI lineage: Eukaryota > Metazoa > Chordata > Mammalia > Carnivora > Mustelidae > Meles > Meles meles. The sequence goes on along the minus strand of NC_060074.1, from coordinate 46,040,747 downwards.
ATAAGTCTAGAGATTTTCAGTTCCTCTGCACTCCGAGTTCTACAGCATCTTCGATAGCAGCGAGGTGAAGCGCGAGTCCATGTCCATGGATCATATTGCTGCGATCCTGATCTCTCCCAGCTCGCTGTACCTACGCGGTCCCAACCAGAGTTAGTCTCCTTCTCAAAACAAAACCCAAAGACCCCTACCTCACATCATGGGCAAGAGTCAAGAGCAGAGAGGTGGGGACACACAGGAAGGGAAAGGCCACAGGACCTACAGGGGACAGTGCCGTAAAGTAGCTTTGCAGCCTCCAGGTGGGGAAGCATAAGCTCTGAAAGGACTGATGGATGGGACCGTCCAGAAAGGCCGTCTCTGAGATGGACGGAACTGCCAGAGAATCCGTGGTCGGAATTTGTAAAGAATTCCCCTGACTCTGGAGAAAAAAAGACCACCCAATTTTTTTTAAAAAGGGTCCCAAGATTTGAATTCAGAATAGCCTGTAAGTGCCTGGGGAGATACTCGGTGACTTAGCCCTCAGGGAAGGACAGATTTCACCTCTGGAGACACTCTTGGGTCCCCACCAGGTAGGACAGTAGTGTATGGACAGAAGGCTCTCTCCATCCTGTGTGCAAGTCTTCCCCTTGCTTCCCTTGCTCGCCTTTCCCCTTCCCTTCTCTCCCCTGCCCTCCTCTCTCTCCTCTCCCTCCCCTGTGCTCTCTTCCTCTCCCCCCTTCTCCTGACCTCCCCTCCTCTTCCTTCCTTCCCCTCCTCTGCCTGCCTTTCCCCTTCCTCTTTACTGCCTTCGCTTCCATCCCCCCTCCCTGCCACCCTCCTATGCTCACCTCTCCTCCCCACCTCATTAGGTAACCTGTGTGTGGATTTTTCACACAGTAGCTTTATTGGTGCAAGAAACATAAATCTTTGTGTAGCATTCAAGTGCAGACCCTCTTTGATTATGTACCTCAGGGAAGGGGCTGAACCTTTTTATTCAGTGAGTTTTTGCTTTTTGTGTTATAGATGATGTGGCTGTTGTCACAGAAATTGCTTCAGCCTCCACATTGCGCAAGCGCGGGCTGGCCCAGCTCTTTGGGATGGGGCAGCAAGGGGCTCTCCTGTCCTGGGGTGGCCGCCGGGGCTGCTCCCCATGCCTCATGCCCTCTCCCTGTGGCGGGTGGCCCGGGTTCTCCTGGTCCGTGTCTCTGGTGCCTGTTTGACCTTCTCAGTGGGTTCCACAGATGACCTTAATGGAAGCACATCATGGCCACTGGCCGTGCCCTTCCCCACTCTTCAGGTCCCAGGCCCCAGTGTTTCCAGACCGCAGAGCAGGAGGGTGCCCTCATGAGATGGCAGTGTTCTCTGGCGGGCCAGCGAACACATACTTGGGATTGATTTCTTGCTGGCCCCTCAGCAAGGTATACCCCAGTCTGGTGTCCAGAAATTCTGTGAGTGGGCCAACTCAGCGAAGCCATACCTCGATTTAAAACACACAGGCGGTAACTTTTGGTTACGCTAATAACCACATATCTTTTCACTTATACTCTGAACTGATTGCACTGAGAGTTGATTCATCTTCCCATTCTAGTGTGGATAGAAGTCACGTGTCACGGGGCAGCATTTATGCATTTGGCTTTGGAGTAATTAGACCTCTGGGGCTTGGGGCCGACAGAAAAAGTTCAATCCCAAACTCAAGGAAAGGTCTTTCTGTAAGCTAGGATGCTGGCCCGGTGCTGCTGCCCCTGACTGCTCCCAGAATTCGGAGGTTCCTCCAGAAACCTTGCTGGCTTCTTGATTTCTCAATCGCTTCTGGTTCTTTAGCCTTCACTCAGCTGGAAGCTGAGGTCCTCCTTTGAACCTAGCTGCGGAGCCCTGAACGGGATGGCGTCCCAAGCACCATGGCCCTAACTCTTGCCCACTGACAAACTGCAGCTTGATTAGGATTTTCAGAGGGGCCTTCTGGTATTCCTGAAGGTATTTACAGTGGAATTCAAATTTAAAAAAAAAAAGTGTATACTTTTATCAATTTTATATTTTTGAACATGAAATTGTAACCTTATCCAGAAGCAAAATGAGTTTCACTTACTTATTTTCTTGAAAAAAAGTTCCAGAGGGCTTTTCGGTTACCGTCTCCAGGTCTCTCTCTGGGCAGTGACAGCGCCCACGTGGCAGAGTGCTAGGCTCACAGGTCAGCCCCTGGGCTGTCGGGGCTAGTCCTGGTCCATGGGAGAAGCTCTCATGCTCCTTGTCGGGGTGTTGGGGCCTGCTGTTCGCTTCCAAGATATGACCCAGCCAGGCGGTCCTCCTGGCTCAGGGAGCCTGGACTATCTTAGCCCCGGAGGTGCCTGGTCACTGCTGTGACCGCAGGGGTATGTTGCTGGTTTGGGGAGAAGAGTCCCTGTGGTGCCCCGTGGTGGACTCTCCTGGTTGTGCAGGTGCGAGAAGCCCTAGTTCCCTGACTTCTTTGGGGGCCTCAGGAGCACACGTTCGGCTCTCCTCCAGGTGGTTGTTTTTGTCCTTGGATTGTGAACATTTTCAGAGACACATGGGCTGCGTTACACTCCATGTGAAGGGCATGCGAGGGGTTACCCAGGGTGGGTGAGAAGCAGGGTTCTAGTACAGTCCGTAGATCTGATGTCACTTGCTTTGTCTGAAGCGGGGAGCCCAGGGTGCCCGTGAACCCGGCGCTCTCTCCTTAAATCACGAGAGTGACCGCCACGTCAGCGTCCTCGTGACACGCCTGTCATTGCAGGCCGATTTACACCGCTTGTCAGGAGCTAATTTTAAACCCAAAGTGTGATTCCTGGAAGTTTTGCCAGAGTTTTCTTTCTTTCCTATCTGAGAGAATATGGAAAGTCTCGGGCAGTCTAAAAGCAGCCTGCTCCGGGTTTGGGTGGTGGCTGGCTTCCAGCTCCCATCTTTGCGCTCAGCCTGGAGAGACAGAAACAGGGCCGGGATCCAGGCGGGGAGAAGTGATTCTTTACATCGTGAGTACCTGGCCAAGTGCTTTTCTGAGAGCTGTTTGGGTGTCTTGGTTTCCTGGAGGGCCCCCCAGGCACCCCCACAGCTGTTTTCAGCGGGGCCTCCCAGGGCTGGGTTTCTGCAAACACCCCAGGCTGTTTGTCAGCATCTGGGAACAGGAGGAACAGCCCCTGTGTTTTGATCCTCTCACTGCTTGTGGTCTGGGCAGAAAAGCCGTTCTGACGAACGCGAGGAGGTGTAACGTGGCCGCGAGACAGACATGAGCCCTGACGGCCCAGCCGCACAGGCGTCCGGAGGCCCAGCTCCCCTGTGGGCCATCTTTCACTTGGGGGCTATTTTGGTTGTTCTGCAAGGGGTTTTTCATTTTCTGATTCAGCAAATAAAAATAACGTGTGATGGAATCCAACCTGTTCTCCTCTGAAAGTAAGAAGGACACATGCATTTCCCTGTTTGCCAGGAGTCTCCCTGTAGACTCCTGAGTGTGAAGTGTTTGCACGGGAATGCGAGCCACTTCTGAAGCCCAGTGCTTTCTCTCTTCTCCAGATGGACTTTCTGGCCGAGACCAGCCCGTGGAACTGCTGAATCCAGCCCGTGTGAACCACATGCCCAGCACGGGTAAGTCCACTCGCCCGGCCTGGGGGGGCTTGGGCTCCCTCAAAGTGCTGTTTGGAGGCCCCTCCACATGTGGGGGGGTGTCTGGAGGGAGCAGGTAGGCCCTCAGATTGTCTGACCCCGTGCAGTCTCCTGGGGGAAAATAGGCCGTCTGTCGCGGAAGCTGGTTAGGCATTGGCTATTCAAGAGGAAGGGAATTGTGGCTCTTTTCTGTCTTGAGCTCCGGAGGGCGTGTTCTTACCGAAAGTGCCAACTGCTCTTTTGAGATGTTACCACAGAGCCGATCCATAGGAGGACCCTGTGGGGCAGAGTTCTGAGCTGGAGGTAGGACCAGACGTCCCCTGCCTGGCGAGGTCGGGCTGCCGGCAGCCACGGGACGCGGGAGGGTCACGCCTCTCACCTACCCCGGCCCAGGCTTCTCACAGCCGAGGCTCTCCATAACTTGTCTCCCAAGTGCCTTTTACTTTTTTTTTTTTTAAGTGAGCGAAAGAAAATCAGCCATGATTATGTCCTTTATTCCATATATAATCTTTCTACATTTCATGCTTTAAGCAACGCTTTCCAAATCTAAATGGCGTGGAAACATTTTTTTTTTCTTTTTTTGTTAAAACAGCCCCCTCTCCCTGTCCCGGGCCCCATGTAGTGACTCCAGGATGTCAGCTCAGAGCCTGGGCACCATTTGTTCTGTGCCAGCTGCTTGGCCTTATTAAGAGAAAGGCAAACCTCTAAAGGGCCAGGGTGTGAGTGCACTGTAGACTCCTGAGCCTGCGTTTCAAGACTGCGCAGCTGGACCCTTGCCTTCGCCACACCCCGAGGCCCCTATCTCAGTGGTCTTGGCTCTGCAGCACCTCCTGGACCCCAGCCTTCCTGGGTGCCACCCTGCCCGCCCCCACTGCGGGCAGTGCTGGCCGGGACAGGGAGGTGATGGGCACCTGCCTCTGCCCCTGGTCCCCTTAAACAGAGGCTGGAAGTGGCGAGAAAGGGATGTCCTTCCTTGCATAGTGATGCTCCATTCTCTGCCAAGGGTTATTCCTGGCGTCTCCCCACACACAAAGCTCCCATTGATTCTCTGCAAAGGTTCCTGGACGGCGCTCTGGTGTTCCGTGTCCCTGGAACCATGGGTGCTCTCCTGGCCATCCCCTGGGATGCTCACAGCCCACTCTGTCTTCCATTTCCATGCCTCTTCTCCACGACCCCCTTCCGCACACCTTGACTTTTCACCTCAGGTGCAGGAAGGGGGGCTTTGGAATAGCCTGTGAGATGCTCAGGTTTTACGTGCAGCCTGTGTGACGGAAACCGCTTTGATTCTCATTTCCTCCTGGGCTCACATCACCAGTGTTGCTGTTGCCTGAACACGGAGTCCGTGGGTGGTTGGGTGTCTTCAGGCAGCTTCCTAGTGTTCCTGTCCCCCCTGGGTGTGGGACAGAGAAAGAGGCTTCCTAGACAGCCCCATAGACCACGAAGGTGGGAAGTAGTTGTTTCCAGGTGGACCAGAAAGAGGTGGGCTCCTGATTAGTTTTCTGGCTTGGAAAGGACATATGCCCTGTTGAGACCTGATATGGCTTAGGGTGAGACAGCCTGTGGGCTTCAGATTCATAGGGGACCTGGGCTCCTGCTGACCCACTGACTCTGACCTGAGGCTGATCGTTTCTGACCTGAGGCTGATCGTTTCGTAGATGGGGATAATCCTTCTCTGCAGGATTCTTTTTTTTTTTAAGACTCCATTTATTTATTTGAGAGAGAGAGTGAGAGAGAGCATGAGAGGGAAGAAGGTCAGAGGGAGAAGAAGACTCTCTGTGGAGCTGGGAGCCCAATGTAGGACTCGATCCCAGGACTCTGGGATCATGACCTGAGCCAAAGGCAGTCGCTTAACCAACTAGGCCACCCAGGTGTCCCTTTCTGCAGGATTCTTAAAAGAATCACACATGTGGGGCGGCTGGGTGGCTCAGTGGGTTAAGCCTCTGCCTTCGGCTCGGGTCATGATCTTAGGGTCCTGGGATCGAGTCCCTCATCGGGCTCTCTGCTTGGCAGGGAGCCTGCTTCTTCCTCTCTCTCTGCCTGCCTCTCTGCCTACTTGTGGTCTCTCTCTCTCTGTCAAATAAATAAATAAATCTTTAAAAAAAAAAAAGAAAAGGAAAAAAAAAGAATCACACATGTGTCTGATTTTTAGTAGTTCCTGGACAGGTGTCTTCTCTTCATGTCCCGTTGACAGACATACTGAAGATGGTGTGTGACTTAATTGTGACAGCCGCTTCAGGGTCCTTGGACGATCCTGAAGGGCCTCTTCTACTCCTCTCCTTTGAGGGGACCCACCCAACTTGAGAAATGGTGTCTTGGGGAGCATGGCCCCATGACATTGAACCAAGTTGTTTAACTTCCTGGTAGCCAGACCCCCCCGCTGGTCAGAGTGGGGTGGGGGGACAATGCCACGTTTCCTCCCTCACTGGCGGGCAGTGTCTGCAGTGTGGAAGCCATGCCCACAGTGTGGAAGCCATGCCCAGGGGCAGCCTGCCAGGAGGGAGGCACGTGCATGGTATAGGTGTGACTCTGGGCACGAAGCTTGCAGGTTGAGGGCTGCTTCAGAAGCTGCTGGAGCAAGAGGCCTTTTTAGCCCCTCCATGCTCAGTCCATTCCAGGCCACTCTAAATCATGTCCTATAAGGAAACAGAATTTGAAACTTAATATGAAAACTCCTTTATGGCCACACTGATGTCACTATACAGTTCTTCGATGACTTTTCTGTCAATCCTAATTTGCCCCAGCAGATTTCCTCCCCACTGAGTTTAACCTTGACACTCAGCGGTGTGATAACATGATACTCGTATGTGATTCGCAGGAGTGACTCCAACCTTCCCATGGGAACTTGTCCTCTGCGTGGGGAGGGGTGCACGGCCCCCATTCTGTTGGTCTGGTCTCACTCCTGGGCCCTTTACTTGGGGAGAGTGGCGCCTGGTAATGGTTCCCTTGATGTGTGGTTTGTCTTCATGATGTCTGGCTTTAGGTAGAAAATACGCATCCCTTCTTTTCTTGGTGCGCCATCTTGAATTGAGGTGTGAGATAGTTCACGCAAGAATACCTCCTGGTAGAAAAGTCTGAATTGTTGAAGAAAAAAGTCAAAAGGCTTTTTAGTATGGGTTAATTCTGCTTTCTTCACCATCCCCTGCAATGTCCTTGATGTAAACAAGGGTTTTCTTTTTTTGTTTTCTTTTCCAACTGATCTTGTCACTGTGACTCCCGGTTAGCATCCCAGTCCTTTGTTTCTTGAGGAAGTGAAGTGGCGCAGTTACAGATGTGGCTACACCTGTTCCCCCTTCCCGGAGGCTGTGCTTCCTCGCCCTGGCTGGGGACTCAGGGTGCAGGCCCTGTGGCCTGGTGGGACTGCCGGGAAGCCATGTCAGCAGCTCAGTTAGGTGGGGAGAGATGTCGGAGTTTGAGGGGAGTAAGAAATGCCCACCTGAGCTGGGGTCTGGGTCGTGGGGGACTTGAGAGACATTTAAGTAACTCATTTGTGAATCATTGTTATATTTTTGAAGTAACAGACTTTTCCCTCTGACTACAAAAACAATGCGTGTTTATTACGGAAGAGAGTCATGGTACTGAATGTTTTGGGGGTTGGCTTCCAGAATCGGAAGGGGAGCTCGCTTGGCACTGCACGGTGCGGACGCCAGGAGGCCTGCAGCACCCTAGATTGAGTTGAAGGGGTTGAGAACAGTGCCTCTGTCATCCAGGAACAAAGTGGAAGAAAACAAGACCTGAATAAGAACAGGGGGCCCAGGGTGCCTGGTGGCTCAGTCAGTTAAGCAGCTGCCTTTGGCTCAGGTCCAGGTCATGATCCCAGGGTCCTGGGATCGAGTCCGGCATCAGGCTCCCTGATAAGTGGGAAGCCTGCTTCTTCCTCTCCTCCCTGCTTGTGCTCTCTTGCTATCTCTGTCTCTGTCTCTCTCTCTTTCTCTGTCTCTCTCTCTGAAATAAACAAAACCTTTACCCAAAAAAAAGAACAGAATGCACATATTAAGCACTGACTGTTGATGCAATGGCCTGCTGAGGGGCTGCTGTCCGTCACGCGTGCACTCATCACAGCAGCCAAGGGCCTTGCTGGCCCCGTGGAGAGGGGACAGGGAACCTTGGGGCAGGAGCACTCTCTAAGGACACCCAGCATGTAAATTACGGGGCAAGACCTCTGCTCTGTGCTGCTGGAGGAGAGACCACCTCAGAGTGTTGTGACCCCTGTGCCCAGGAGGACGTGGCGGCCGAGTCGAAGGATGGGAGCTGCGTGGATGAGAAGCTCCGGCATGTTCCATGGGTGTGGGATTCAGGCACCATTGCCTCCAGACGTGTGTCGCTAAAGCATGTGTGGCTCAGGGAGGTTTCTGTTTGAGGCTGTACAACAAAGTGCAATTTTTAGAAAGAAAATTCTGGACTTTTGAAGAAATTACAGAAACTCAAGAGAACTTACCCAAACTGAGCAAAAAATAAAGCTTAACTTTAGACATGGATTCCCACATCTTAAAGAGTATCGACCCGCACACTGGCAAGAGGTTGTTGGATTTCCTGACCCTCGTCTTGAATTTTGGAGCAGGAGCTGGGTGAGACTTGCTAGAGCCAGAAGCTTCTACTGCCTCCCAGCCATGTTTCTCAGACTGTCATTTGGTTTTGGTGAGAGAAGACTCACCTGGTGACGGAAATGCAAATATGCGATATGTGGGACCCCTGAAGGACCCCGGGAAAGCACCAGAAAACCTCCCTTACCAGCTTCCGAGGTGATGAGTTACTTTAACTGGTCGATCCCCCTGGGAACCAGGCCCCCATGGCAATTCTTCTCTGGCACAGCCCCCGTCGTGTGTGTGACAGGAAGTGGGTCTCTGGGCTTGGGATGGGCACGGTCGAGGGCGGTGAAGGACTGTGCCGCCTTGGGTGCTCCTGCTGCAGTGCCAGGCAGGGCCAGCAGGACAGAGGCCACCTTCTTCGGTTTCCTCATCCTGGCGCTGTGTCACTCAGGACTCGCCCGGCTCTGCCCAGCAGGAGGCCGTGCCCTGGGGAGCGTGCTCTGGCCCCCCAACCTGTGGACACAGGTGCAGGGGTGTGGGAGGCACCCCGTGCCAATGGGCCACGCTATATGAGCATGATCCCCGGCCTCCCGGGGGCTGCTGTGCTCCTCCTGCTGGCTCATGTGCTTTCAGTTTGTGGGAACAATAAAATCTAGAGCATAAAGATACATAGTCAGACCCCACAGTTTGAAAAATTTAGGGACAAAATCCCACATTTGGATGCACCTGATCAGCCTGAGTGGGTGCCGAGAAGTGTTCACCTGCCTCCATCCACTAGGTTCGCCCGGGACCCTGCGTGAGCAGCCACCAGTCATATGAGGCCCTCTGTAGGAGCCTGTGGCCCCGAGCCCCGCTGGTGCCTGCAGTTGTGGCCCCAGAGGCCGGGCACATGCTCGTGTGTGGTGTGCACCAGCAGCTGTTCACAGGGGCCGTGGGCTCACCCTGGGAGGTCATTCTGGACTAAAGGGTGTTGCCCCGCGCCCTCCAGCTTCGACACGGCCTTTTTCTCTGGGGGTGCTGCTGAGGAATCCTCAAATTCCACTTTCCCTTCTGCGGTTGAGGGTCCTCACCAGTCAGAATTGTGAAAAGGCGTCGCTTCCAAGGCTGCGCACCCCGCACATGTCCTTCCTCCGTCCTTTCTGGGCTCCCAGCCCGTCCTGCCGGAACTTGCCAGGGCAGCCTGGCTTTCTCCGCACTCTTGGCTCCTTCCCACTCTCCTGTCACGTCTGTGCCCTCCTGGGGGCGCTCCGAGTGTGGGAAGGCCATGGGGCCAGGAGCCCCGTCCCCTGGGGCACAGGCACACAGTGTGCCTGTGTCCTGCTCCTCCCTCCCTTGCTCCACCCCATGTGCTCCCACGTTGGACTGCAGATGGAAAGACCTGAGTGCAGGGTCAGGCCTGGGAGCCCAGCAGCTCTGCGGGTCGGCCCAACTCTGATGGGCTGCATGGCCTCCGGCAGGCAGCCAGGCCTCTGAGCCTGGGTGGTCCTTGGGGTCTCGTGGTGCCGGGAGGCATGGTGGCATCTTGGGCACAGCACGTGCACACAGGAGGGGTCTCGTGCAGCTCTCCACCGTCCTCTGTCCCATACCCTCCAGTCGGCCTGTGGCCAGGCGCTCGGCTGCTCTGGTCCTCCAAGGCTTGCACATCCCTCTCCCCCAGCCCAGAACTCTTTGCGATGGCAGCTCTTGGACTCCCGTGTAAAAGGAAGCAAAACCAGTGACACAGGGAACCTCGCATTGAAATGCTTTGCGTTACACAGAGACTGTCTCCTGTGAGGGTTCTGGTCTTCTTGGGCCTTGGCTCTGTATTTTCTAAAGTTGGAGCCATGTCTGCTTTTTCCTGCATCAGGTGCACAGACCTCCACAACGTCCAGTACCCTGGTGGGTGCCAAGCCTGGTGAGCGGGTCTGGGCCTGTGGGGAGGACTCAAGGAGCTATGAGTCAGCAGGATGGTGCCCACGGCCGTGCAGGGGCACCAGACTCGCGGGCGCATCATCTAAAGTGAAGACCATGGTGGTGTGAGCCTTCCTTCGGCCCGAAATCCACGTGTCAGGGAGGAGAGGGACAAACACTCCTCAGATCCAGGACTACAGCGCCTGGCTGGTTCCTCCCAGACCCTTCCCCAAATTACCCACCAGCCTGCTGCTTTTCTCGGGAGTCCGTGAATTCATTGCTGGGAGGAATTTACAAGAGAGAACATGGATTATTTCCTAAGTGTAGTGCTTTGTGGTGTGAAGTTTTGGGTTTTGTGCTTTTGTGCCTCAGGACGGTGTTTCCAAAGACAGGGCTCACTCTATTGTGTCTGCTTTCAGTCCTGTGAAGCCCCTCTCCCTCCATGGCGCCCACTTCACTCATTGACACTGGCCTTCATAGGTGCTGGGCTGTGGGCTGTGTCCCCAGCCCTGGGAGCCCAGCAGGATGGGAGCCCACGGCCTGGCCTGTCTGCGTCCCAGAGCTTTGAGACATCCCAGGACCCGCGGCCCAGCCTATCTGCGTCCTAGAGCGTGAGCCATCGGAGGGTCCACAGCCTGGCCTGTCCGCATCCCGGAGCTATGAGCCCTCGGGGGACCCGTGGCGGTTTGGCTCACCGAGCGCTGTTGCTTCTCAGATTCTCTGGGCGCATAAAGGGCCTCCTGCTGCAGGCCCCGCATGTGCCAGAGAGCTAGCTGGTGCCCCTCGGTCCCCGTCACTCACCACCTGGCCTCTTCTTCCTTTCTTTTCCTTGTGCTTTAACGTGTGTGCTCCCAAACCTCCCCAGACAGGATCTCCGGGATGCGGTCTGGCGTGCCGAGAAACTCTGGAGAGAGGGACACATGTGGAGGTGTCTGGTGCCAAATGTGGCAGAAGTCCATGTTCATTGCTGCCCAGCTAGAGGGTGCCCTATTCCAGCCTGGGCTCGGGACCTGGCCCTGTGGCCTCTTCCTGGGGCGCCACTTTCCTGGAGTACAGAGCCCGCAGAGTGGCCGAGTTCCCCTCAGGGTGGCAGAGGTGTGCTGTGGGCTCTCATCCATGCCCGGCTGAGCTGGGGTGACCCTGGCACTGTTGTGAAGGAAGTGACATTTGCCCTCAGAATGACACTGTGGTCTGCCATCTGGCTTGTGGATTTGGGCTTTGGAAACCGTCTTCCCTCTGAATACTGATGGTCCCCTTCTCTTCCACAGCCTTGCTGCCCATCCTGTTGGCCACCTGGATGGTGTGTCTGCCCTTCTGTCTGGAATGGCACCGTCTGCCTGGGCACAGGGTCCTGATGTCTGTCTGCATGGGCTCTGTCTCATATGGGGATAGTTTTCTCAGCAGTCTAGTGCCCCCAACTATCTGCTTGTCTTTGGAAGAGGGCACCCGGGGGGAGGGGGGACCCTCCGGGGTGTGGTGGTCCTGGTAGCTGGGGCTCCCCCAACCTGTGTGGACATGTTCATCAAACCTGCCAGCCTCCCTGGGAGGGTGCAGACCTGGGCCACCACAACCTGGGGTGAACAGCCAGGCTGCCCCTGCGCAGCCTGCCCCATCTGTGCTCTCGGGCCCGTCCATCTGCTGCCTTGCCTTCCAGAAAGGGAGCCTCTGGCTTCTCCAGCCATGCGGGATACACAAGGAGTCCGGGTACCTCTGTGCCCCCAGGATAGACGTTCCATCTCCCGAAAACTACTGAGCCTTTTCTGGAGGCTTTGCGCCTGAAAGCAGACCCTCCCTTCCCCGCCACAGGGGAGGGTTCAGTTTCTTGTATCTCATAAGGTAGGTGCCCAGCGTTCACCGTGTTCTTTCTGACTTTGAGAACTTGTTCTCTTACTTGCATTTTGTTTGTTTCTGTTGGGTTTTTTTTGTTGTTTTTTTTTTTAAACAATCCATACTGTCTTAGTGGGATTTCGGGAGAGCAGGGATAAGCGATGGTATTCGATCTGCCATTTTTCACCAGAAATGCACTCTTATGCCTCTCCAGTGACACCCCTCCCCCCCGCCCGGCTGGCTGAGTGCCCCCCACCCCAGGCGAGGCCCACTCTGCTGGATGGCCACACCTCCTCTGCGGGCCCGCTTCTTCAGTGTCCTCCGTGTTTGAGGGAGGCACACAAAGGCCTTTCCTATCCTGGGTGGAAATTAGATTGTTTGGGTTGTTGTTGTTTATCACGAGCTGTCCTAACCCATTAAATTTTGTCTTGCTGCTGTGGCCATAGGCTCACAGAATTATGAAGAGCAGGCCTTGGGGCCCAGAGCAGGGAACAGGAGCCCTTTGAAAGCTGGGGTTTGCTGGTTACAGCACAGCGGGGACTTGGGGGTGTCTGGAGAAATGGCTCCCTGTGCCCTGATGCGCCAGAAACCAGGTGCTTGTCCCCACAAGCCCAGATGTGGCAATGGCAGCAGTGACTGGAATCTGCGTAGCTGCAGAAAGTAGGGACCGTCCCTTACGGCCCTCGCGGATACTTGAAGGCGATCATGAGGTGGAAGGAAGGGTTTTTCCCAAGGCTGACTTCCCGTGGGGTGTGTGATGGGAGGCTCCACCCTTTGCAGACATGTGCCCAGGACTGACCGAGGCATCTGACCTTCATGCTTTCGTCTTTTCTCACCAGCTCTGTGTCCTGCACGTCCAGACAGCGGGGTGGGAGGGACACAAGCCCAGATAGTCCGTGGAGCCCTCAGGGAGGTCTTCAGGACCTTCAGCCTGGGTCAGGGAATGGCCTTGTCAGCCTCGCCCCCATTCTGCTTGGGACAGGATTTCACTTCTAGGGCTCAGTCCCACTGTGGCCACATTCCGTGCAGGAGAGGTCCCTGTGTCTGGAGCCCCACAGCGGTGCCAACTGCCCGGGATGCTGTAGACCCAAATCCAGACCGATGCTGCATCTCCAGGGGAGCCGGGCCGGAGCAGGCGGGAAGTGGCCGGTGGGGGCCGGCCGCTGTCGTCTAGAGCCCTCGCGGAAGGGGCTGAAGCTCCTCTCGGGCTGTGGATGCCTCACAGAACCCCTGGGCTTTGGGCCAGGATCACTGAGGGGACCTGGGACCTGCATGGCAGACCTTCTCCAGCTCCTGGGCCGGCTCCGAGGCATGGGCGGCCCTGGAGGTGGCTGGGGTCTAGAAGTTTTCACGATGAGTATGGAGGATGGCTGGGTCTGATGGCCTTGGAGCCAAGGGCACACTGCATGTCCTGTCAGATCTGTGTGTTTACTGTCCTTCAGAGACCCAGCTTCTGCCTCTGCCGTCCCCTGACTCCCATTCTCATCTCTGTTCTGTTCCTTGGGGCCTCATTCGGACATTTGTGTCCTAAAGCCTCAGGTTGAACGTGTGACACATTAATTTCTAACCTTTCTTCCTTTGGATGTCAGCGTACATGGTCACACGCTTCTCTGCGGGCACAAGTGCTTTTGTAAGTTCTCATTCAAAGTATTTACTTTGTAGTCGCTTTAAATTTTGTTTGATGATTCTGTTTTCTTTGAAAAATTGAGATATTTAAAGTGTGTCTCATCTGAAGGTATAGCGTTTTTCAAGTCGTCTTTCTGTGACTGATTTTTCAGCTAGCGGGTCGTGGTGGGAAACGATCATGCCCGTGGAGTTGACTGAGGCTGGCGCTCTGGTCCATTTCTGTGAGTCTCGGGGTGTACTCGAGCAGAGTGGCATTCTCTGGTGCTGGGCGCCGGCTTCCGAACGTGTTCACGGCTCAAGCTCGGGGGCACCGAATGTCCTAGACCTGGGAAGCTGGGTGGAGGGGGGAGCTCAGACATGCAGGACTTTTCATCAGGGGACAGGGTAGGCCGGTCGGGACTTGCTGGTGCTGAGTGGCTGGTGCAGAGGCCAGAGGGGGTGGCCTGGGGCTAGCCAGGAGGCCGGAGAGGAGGAGCGTTCTTGCAAGGTCTGGAGTGGCTGTGGGTCCATGAGGACTTGCAGCCATCCTGCAAGGTAGGGCTTTGTTCTTGAGAGAGTGGGGAACTCTTGGAGGTTCTGAGCAGAGGAATGACACCCCTCGCTTTGTGCTACAGTGACAGACACATGGGAGGGGTGAGGGACGGAGGGCCTGGCTCAGGCTGGATAGAGGCAGCAAGCATGGTAACATGGTTCAGAGTCTGGAAATACTGGACGTATGTGGGATTCACTGGAGGTGCCAGTGAGCTGTGAGGGAAGCAGAGGCGGGAATGATCCTGTGGTCTGGGCTCTGAGCATGTGGATGGCGGAGTTGCCATGAATTTAGGTGGGGACGCGGACGAAGCTGCTCTTGGGGAGACTGTTGGAAAGTTGTGCCCCATTGGAGATGTCGAGAAGGCAGGTGTGAGCATGAGCCCCAGTGTGGAGGTCGGCTGAGGCTGGAGGCCTAACATTGGGAGTCACTGGCCTACAGATGGTATGGAAATGAAATCTCCATGCCATGTCTGTAGAGTAGACATTGTTCCTAATTTTTTTATAGACACTGTTTGCTTAGAGTTACCTGTGCATTTTTTTCCCGATTTGTACTTTGAGCCAGGGGCTCTTGTGGTGTGGTGACTGCCAGCATGCATGTGCACGCTAGAAAAAGGCCTGCACCATGGCACGGGATCACCAGTCCTTCCGGCAGTCATGGGGGAATCGCAGCAGTGGGTGCTGTCCCCGCCTCTCCCCTGCCGTCCTGCTAGCACTTCGCGCTGCTGGGCCTTGGAACCCCCCCCCATGAGAACAGCAAGAAGCCACCACTTGTTAGGACCCCAGGTTACATGGCCATTAAGGGGCTGAGTGTTTAACATGCGTCTAGATGTTCAAGTCTGAACCTGAACCCCCACTTCTTCCCCCACCCCAGCACACACCAAAACCCTGCCTTTCCTGCCTCCTGTTGGATGGTCCCCCTGCCCGTGACCCACAAAGCTCTTAAACGCTGCTGTGTTCCATGTTGGGTATTTGGGGTGGGGTGGGGCACCCCAGGTCCAGAGAGCCTGGTGGAGTGCATGGCCGCCTGGAGAGGGGGGTGCTCCTGCTGGAAGGGCTGGCTCACCCCAAGAAGTGCAGCCCCGCCTCACAGGGCCTCTTCGCTGCCCTCTTCTCCTTCTGCCAAGTGCAGGAAACACCTTCTATTTTTAAATATTTCAGCACTCAGTGTTAGGTAATACTGGCGGTGGTGCCTCCCAGCTGTTAGGTGAAACACATAAGCAGACGTTGGTTTGGAGTTGCTAAGAAGGAAACAGTGAAAGGCCTTCTTCATGTTCCGTGACCTTGACCTTACATAACTGCAACGGGCAGTGCCTATCATAGAGATTTGTGGCCTTCCTCGACCACTGGAACTATTTTCCACTTTCAAATGCTGTATTTTTATCCACTGAGTTGAGGATAATCAAAATGGCTTTCCGAGAATAACCTGTGATCTGTGCCAGTGTGAGCCCTGCCGAGGCCCCGGGGCGTGGGGCAGGTAAGGGGGGCAGGGACGACTGGCTGGGAGCAGGGGCCCCAGGAACTGGCTGGGCAACCTGGGCAGGAGCACTTCCCTGCACTGGGCAGGGGCAGTGGGGAGGAGGAGGCGGGTCCCCTGGCACAGCACTCCGTGTGAGTCCTCTGTGCTCAACCTCCGTTCACATCTTCCTGCCTTTCCACTGTGAGTGCGTGATCTTTGTGCGCTCGTGGAGCAGCACCTTGTTTATAAAACAGAGATTGCAGACTCTCAGACGGATTGCTCCGTCTCTCCCTGACTTCTGGAAGTCTTGTTTGTCTCTGATAGCTGCGTTTATATAGGAGAACTTAAAGGACATTTCACCATTTTTTGCATGGGGCGCGGCTTGGTTCTATTTATAGTTTTCCGGAAGTGCATTTGGGCACTTCTCAAAAGCCAAACTCCAACTGGATGCCAGGTTTTTATTTACAGATCTTGCTCAATTTGAGCTTGCAAATATTTCCAAAAAGCAGTTTTTCTTCCTGCAGGATACAGAAAAATTAGAAACGTTAAAAAGGTTTTCTAAAGAGCTTTAAGGATCCTCTGAAATAGGGAGTGGGGGAGAATCTAGCACTTGCTTCTTCGTTCGCTCACAGAGCAGAGGAGTACAGATGGTTTTGCTCCCTCCAGAGAGAACCCTCGCTGGTGCAGGCAGCGCATGGGAACTTACGCACACGAGATCCCATTAAAATGACATCATGGGCTGTCGGGAAGGCCAGAAAAGTCGACATGAGAAGTGGCATGTGTTTCTGCACTAGGCTTACTTGTGGCAAGGTGGCGTCCCTCTAAGACCTCACCGCGGAGCGGTCCCCGGAGCCCCGCTTGTATGGAAGTCATATTATCTCCTGTAGAGTCAGATTTGGAACAGGTATTTGGGTAAAGCTTCCCGCGTGGAGGACGCAGCTATCACTCGGGAGAAAACACCATTGAAGCCACCTGTTACGAAAGGGCCAGTTCTTCAGGGTCCGCAAGAACTTCAGGGGTTTGGGCTTGTCATGTAATAGGACTTCTTTGAAAAAGCATTCAGCAGAAGAGAGTCTAGCCAAGTAGTATGGGCAGTCCAGGCATGGCTCCCCACCAGTGGGGAGTTTGGCCACAGACAGGATTTTGAAGTTTATCCCACATTTCCAGCAACCCTTGACGGTACCGACAGCTGTGGAACTAGCCCTTCTTCCGGGTGTGGTTTTCTTGTCGCCGACTCTCAGAGCATGCTGACACCAGGGTCAAGCGGACCTTTTGGTCCAAGGGACCTGGCACCTGGCTGTGCGACATTGACAAGTTCCGTTAATATCATTATTTTTAAATTCATGATCATTATTAATGAGAAGAAACTTTTTAAAAGCGGTATGACTCAACTGTTTTCAAGCTTTTACCAGTTTAAAGTTGAGATATTTTATTCCATGGGATTGCAAAAAATGAATATTAATAGATGAAACAAAATGGCAAATATTGATAAGTGTTCAAGCTGCACGCGTGGGTGTTTGCCATATTCCTCCCTGGTTCTGTGCACCATTGAAGGTTTTTATAATGAAAATGTTGTTTTGTTTTGTTACAATTGTGGGACTGGTTCCTGAAAGCCTTCTTCAGCTGTACTGCTCTCCATCCCCCTCCCGGAAAAGCACCGAGGCTGTCCTCACTGCCCAACGGCCCCTAGCTGCTTTTATCGGGTTCCTGAGTTTCAGGGCCCTGAATCAGTAATTCCTTTAATTTCTGTAATCTGCATGATCTTCTTCCTCTTTTTCCTTGAACAGCATATGGTTTAATTTTCTGGTTCTTATTCTAACTTTTTGAGTCCAGGGCTTCATTTATTTGTTTCGATTCCTTCTCTTAATTAAGTGTATAAGACTGTGAATTCCTTTCTGAGCTTTCTGAGCAGTCCCTGCCATCCTCGATACCCGATGTGTTCCTTTTCTTTATTTTACACACTCTTCATTTTCACGTTGGGTTTTTGAACGTTGAAAGGAAAAGTGTTTGGTGCTCTTGTTTCTGCATGTTTTGTTTCGGCCTCATTCCGTGGCAGTGCGCTCCGGGATTGCTGTCTGTACTGGGTGGGTTTTTGTATGTGTTTGGAAATCTTCTGTGTTCTCCATGTGGCATTGATTTTGGTGAATGTTCCGTAGGAGCTTGAGAAGGAAGAATCAGTCTTTCATGACAGAGTTTGGGGCATATCATTTACTGAAGGGTTCGTTCTATTATTCCGGTCTCCCGCATGCTCCTGCTTCCTGTTGTGATGCCCTCCTTGTACAGGAATGAACCCACATCTCCGGCCAGTTTGCTCTTTCCGTCCAGTTCTGCTTGGGTTTCTGTGTGTTCTCTTTTCCCACATTTCCCTCCCATAACCGTATTCTTGTGGTAAATTATATACCTTAGACTAATGACGTGGCCTGTACCTTGTTTTGCATTTTGCATTAGCTTTGGATTAAATCTTCCCATAGTGGTATTTTGATCTTAGATCTCTTTCTCTTGCGATTTGTCTCTTGTGCCCTTTTTTTTTCTGTTCAGTTTGAGCCTCGTAGCTGGCTTCTCTGTACACATATATGTTGTTTTGTTTTTTTTTTTTTGGTTTTTTTTTTTTTACCCAGTCTGATCATTTTCATGGGAACATACCCCATTTACATTTGGGGACACAATGAATGTATTTGATTCTGTTTTTCATCCAATTTTATATTCTGTTTTCTGAATTTAATGCTTCTGTTCTTTTGGTTTCTTGCACATGGGCTTTCTCTGGCCTTTTTTTCTGGTTCAGTGTGTGCGGTTGTGTGTCCTGCTGGCCATTCGTGAGGCTGTGTCCTCTCTGTTGTGGGATGATGTGCAAGGTCATATATTTAGATGAGCAGCTATTTTCTGACATGGAAACTTTCAGCAGTATTTGTTGATGCCACAGGAGATGAAATAATTCGCACACTAAGCTGTCTCCAGCCCCTTTCCTTTGCTTTCTGATTTCGTTAGTGGTGGTGTTATGTTTAGTTCTGGTCATTTCTCTTCATGACGTGTAATTAATGCGTTCATCACTGCCAGTGGTTGGCTTATTTAACACCCGTGGATGGCATTGCTTTATGCCAAGAACAGGGAGAAGATGGTGTTGCATTTCTTCCCCCACATCTGATTTGTTTGATTACCCTTCCATTTCCAAATGCAAGGAATTTTAAGTTGACCTAAAGTTTCCCAGAAGTCGGGTATAGAGAGATCCAGTCAGTTTGGCCATCATTAAGGGGAGAAGAGGGCCCCATGTCCTTCAGACTTCTGGAACCCTCCTCATGCTGTGCTGCATGTTCAGGGCCCTGTGGAGCCAGGCAGGAGCAGGTCCCCACTCCAAGACCAATGGACCCTAGCGAGGACACTCCGGCCTCTCCTGCTGCCTCGGGCCGTGGGTCATCTGGCAGTTGCCCCCACTTGTTCTGTCCTTGGGGCAGCCAGGGGGCTTCTATTTTCATGAGGTGGGCTTTTTAACGAAGGCCTCATGGAGATTCTGTGCCAGCAGGAGGGGGAAATGTCATGGAATACCAAGCACTTGCTTAAGCATATCTTCTGCTGCTTGCTTCTGTTCTGTTGAACCAGGGACTGGGGCGTTTAGAAATTCTGGAGAATGTTGGGCGCCCAGGAAGAGCCTTCTTCACATGCAGGCGCTGCACCTGCTGCGAGGCCACAGGTGAGGCTGGCAAAAGGCAGAGCACCGCCGGCACCTGGAGATGCCGCTTCTCTACAGGACAGGGCCGTACCGGTTCTGAGCCCCCATGTGGGGATGGTTACCCCCAGGGTCTGGGGCTGGAGCCCTGCACGCCACTCCCTGAACAGGGTCTGCAGCAATGCCACCTTCCCTGCCCTGGCCACTGGCTAGAACAGGTCACCCCAAGGGGGAAGGCGTTGCAGGGCCAAGGGAAGGTGGGTGTCGGGCTGGTGGGAGCGGCACTGTGCCAAGTGAACCCTCAGACACTGGGTTTTGTAAAAGGCCTTGCGTTCAAAGACAGACCTCTGAGTGCTCACCCCATGAGCGTTCGGCACTGTGTAACGTGCACTCTGGGCAGCAAGGCTTCACTTCCTCAGCGGGTGCCGATCGGGTGCGGCCCTGGGCACAGCAGGTGTGGCTCAAGCCTGCTGGCTTGAGGGCTCCCCACGGGGCAGGGTCCCTGGAGGGTCCCTGCTGTGGCTGGCTTACCCCTGTCATTCCCGGTCTTGACCAGGATGTTCAGTGCACAAGTGCACATGTGCATCTAGCTAGGAGAGCAGATGCGGTGCAGAAGCCTTCCCCGCGGTTTCTGATGGGGAGCTGTGCCCCATGGGGTCTGAACGAAATGCGGGGAGCTGTGCCCCATGTGGCCTGAACGAAATGCGTGACCACGCACTGTGAGCATCCGTGTAGCCGTAAACACTTAAGACTCCGTGTTTAACTTTTTAAACAAATTAGGGTTTATTATATTAAAAAAATTTTTTTAAATAAATTTGGAGGCATGATGTGGATACGGCACAGCTCTTGAGTTGGGTGAAGGGAATCAGTATCGATTGATGGGGGAGTTTAATTCAACTTTCCCACACTGCCATCCCGAGAGGCTCCTGTTGGTGCCCAGTGGTTGCTGATGAACCTAGGTCGTGCTGGGCTGGTGCAGCCCGCGGTGGGGCTGCCTCCATGAGCACCCCGTGCCGGCCCCCAGGCTGACCAGCTGGCCCGTCTGCTCTTTCCTGCTGCTGGAGGCAGGGTGGGCTTGGAGCTTTTGTTCTCAGTTCAGTGTTGGTTGGTGGGAGTGCGGTAGAGATCTGGACAGAGTTCAGTGTGTGCGGTGGGGATATCCCCCAGTTTCACTACCCTTGGGGATATTGTTCTAGAAAGACAGGGTCCAGATGGTTGGTGCTTCAGCTTCCTGCCTCTCGAGCCCTTACCTGCTTCAGATTCCGAGGCCTGCATTGGTCTTTGATGCTGCCTTTCACTCATCTGCAGAGAAGAAGAGCTTGTGTGGTTTGGCTGTGCCCCCCGGAGGGGCTGCAGCATCCCACGGGTAATCCAGTTTTCTCCTGGCTCCCAGCACAGGGCCTTGTATTCACAGATGACTCCTTGTTGTCAGATCCCAGAATGCCATGTTCTAGCCCTCATCTTGCATGGCCTCTCCCCATATTGACTCAGTGGACCAACCACTTCTTCTAGAAGCAACTTGTTCCAGAACCACACGCTCCTATTACCTGTCCACTGCCCTGGGCAGATTTTCTCTCATCTCTCTGGTATCTCAGCACTGGGGTGTCCCCAGGGCTACTGACGCATTACCTAGGTGACCTCAGTAGTCCTTGTCCCATTCTTCATAACGGAGAACACTGCCATGGTTCTTCTGCCGTCCAGATTCTTAGCTCAGCCCAGATCTTACCCGATTCCAGATCCCAGAGCCAGCTGCTTGTTTCAGGTCCTTGCCTGGGTGTTTCATAGGCATCGCAGACTTGAGTGTCTGGAACTGGACTCTTGGCTCTCTCATGCCAGCCCGGACTCAGTGCAGCCTCCATCCTCGGAAGCCCCCATTTTGCCCTTGAAATCCTCTCTCATGTCCTGCGTTCAGCCAACTAGCAAGTGCCTTCACCTGCCCCTTAAAACATGCACACAAGGAGGAGTCCATCAGAGGAATGAAAGTGTTCTAACACAGGTTCATGGTGATGCTTGCACTTCATGGTAAATTTACTAGAAAATCACTGGCTTGTGCATTTTAAAAGGGTAAAATTCGGAGTGCCCAGTAAAGTTATTAGTTCTGTGTAGAGCCTGGCCACCGCCCCTCTCCATCATTAATGGTGGCAGCCCAACCACCACTGGCTCGCACCTGGAACCCGCGGTTGCCTCCCCACCTGTTCCTTGTTTCAGTCCTATCCCCCCTTTCTCATCTCATCCTAGGAGCTAGAGTCGAACAGTGCTCACCCGCCAAAAAAAGTCCATACCTTAATTCAGTATCTGTATGTGACCTTATGTGGCAAATGGACCTTTAAGGGTCTTGAGATGGGTGATGATCTTGAATTATCTGGGTGAACCAGTGGAATCACAAGGGTCCTTCCAGAAGGGAGGCAGGGGAGTCAGAGTGGCAGAAGGAGCTGGGAAGACAGCAGCAGAGGTCAGACCGATGGGAGTAATGGCTTTGAAGATACAGGGGGCCCTGGAGCCCCACTGCCCTGGATGCTGGGGAAGGCCAGGAGCAGATTGTACCCTATAGCCTCTGGAAGGAACGCAGCCTGCTCACGCCTTGCTTTTAGCTCCCTAAAATCCATTCCCATTTCGGGCCTCTGGAACTCTAGGATACACATGTGTTGCTTGGAGCCACTGAGCTTGTAGGAACCTGCTACGTGCAGCAGACACGGGAGGCTAAGGCGCGCGGCCTCATGAGCACATCGCTGGGGCCTCCGGGCTTGGCTTTTCTGCTTCCTGTCACCGGGACCTGTGTGGAGTTCTCTGCTTCTCTGTCCCTCCCCAGTCCACATCTGTCAGATGGGGGTCAGAAGGTACGTAGCGGGGTCCGCTTGTCCTGCTTGCCACGTGGCTCACACTGTCACATCCGTTGCTTTCACCTCCCCCTCCAGACTGCGCACTCTGGGGGTAGGGGTGGGGGGTTGGCTGAGGCTTGTCATGTTTGTTGCGGACGGTCCAGGGAGGCAGCCGACACTTGTGTGCTGTTCGCCTTCCGTGCATGAGCCCAAGGCCTGTCCTAGGCCTGGTTCTCTGGTGGGAACACTGTGGCTGGAGCTGGGAAGATGGCCCTGGCCCCTCTCAGAGCTGAAGAGACACCAGGTGTGAATGGGGGACCAGGACGGAGATGGGTCCCCCAACCCAGGAGCACACGGTGCGGTGGCAGTCCTGGGGTGAACCCCGGCTGTGGGACTCCCTCCCAGAGGAGGCAGCTCTGGGCCGTAGAAGAGCACATTCCAGGAGCCGCTTCACGGAGCCCGCGGGAGGCCCACCTCAGGCGCACTGGGCAAGGCCACTGACTCGAGGGTTTGGGGGGACTGTGTTCTTTCTAAACTCACCAGGGCTTCATCGGCGGCCCTCCGCCAAGCAGGCAGCCTCCAACGGTGCGGCTCTAGGCGCGTAGGTCCCTCTCCAGCCCGGCCCGGCCTCGCAGGAGGTTCTCAGGCAGCTCAGGGGCTGGTGAGCAGCTCCAGTCCCTCCTTCCCTCCTTGTCGGGGCCACCTTTGTGGTCCCCGCACCGTTCCAGGCAGAGGGGAGAACAACAGGCACCCACAGCCATCACCCCACCCCCGCATTCCCAGGGCGAGTGAAGGCTGCACACAGCACTCTCCCGAGGGCTGTGGGGGTGCTTGTTGGGATACTCAGTTTTTGTTATTCATGGTAGAGGCTTTGCTAAATTTGGCTGGTATCTAAGAGTGAGTGTCCAGCAAGCCGGGTGGTTGTGTTGACGGCTCCTGCCTGAGGCCAGCACCCAGCTCTGGCCCTCCACTCCCTGCTACTCCAGGAGCCCCCGCATGCGGGGGGCTGGAGGACCGTGGGGTCAGAGGTTGATGGGAGAGTGGCCTTCCCGGCCGAGAGGTCCCCAGCCATCCTGGCTTCTGGGCTGGGCTCATTTACTCCCCCTGCTTAGGTGCACCCCTTCCCCGCTCCCCGAATCCTGTGGCTGTCCTCTCCTTGTCTGATGGAGAGTTGGAGGTCTCCTGGTTGTCCCCCGAGTGTAGCATTCGGAGCGGCCGGGGTGCTGTCAGCCTGTGTTCGTAACAAGCTGTTCTTCAAGCGTCAGGGGTGAACCCTCCTCTGCTGGGCCAGGAGGCGGTTGGGTGTAAACACCTTTCAAAGCTGTGTTTTCACAATATGAGTTAAAGATTAATTGGACTCCCAGGTATCCTGCAGAAATCTGAAACATCTCCGTTCTTGTTCCCTTTTATGCATTTCTTTTTACAAACCCTGTCAAGCGGACTTCAAAATTGAAATCTGCGGGGAACAGATAATGGTCCTCCCGACCCCTTCCCGCGTCACTTGAGAAACTTAAGAGAAGTCTTCAGGAGTGTTTTTCGTTTTTAAAGGTGATTATATTCCAAATGGCCCTATGGTCCGGGAAATGGCTTCTTTGAGGCAGGAGGCTGAGGAGAATGGAAGGCTTCTACCATCAGACTGGCATCTTGACTCAGTGCCCACAGCATGCCCACCTGCCCCCCCCACCCCACCCCCCACCGTGAGGCTTCTCACCGGGGCGCGTCGCCACCGCCTTTTGTTTGCAGAGTGTTTGCTTGGATTTTCAAGAAATGACCTGAGCAGCTCGCTGTACGAGTCCAGGACGGTGCTTTCATGTGCAGGATTCTGAGGACTGTGGCAGGTCCCGGCCGGATGGAAAGCTGTTTCTGCAGCCCCAGCTATGGGATCACCCAGGCCGGTGACCACAGCCCTTCCTTCAGACAAAGCCCCTGGCTTGGGGAACTCTTGCCGCTGCCTGGTGACCACCGCATGCAGGTTAAGCAGTGACACTTGAAATGTTTTCAGATGCATGTGTCAGTGAAGTTACTTTCCGTGACGGTCAGCCTCCGTGCCGTTGATATCCTCCTCCACGTGCACAACTGATCCGGGGGCCTGTCACTCTCAGCACTTGGGCTTTCAGCACTGTCGGAGAAGTGGCAAAGCTGGGCCCTTGGGGAGGACTCTGTCTTCTCCTTGGGGAGGAGCATTCTGTCTTTCTAGCTTTCTGGAAGCTGGATTCCATGCTGCTTCATGATTTTGTTTTATGAGAAGCATCAATTCTGTGTTTCCGCTATGAAAAGAAGCAAGACGGAAGAAACAATGTATTTCCTTTTGTCAAAAATTTTCATTTAAAATGGATTCTTGCAGGTCAATTTAAATGGAATTTAGAATGAAATCTCTTGAGGAAGTGACCACGGGTGAGTCAAGCGAGGTTTCCTTCATCTTGCCTGTGAAGACATAGGTCTTCACCAGCCAACGTCTGCCCCCTTTTGGGTGACGTTTTTCAGTATAAAAGACCTCTGCGTTTGTGGAGGGTAGTTTGCAGGGTGCGTGCAGTAGGCAGTCTGGGACCAGGCTGGGGAAGGGTCACGGCCTTTCTCGTCCCTCCTTCCCCGTGGCAGGGGCAGCACTGACCTCTGCAGGGATGGTCTAGCTGCCTTGCCCGGCCTCCTGCCGGACGTGCAGCCCATACTCGCCATGTGTACATGTTCTGGTACACGTCAAAGGCGCTCTGCTCCTAAGAAGTGCGGAAGGTAGGATTCTGTCCTTTATCATTAGAGGACCTTATGACCCCAAAGGAGTCCCACTTGCTGCAGAATGGAGTGAGATATTTCCTTGGGCTGCTTTCCGTGCAGCTCATCTCCCCCCGGGGGGCTGCCTGAGCCCTTTTGCTCCGAGGCCAGTAGCAAATGCAAGGAATCGTGGCCAGCCCTCCACGGAATAAGCCCCCTTCTCACTCTGCTGCTTGTCCCTGACTTGCTTTCTTGGAAGAACTAGTTTTGATGGGTTCGTCTGGTTCCTTGAATAGCACGCTGTTTAAAAGTGCTGTCATCCTGCGGCGGGTTTTCCTCTCACTCCAGCTTGTTCCTGAGATCCAATTGTGACATTGTGTGTAGCTGTTTCTCGCTCCTTTTCATTACTAAGTACGGAGACGCCCTCTTGACATCCCCCTGCCAATGTGTTGGTGGTCACGGTTCCCGTGAGTCCTGTCTGTGAGTGCGAGTCTGGCCCTGTGCTCATACGTGTGTGGGCCTTTCCCAAGCATGGACACGCTCCGGAGTGGAATTTCTGGGTCTGCGAGCCAAGATTCAGTTTCCTAAGGGCAAGCTGATCATTTTCCCGAAGGCCCAGCCTCATGTGTGTTGCCGGGAGCTTGTGGTGTCTCAAGGAGGCTCCGCAGGTCTTATGGCCTTTCCGCCACTTTTTTTCTGCCATTAGGAGCCCTTCTTCTTCGAGAAGCCTACCCCCCGCAACTCCCGTTTTCCTTTTCCTTTTCATACAGATTAGTAGGAAGCCCTTACAGGTAATAGAGACAAGCCCTTGATGGCTTCCATATGGCTCCAGCAAGCCTCGCCAGGGCCCAGCCTTCCGCTTCCAGACAGTGTCTACGGAGCAGATCGGACTTGTGAAGGTAGCCAGGCTGCTCAGACTTGTTTGGTGCTAAGCCCTTTTTGCATCGTGAGTTTTTCTTGAGTTTTGTCTTTCACATTTGAGTCTTAATTCCGGCAGAATAAATTTGGCCTGTGGTGTGATTGGGGGTGACTTCCGTCTTCTTGTCACCTGTGTTCGGGGCGGTCTCTGCTATTGTTCCCCGAGGGGGACATGCTGCTGCCTTCTGCGGAAACACCTTGACTGAGGCTCCCAGGTCTGTTTTGTCCTGTTTTGTCTGCGATCTCTCTATCCTGTTCCTGGTAGCCTGTGCGTCGGATCCACAGCTTAGTCTGGAGAGAATGGGCGTCTCTGCGATAGTGTCTTCTCGTCCCTTGCTTAGCCCATCTCTCCACATCCTTCAGTTGTTTAAAACATTTCTTAACAGTCTTTGTCATCGTCTCTGTAGATGTCTGTAACAGTGTAGAATTTAGCCATAAAATTTTGGACAATTTTTTTTTTTTTAAATATTATTAGGCCTACTTTCTTGTTGTATTATGTTGAAATCCAGTTGGTTTTCCCCTGTTGATCTTGCCTTGTTTCATTCAGTGTCCTTCTAAGTTTTACTAACTTCTCTGTAATTCCTTCTTGGGGGCAGGGGTAGTGTTCCGTACTAACAGTCCTAAGAGTCTGTGAATCGTGATGGTTTTGTCTCTTCCCTTTCTTCTTATGTTGTTACTCTATCTGCTTTCTCTGGCTGGAATCTTGTCTTGTTCAAGGTTCATCATCAAAAGCAGTATTTGCCGTGGTTTTTTTAATAGATACCCTTTTTGAGACTAAAGAAATTCTCTTTTATTCTTAGTTTGTTAAGAGCTTTTATAATGTGGAGAGTTGTTGGGTTTATAATGTGTTTATTTTCATTAAGATCATTGTTATTAGTGTAGTGAATCGTGTTTATAGATGTTCTGTGTACATGTTGCTTTTCTCATTTTAAAATACCACTTGTCTTGGCGGATTATCTTTTTTTATATACTGCTAGATTAAGCTTGCTAATAATTTATTTGGGACTCTTGAGGCCCTGTTCATGACAGAGACTATCATTTTTTAATGTCTCTTTGCCTGGTTTCTGTAACAAGGTTTCTTCCTAGCCTCACAGCATGAGCTCGGGGTACCCTTTATTCTTCTGTTCCTTGGAAGTTTTCTTTAAAACTGAATGAGCAGTTAGTTGAAGTTTGGCAATACCATCTCTAATACGATCCTTGTGGGAAGATTTTAAAGTATTGGGTCAATTTAGCTTGTGATTAAAGGGTTACTCTAATTCTGTTTTTTATCAATTTGGGAAACTTTTATTTCTCTAGAAATATGTCTGTTGTCTTATGTAGGCCTTAAAACTGATAGGCCTGGAGTTGTTCATTGTATTCGGTTATGTTTTCAGTCTCTGCCATAAACCACTCTCACCAGAAGTGTGTCTATGCTATTGGTCTTTTTAAAGAATCAATTTTGTGTTGTGTTGGTATACGTGAAGTTATGTAATGGATATTTTCCATTTCATTTATATATTTATTATCTCAGTCTGTCTTCCTTGCATTTAGTCTAGTGTTTTCTCTAACTTCTTAGAGCGATAGCTAGCTTATTGGTTTGTATGTTTATTATTGTCAGATGTAACTGTGTAAGGCTTTCGATTTTCCTCCGAGTACAGTAAGAGTAGAAGCTCACAACTTATTCTAGGTCCTTTTTTCATTATCTTTCCCTCTTAATTATTTTTAAACGGCTGTTGTGATCTCTTTTTTGATCCATATTTAGGAATATAATTTTTTAAAAATGAACTTTGTGTCATAGAAAATTTTACGTACATTTGAAAGTGCAGAAAATACTAGAAGGAACCCCACACTGTTCCCGTCAGCCAACCTGGGCGGTGCCCGGGGACCTCCAGCTGTGTCTTATCTGTGCCCTGACTTACTCACCACCTCTGCCCTTGTGTTCGTTTTGAATGAAATCCTACTTACCGCATCACCCCATCTATAGCCACACGAGGGCCTGTGTCTCTAAAAGGCAGGGACTGTGGTTTGACCCCCGGTAAGAGGCCATTTTTCTGTTTAGACAAGATTAACAGTACTCACACAGTGTTTCTGTGTCTCCAGCCATGTTTACCATGTACATATAGATTCCGGTCACTGTTTCCTCGGGTCCAGCGAGCACTCCCACGGGTGGCTGGTATATGTCATAGTCTCCCGTTACCCCGTTAGCACCTTCTCCCTGCCTGTTGGGTCTGTTCAGTTTTGACCCTTGTGGTTCATCTGTGAAGATTCTAGGTGGCTTGTCTTGTGGAGTTTTCCTGTATTTTAAATTTTGCTTAATTTCACCCATCTCCCGTCTTGTCATTTAAAGTGAACCTCGGTTGTTTGTGTTTCCTGGAAATTAGTAGTTGTGTCTAAAGCATCTAGAGGTTTTTTTTGTTTTGTTTTGTTTTTTTAAAGATTTTATTTATTTGACAGAGATCACAAGTAGGCAGATAGGCAGGCGGTGGGGGGGCAGGGGAAGCAGGGTCCCCACTGAGCTGGGCTCGATCCCAGGACCCTGAGATCATGACCTCAGCCGAAGGCAGAGGCCTAACCCACTGAGCCAACCAGGCACCCGGCATCTAGAGGTTTGATCAGATTCAAGTGTGGTTGTTTTGGCAAAACCTTATAGATGAGGTGTGCTCTGTCATTGGGAGGCACGCAGCTGTGTGTGCGTGTGTGTGTACATGTGTGGCGTGGTGTGTGCACCTGTGTGGTGTGTGTGTGTGGTGTATGTGTGCGGTGTGTGCACGTGTGGTGCATGTGTGGTGTATGTGTGTGCACCTGTGTGTGGTGCATGTGTGGTATATGTGATGTGTGGATGTATATGCATGTGTGCACACGTACAGTGTGCATGTGTTTGTGTGTTGCATGCGCCTGCATGTTGTGTTGCAGTGTATATGTGGTGTTTGCACACATGCATGGTGCGTGCTCATATGCAGTGTGTGCACATGTGTGGTGCGTGTGTTGCTGTGTGTGTGCATGTGATGTATGTGTACACATACCTGTGTACACATATGTGGTTGGCGGTGATGTTTCTGTTTTTCCTTAAAGTTCTCTCTGACGGGTTGTGAATCCTCACTGCTTCCGAAGTTCTGCACTGTTCCCAGCGTGATGGGATGAAAGTCGACTATGTGCACTCAGTGCTTTCTGCCCCAGCCTGCTAAGCCACAGAAGTATCTAGAGCACCATTAACCCTTGCCACCCCTCTGTCCCTGCCTCGGGCCAGGGTTTTCCTTGTTGTGGAGTCCTGCACCACAGGGAGAGGCTGGGCTTATCCCTCGGGCGCAGGCAGCATGTGCTTGGGTTCATTTCCATCTTCATCTCCGTGTGTTTCTCTGCTCACCTTGTCCCTGAACCGAAGGCATCTCGGCAAGTTCTCGTCTGTCTTCATCTCTGAGGGGACACAAGTCTGTACGTGGTTTGTGCTGCTCTTGGCAGATGGTTTCTCTACACCCCTCATTCCAACTGGACATTATTTCTCCCCACACTCAGGAGTGGTCACAGTCATTCCCCTTGTAGGACACTGTGCTTCTGTTTCAAGGTCTTCTCTTTGGTGTCTGCAGGTCCACCTTGAAATTATCTTAATTTATTTCTTTTTTTTCTCTCCTGCTTCGGTGTTTCTGCATCTGCAGATTCATGTCTTCCAGCAGTTCTGGAACATTCTCAGCCAGCTGTGTTCCAGTATTGCCTCTGCAGAGTTCTGAGCTAAACAGAGGCTCATGTGAGGAGCCTAACTCTACAACAGGTCGTCCAGGATGGAAGCAGACCGTGACCCAGCTGCCCAGGAGGTGGGAAGGGCAGGCAGCAGGACCGCTGACCCTGTGCTGTCAGTGACCCGTGGCTGGGAGAGGGGCCTGGAGCCAACATTCTGTGCCACCAGCGGGGCTGGTGGCGGAAGCGAGGAAGGGAGCAGCAGCCTCATGGACTTCGGGTTTATACGGCAATGTTAGGAAGGCAGGATTCTGCTCCATTGTCTTCATTCCCTTCTCTTCATCCTCCTGTGCCACAGCAGCCTTCTGTTTCTTTCCGAGGGGAAGAGGGAGAGTGCACTGGAGGGAGAGAGGCCTGGTCTAACTCAGCAGGATCCTCATCGAGCTCCGTGCCTATGTGTGAGGCCGAGTTCCTTTTTCCCTCTGCCGTAGAAAGCCCTTGCCCTCTCATCTGTCTGGGACCCTGTCAAGCTCCAGTGCTTCCAGCTCCTGTTCCTGTCACCTGAGTTGAGTGTTCCGTGTGGTTCCGGGTGTGTGAGTACCCAGGACCTCCACCTGTGCCGCTATAGATGCTGCAGGTGTGCTGAGCAGGAGGTCCAGCTGGGGCAGGGGCGGGGCCTGCTGTGGGAGGCGGCCTTGGCCAGCAGGTGGGCTATTGCACTCGGGATTTGCTTGCACCCCTGGGACACGAGGTGATGCAATGGTTTTGGGTCACACCAGGGTGTGGCCGGTGGTTGGCAGCATGAGGATGTGCTGGCTTCTGGTTCCCTGCATGTATCTATGCCTCTCCCCACCCAATGCTGTGACCACACCGCTTTTCAAGATGGTCCTGGGATGGCCAATGTCTGTTTCACTAATGGGGTTTCCAGCCTAAAAAGTGAACAACTTGTGCTGATTCGTAAATCCAGGAGAAGAAACAATGTTTGCCGTGGTCCTTTCTTTGGGATCCTGACAGCATAATCCATCGTGGTGACATTTTCCAATCCCGCTTCTTTACTGCTGGTTCAAGAACAGAATGGAATTTTCCAAAATCCTTGCATGGTCAATAAGGTTTTATCCTTTACAATTGATTTTGCTAAAAATAACTTGATTATAGAAAGGGACATCCCCGCTCCCATGGAGAGAGCTGTCCCCGGGGCTTAGGGTGTCCCTATCCCCCTTAGCCGGTACCTGGACACTCCAGGACAGTGCTGGCCAGCCAGATTCACAGAGTGGCTGATGCCAGTGAGCAGATGAGAATGGGCCTGCATCTGGGTTACTGGAGTCTGGATTGCGGGCGGCTTCACCCTGCCCTGGCCAGCCACAGGCCACCCCTCTCCTCCCACTCCTCCACAGACTCTGCCTTCAGTTGTGTGGGTCAGACAAGCACACCCCTGGGGCTGAGCCAGCTTCCTTCTGGAACTTGCTCCCAGCCTGCCGACTGCCCCGTTTCATCTTGTGGCGAAACAGTACCTTCTGGCCCCACGTTTCAGGGGTCAGGTTCAGGAGCACATGAGGCTGGGTGGGCCTGGCTCCGCACGCCTCTCCCAGACACCCGTTCCTCACTTTGGCTGCCAGCCTCAGCTGCATGGCCCCCATGATGGGGGACCATTTTGAGGCGCATCCTGCTCCGGCTTGCATAGCACCAGCCACATGCCCACGCTTCTCATGGTGAGAATGGGCCACATTGCCCAGCAAGGAGCGGGCGTCCTGGTGTCAGCCAGGGTCCTCCTCCTAGGTCAGCCAGCCCCGGAGTCCACACTGTCACCATGGCCCCCGTCTCTGTATGCTAGCCTTGCCTGCGGGCTCCAACCTGCCCGTGGACATGTGGAGAGCCCAGGTCTCCCTACCGGGTATCCTGTGAACTGACGTCCCAGCGGCCCTTGCGTAGACTCCTCTCTGAGCTTTACTTGGAAGTGGTGCCCCGTTCTTGGGACTGCAGAGCACAGAGCTGGTTCTCAGGAGTCGCCTCATCTTGCATCCCGATGTCTCCCATGACGATTTGCTGGGATGTGGCTAGGAAGGAAGGACGTGTGTTTGTGAACCCTTCCTGCAGCTCCACGGGCTTGCCTTCCCTGCCGGAATGTTCTCTTTGGGGCCCACAGACAACTGAGAAGTTAGGAGGGGCTTGCTGGAGGGAGCCAGGCCATGGGGAACCCCTGGCCAGTGGTGGGGATGCCCCCTCCAGGATGGCAGAGGCTGTAGCCCAGAGTCCATGCCGTGTGGGTACATGGGAGGATCTCAGACCTTCTGCCGGGGAGATACTGTCGAAACATCTAGTTTGGCAGTGAAAAGGGAGAAAGCCAAATTAGGGGAATAAAGAGACAGTGGAGGGAAACATACCTGTGGTGTTAGCTGTAGCTTTTTGTCTTTTGTGCTGAAGATAGCATTATCAGAGGTTTTCCGTTTCGTCTCTGTGCTTAGCAGGGGACATGGGGCTCTGCTGTGCTTTTAAGCCTATCTTCCTGGTGCTGGTCACGAGGCTGTGCTTTGGGGGCCGTTGTCTCAGCCTTGAGCAGAGCCTCGTGGGGCTGACCCCGGGGCGGACCCGGCACCAAGAGCTTTTCAGGAACAGGAGTTTGCTCGTGGAGAGCGCCGAACGGCAGAGTGCTCGAGTGGGCTAGTAATTACAGGGAAGACCAGCTGTGGTCGTGACCAAGACCCATGCTGGAGTCACAGGGAGAGGCAGGGGTCAGGCAGCTCCCCAGTGCCGGTAGGTGCTCCTGAGCAGGGTTCTCGGGCTTCGGGGTGCCAACCAGCCATGCCCCAAGTCCCAGAGCTGCAGCCACCCCCCTGGCCCGAGAGCCACCCAGGGTGCCCTGCCCCTCTTCAGCTCAGTCCCGATCCTTCTACCTTTTAGATGCCCGGCTCCCATTCCGCATTCCTCCATCATGGCTGCCTAGTCTCTCTGCACTTGAGGTTCCTCAGCAGTCGCTTACTGTCCACATTATGTGACTTGGCATGTCCAGCCTCCGGGCGGGGTCAGCCCACAGGACCTGCGATCCCCTGGTGATGAGGGGGGAAGCTGAAGGCTTGCCCTCCAGGACCTCCTGTCTCCCTCCAGCAGGGGGCAGATAGTAGATTTCTCATTGACTTGGGAGAGTCATCAACTCCCTTCTTGGCTGGAAGGCAGAAGAAAGGAGGAAACCAGGGCCTAAGTATATGCTGCTCCCTGCTTGATTTCTAGAACCTGCAAGGAAATCACATGCACAAAAAATACAATTCAGAGGGTTACCTTTGATATCTGCATAGGCCGTGTACCTCTCCCTGCCCCACACCAGATGAGAACACCTTCCCTTAGATACGCGTCTGTAAAAAGCCATAAATACCTCCATGTATTATATTTAGTTCTTTACATTTTGATGTCCGTTGAAAACAAAACAGTAGAAAGCAAAACGGCCTCTCCTCGGGCCATAATCATTTTATTTTTATTTTTCAAGCGTAATTTAACTTCTAGTAAATTGTTAATATGCGTTGATTTCTTTGGCATTGCGTGTATGCGTCTACATGGAGCGCAGAGAAATACCCTATATCCTCAGTTATGTGTGAAGCTAAGGTAGGAGCTTCTGCCGCCTGCATTCCCTACAGAATATTTTTAAGTCTTCACATTTAAAATCTGGACTTCCACCCTCATCCCCGCTTTACAGCCGCCCCCACAGCACAGCGTCAAATAGAATAGTTGTAATCCACTTAAGAACACTTCGGGGAAAGTGATAAGCCGTGTAAATCAGTATTTTGAATGGATCTTGATGAAGTGTCTTCAGTCCTTTCGAATGCTGGTTCTGATAGGTTATGCATTCTGAAGGTAGACAGCGACATGGCAGCTTGAACATACGGATCTAGTTGTGCTCCCTCCTGAAATTCCCAAGAACCCCAGAACATACCAGTCCCCAGCAGAGCTCATGGGGACATGCCACGCGGACAACACAGAGGTTGTGGTCTCTGAACACTGCCTCCCACCAACGGGACCCACTTCTCCTTGGAGGAACATCTGATTCCTAGAGGGGTCAAAAATGTGTGAGGATTGCCCGGCCTGTCTCGTGACCACAGAACGAGGGCTTTGGCTGGCTTCGGAGCAGCAGTAGGCCACGCTGGAGGGCCCTCGCTGGTCAAGGAGGGGTCTACTGTCAGAACACAGTCCGAGCCGGACTGCAGTGGGCTCTGATTGATCTTGAGGAACAGAAGGCCTCCTCGTCTCTCACACATGGAGGATGATGGGGATCAACTCATTATTTTTTAAAAACTGGCAGGTAAAGGAAGAGACCAGACACCTGTCCTGCCCTCCTTCTAAACATGGTCAGGGCGAGAAGATGGTTGATTCGGGGTCCTTCCTCATTACAGAAATCAGACAGTGAGTCGTGAGGCTAGGGCAGTATGGGCAGGCGTGCCTTACAACTTGATGTCCTGGCCTTGGCCACGGTCGGCAGGAAGACCCATGGAGACGCGACAGTCCCTTGAGCCACCGGAGGAGCCTCTGCGCGGAGGTGGTCTGCCCACACCTCCAGACCCTGCTTCCAGATCACCAGATATGCAGGCCAGAGACCTGCAGCCCAGGTGGTGCCCGCCATCTCCAGGCCAGGGCAGACGACAGTGTTGTAGGGGGTGCTGGAGGGAGAAGGAGGAGGAACCTTTAGAGTAAAAGCGATTGAAGGGACGCGTCAGCCAGCACAACATATGGACCTTATTTGGGTCTTGGTTTGAATAAAGTTTAAAAAACATGTATGGAATTTTCTAAAACTTGGAAACGCTTTGTGGCTATTTGATAACGTCATGGAATCGTTAATTTACTTGGGTATATGAATGATATTTGATTGTTTTTTTAATAGAGTTTGTTCAGAACTATGTTCTGAAGTATTACAGAAAAAAATGGCTTGAGGGCTGGTCTACGCCAGTGCGTTCCAGAGAAAGGTCCCAAGCCTCAAACATGGGTGAGCGGAAGAGGGAATAACAGTAGCAGCCTGTGATGGGAGGCAGAGAGCAGGTGGTGTCCATTGCGGCCACTGACCGGGGAAAGCCAGCCCTGCCCCGCCCCCCACCCCCACCCACCAGTTACCCCACACACCCACCTCCAGAGCAGTGCCTCTCCCTCTGGGACGGGGCTGAGAGGGGTGTCGAGGCAGACGTGGGAGGCTCCTGGATGTCCTCCCGATGGTGCTCGGGGCAGGCCTCCACCTAGGGGTGAGCAGCTGGAGGTTTCTTCCTCTGGAAAAAGGCCTTGTCTGGGGACACGAATGAGCTGAGGATGTGGACGCTGTAACGAGAGCAGGAGTTAAAACTCCTGTATTTGTACTGAGTGCAGTGACCCTCTCTCTGCACCCCGAAGGCCTAACTTTCACCCTTCATGCCGAGATGAGAAGGCTCCCCGTTGGAGAAGTGTGGCCAGCCGACGCGGAAAGTCTTACGGGTGTGAGTCCTAGTGAATGCCAGCTCCACACACCCTGCAGGGAGACTCAGACCTGAGAGCCCACTCTGCTGGCTGCTTCCAGCAAGGGTCTATGCCTATGCTCCCACTTGGGGCGTAGCCCAGCAGCAGGGAGGTTCAAAGCAAACAGAGGGCATGGCTCTCTTTGCCGTCCTCAGAGACCTGGGAGGCTGACTTGTCCACGGGGTCAGAACAGGATGGCTTGTAAGATAGAATATTGGGGCGTCATTGGTCTCTCAGTGTGGCCCTGTGAGTCGTCTGTTAAAAATATCAGAGCAGAAATTATGGGAAACCCAGTGGAAAGGTTAGAATATCCATCAAAGGAAGTGTCATGGCCTTGAGCAGAAGACAAAGGAGAGGAAGATAGGAGAAAATGGAAGAGAAAACTGGAGAGTCATTCGAGGAGATGTACCAAATCGAAGAGTTTCAAAAGCAGAGGATGGAGGAGGGAAATCAACGGAGTAAGTCAAGGCTGATGCCCGTGAGAGGGCAGAAGCCAAGTGCCCCATGCCAGCTGGAGAAGATCCTCCCCAAGCCGTGTGACTACTTTTGGAACACTGGGGACAAGGAGAAGACCTCACAAACATCCAGAGAGAAGGATCCCATCACTTCGAGGGATCTGGAACCAGCATGGCTTCCTGGTTTTCGGTCACAACATTGGGAACAAGAAGACAAATGTTTTCAAGCTAGAATTCTGTCTGCAGCTGAAGGTAGCGGCCCATTGAGGGGAAATAAGAATGAGCAGGGCCCACCTCTTCATGCCTTCTCTTCAAGACACGGTTGGGGCCGGAATTTCTGCAGAATGAGAGGGGAGCCAAGAGGGAAGCTGGATGGGACAGAGATGGGAGTCTCCTGGAGGCTGATGAGGCCAACCTCCTGGTGGTGGCTGTGCCAGAGACACTGGGTCACCTGACCAGCCGGGAATGCATCAGCGTCCAGTGCAGGCACATGTGCCCCACACTGTCCTCTTGCCCTATGGACATGAGCCACCGAGCCTGCCCCCTACTATTCTTTGGCACTGAGCCATTTGGGCCATCTTGTCCTGCTCCATGCCCTGCCCGATGACTTCACTCACCTGAGCACACGCTTTCTTCCATGCACCCACTTTGGTAGCTCTCGCATGAAGCCTGGAGCCCAGCCACAATGGACGTAGAAGCAGGAATTCGGGGCAGTTCTGGCCCATGAGACTGCCCTACCAGCTGCCACACTGGGTGGCCTGTGGCTTCCTGGACACCACTTTTGTCCTCATCCCCAACAGAGCTCTTTCTTGCCAACAGTCCTAGATGCTGAAGGCAGATTAGACTTCGAGACTTTTATCTCTTCCTGAGAGCCTATATCAGACTCTCGTGCTCGCCTCTGTCAGCAAAGGAAGAGGTGTTTGGGACACACGTATGGATGGTATAACCATAAAGAAAAACAAGGGGTGCTTGGCAAAACCAGATGCTGTTGGGGACAGGGGGCAGGCACACAATTTGGGGGTGATCGTCGATTCTTCCTGCCTTGATGGATGTGGCTGTGTTCCACTCCTACCTCGCTTTTCCCCGGGAGGCCATGCACTTCAGTGTGTGTGATGTGGGCCGCGGTGAAACACCGAAGACCCTTGAAATAAGTTACACTGTCCCAAGATGCCCCCATCCCTCTGTCCCCTCTCCCCGTCATCTCAGTCCCCCTTCCACATCACACGTGGACAGAATGTGAGAGTAAGAAGAGATCACAGTTACAAAGTTGAAATAGCTCTTCTTTTCCCCTGGATGTGAATGAGTCCTTCTTTCCTTGAACAGACCCTAAACTTTGACCGCGTTTTCTAGAGAATAGTGCTTGTCTTTATTCCGTGTCTGTACGGTGGCATGAAGTAGCGCTGAGGATGGAGGATCTAACCCACGTAATGGAAAATTACAGTGTCCTTTTTTATGGTCATTTATTTAAAAACAGAGAGACTAACACATTTTTTTCTGTTTCTGATTGAGGACTTGCCGTTCACAGCCCAGGCCTGCCGTTCCGTGTTGAAGCGCTGAATGTGGGCTTTGTGCTTTCACTAACGTCATGAGTCTGATTGTATTAATATGTTTCTCAAGGCACAACCTATAAAAGCAATTTTCTGGTCCACATAAAATATTCATGAGAATACAGGCTTTCTTGTTTTGATGCTGCATTCTTTATGGAGAGAAGGTTGTATTGTTTTTCTCGGGGTGCTTTGGGTCAAAAGTGCTGGCAGTTTCTGTTGAGAACTCACAGCATTTCAAATAGTTTTGGATACAGAAATAGTACGAGTCCTCTTTGACGCACCAGCTAGAGGCTGTGATGAACAGGGATTGTGGCTGTGACTCCTCGCCACTCTCCCCCTCCCCGGCAGGCATGCAGGCCAGGCCCTGGGACAGCTCTGCTCCGGCCACCCGACTGCCACCCGCAAGGGGCGAGGAGGCGGCGTTTCTCCAGAGGCCTTGCAAGGGTCTCCTTGTCCCGCAGCAGGTCCAGAGTTGTGCTTTCACGTCTACCTGTAAACGCAGTGCTGTTTTCCAACAGGAGGGAGTGGCAGGAGCTGGTGTGGCCGACGTGGGTTGCGACGAGCAGTCCATTCTGTCTGCCCTGCTCTTTGCTGTCTTAGAAGGGTGAAGTTCTAGATGAGGCCTCAGAACGGTAAACTGAGGCCATGCACCCTCCCTTCCTGGGAACTGGGGAATACAGCAGACGTGTCGCAGTGAGGACGGCATGCCGTCCTGGTCACGTCAGCAAGTGCCCTGGCCCTTAGCCCTCCATGCCCTGTGAATGCCCCCCCATCCCTGTCGTCTGTGGACCCCTCACTACCCCGGCATCCCCTAACTTCTGCTCTGCCGAAGGACGACCAGGGGCTGCCAGGGACTGTTCCCCCAAAATATCTCCATGATTCCAGGCTCCAAAGAATCTGGGAAAAGTTGGAGGAAACAGTGAAGCTCAGCTTGTGTGTGGTGGGTACACACAGCCAACGCCATCCCTGGAAACCACCTGCCCTGCCCCTCCTGCCACCTGCACTTCCCTGCACCCCGCTGAGGGCCCCTCTGTGGCCCAGCCTGTCCCAGCACGGCCCTCTGCCCAGCCATGCCCTCGGATTTGCTCAGTCTGCGTCCCCATGACCCTCCACGTACACCTGGACCCCATGGGCCCTTGCTCACACCTGCCTGTGGCTCATGGAGACACAGCCCCCGTGTGGACCCTTCCCCAGCCCTGCCATCAGCCCACGACCCTCTCCGCTCTGCTTTCTCACCGCAGGCCTGCTGTAGGCTGGCCCGGGAGCGGCCCCGCACACCTCCTCAGCAAAGGCACTTGTGTGTCCGGAGAAAAGTTTGGCCATGGTTTTGACGTTAACTAAAAGGATCCCTTAAAAGGTGTTTTATGTTCAGTGTCAGATGGTCCCCTGACCCCCTTTATGAACAATTAGAATGAAGAGAGGAGAAGCCAGAGTGAGCAGCAGAGGGGGCTTCTGCCCAGCATGTCAGGGACGGCCCCATCAGAGGGAAGATCTTGGTCACCTCGGCCCATCTCGCAGCACGGGTCCCACCTGACCAGCCCTGCCATGGGAGCCAACTATGCCTGCAGCTTACCAGGTGCAGGACAGGTGCTTCTTTCATGAGCTCTCCATGGTTCCATTCTTAAGCTGAAACGTGGCTGCTCAGCCAGGCAAGTGGAGTGGGAGAGAGCCAGGGTGGCTCTCACCTGGACAGGTGGAGTGGCGTGTTCTCCCTCCAGCGGCCGCGGGCTGCGTGGCTCAGTGTGGTGTGTGTAAGCAGCCGCATGGAGTCGGGCTTGTCCTCAGGAAGCAGAGGCTGGCTAAGCCGGGGGTGGCCTGCCCTCCAGCTCCCCTGTGTCCCCTGTGTCAGGAGCCTCCTCCTGACTGTGCCATGGACACACAAGGGCAGAGCCCACTGGCCAGCCACGGTCATGGTGTTTTAGGAGGCGTCCAGCCCCGTCAGCCTTGTGGACAAGGGACGATACAGCCGTTTGGGAAAGAAGGGCATATGTTGAATTCCTGTAAGAAGCTGAGCTCTGCTTCCTTTTCTCCACGTTTGCTCGCTGAGCGGCCCTCCCTGCTCTCCTGTTTATTCCTTAAAGTCTGAAGCAAGTACGGGAAATACTGAGGTTTTATAAAATGGGCTATTACAGTTTTACTGTTTTTTTTTGTTTTTGTTTTTGTTTTTTTTTAAAGATTTTATTTATTTGACAGACAGAGATCACAACCAGGCAGAGAGGCAGAGAGAGAGAGAGAGGAGGAAGCAGGCTCCCCGCTAAGCAGAGAGCCCGATGCGGGGCTCGATCCCAGGACCCTGGGATCATGACCCGAGCTGAAGGCAGAGGTTTTAACCCGCTGAGCCACCCAGGTGCCCCAGTTTTTCTGTTTTTATATTTCATACTAAAAACGATGAAAAAAAAGAAAGGAAGTTGGCAAGATCCCGTCTTTACCAGCTCCTGTGTGGTGGGGCAGGTGGCACGCCCCTTCTCCCTGGTCCTGTCCATGAAAGCAGTTTATTTGTGTAGATTTATCTCATGTAAATAGCAAATAAAATCCTCCTGGTCCATCAAGGCTGAGACGCCGTTAGAAATGCATGTGAACAATTGGGGTTGCGTTTCCCTGACTGCGGGAGGAAAGGGAAGACAAGCAGCCCGCTGGCATCTATCCTGGTCTTCTCAGGGCTCAGAGGTCAAGGGAGTTGAGGACTTTCCCAAGATGGTTGGATCCGGAGTATTTTCCGGCCACCTTTTGGACAGCTCTATTTCTTCCCTCTGTGCCCTGTGGTCCAGGGTGAGGTGCTCCTCGAGGGGAAGCTGGTCCTGGCCCTGGGGCCTCTGTCAGCCGGTTCCTGCCGGCCTCGGGGAGCTCCAGGCCTGTGTAGCCGCCGCAGTGCCTTTGGGGTCTGTGGGTGGGAGAGACGGAAATTTTGTTAAGGAGTTAGAAGGCCCATGCCCCATCCTGGGCAGCATCCTGGACTCAACCTCTAAGCTGAGCCCAGCAGGCTCCATGAGCAGGTGTTCATCCCAGACACTGGGGCCCAGAGAGGCCAGGTGGCTAGAACCCAGGGTCCCAGCCCTGCCTCATCAGAACGGCCAGAGGACCCACTGGCTACCTGGGCCGTGACTGCAGGAATGCTCTGTCCAAAGGGGCGGTTCCACTTATGGGCTATTTTACCAGCAAGCCTGGCTTTGAGGCTGTGGAGCACGGACTTCTGAGGAACCAGGTGATGTCTGGGACCAGGGCGCCCTGTGGCCAGCATCATTTGGAGATGCTAGAACAGGGTCAGGTGCATAACACAGCCGGACTTTCAGAGGGTCTGGGCAGAGGGCCCCTGAGGGCAAGGAACTGGTCCTTGGTGGCCCGTGTTTGTAGGGTTTGGTCTCTCTTTCTGGAGCGTGAGGCCTCAGTCTCCTGCCCCAGGCCCCCCCCCGTCTGGTGTGTGTCACTTGAAGATCTGGGCCCAGGGCAGGTTGTGGGGGAGCTTTCTGGAAGGGGTGGGAGCTTGTGGGCCTGTGAGCACAGGGGGCGGGGCCTCCGCAGCTCCAGAGAGGTTTCTGTGAGCCCGAGGGACTGCTGGGCTTTGTGTCTGGGGAGCTCCGTCGCAGTGTCTACCTTCGTGTGCACCTGCTCTACCTGATGCGAAGGAGCCCCCACGGCAGCCTCTCTTCCGTGACGGCCGTGATATCAGAGTTTCTGCCTGCTTATCCTCACTTTAATTGGTTATTGATTTGTAAGCTTTAAGATTGATTGAGCTTCTATTGCTAATCAGAATCACGTGGGCTTTTCTTCCGTGGTACCGTAGTCCTGGGAAGCAAATCCGTTTCTCTGGGCCGCAGGGAAGCCCACGACCTGATGCTTGTGCCCATGCAGGCGAGCTGGGGAGCAGTTATGGGCTGTGGGCGGTGAACACATTCTCCATGGAAATGCTCTGACCACCCAGCGTCCATCCGAACCACTTCAGGGACCCACACTGTCCTGTGGTTCCTGCGTGCAGCCCTTAGTGGCCTCATGACAAAGAAGAAAAGCACAGGCCCATCTGCCTCTCCTCTCGCTGGCGCTCAGCTTTCCTTAAAGCCATTTCCTCGCGTACTCCCTCTGTTGGCTTTCAGAAATGTCATCCGAGCTGCTGCTGGGCCCACATCAGGGCCTCTGGTGGCAGGGGCGGGGCGGGCCGTGCATTTGTGCCATGGCATGTCCTGGTCTGACCTGCCCCTCAGTTTTGCCCCCTCTGCACTTAAGGAATGGAAGGCCACCGAGGACCCCTGAGTCTTGTGCTTTGGGTCCGCCAGGCAAGAGATGGGGGGAGAGGCATCCCGAGGGTCGCCCATGCTCACGCAGGCGGCACCACTAGACGGCGGCATCAGAGTGGGCGGGGGCCTGGGCACACCGTGCCGCTGCAGTGACCGGCGCTTCTGTGCTCTGCTCTTTCCCGCAGTGGACGTGGCCTCCGCGCTGCCTCTGCAGGTCGCTCCCCCGGCGGTGCCCATGGACCTCCGCCTGGACCACCAGTTTGCGCTGCCCGTGGCGGAGCCCACCCTCCGGGAGCAGCAGCTGCAGCAGGAGCTGCTGGCCCTGAAGCAGAAGCAGCAGCTGCAGAGGCAGATCCTCATCGCCGAGTTCCAGCGGCAGCACGAGCAGCTCTCCCGGCAGCACGAGGCCCAGCTGCACGAGCACATCAAAGTAAGTCAGAGGTGGGGCAGCCACGCACCTGTGTGAGCCTTCCAGACGTGAGGTTCCCCATGGCACCCAAGGGCCACTGCCTTGGCGTGCTCCCCACCATGCACTGCACCCCCATGGTGACTCACAGGAGGCCCTCTCTGTGCCGGGACTAAACTAGTGGGCGCCCGCCAGCCCAGCAGCAATGGTGCGTGCGGCACATCATGGGAAAGTCACTGCCATAGGAGTAGACTTGAGAGAGGGGACAGGCTTGTCATCTACTTTCATCCAAAAATATAAGCTGCGTCCCCAAACAGACAAATGACCAGTGGGAGGGAACACCAGAATATTAGCTGTGATCACCTCTGGGTGCTGTACTCAAAAAGCATTTTTGTTTTTTTCTCAGGATTTGTCTTTTCTTAGTTTCTCCCATGGATCCCGTATAATTGGAAAAAGATGGTGATGTGGGGGGTTTTTTTGCATTTAAATTTAATAAGAAACGAATAGGTCTTCTTGTGGCGTTTAGTCTCTGTAAATACACAGTCTGACCCGAGGGTCAAAATTAAATACGTTGGAAAGAACCATGTGTCGGTGATGTGTAGCGAAGTTGTGTTCTGTGGTTGAGGAGACCTCCTCTAAGCGCCACACGCGCCACTGTATTCAGAACCACATAGAGCAGCACAGTCCCACAGATCCAGGCGGGCAGGTTAAAAGTCCAAAGGTAGTCTCACATTCTGCACTGGCCGCCCTAAAACGAAGCAGAAAACCCCAGGCTGCATAAGTCATCTGTTGGTGTGTAACAAAATACCTCGAACTTAGCTATTTAAAACAGAAGAAAAACATGCATTACCTCATAGTTTCTGTGGTCTGAATGAGGGTCTCCCTAGCTGGTGGCCATGACCCAGGGTCCCCCATGAGACCACGGTCAGGGCTGTGGGATCCACTTCCAGGCTCATTCATGTGGTCACGGGCAGGAGGCTCAAGCCTTGTCACCAACGAAGCCCCCTACAGGGAACAGCCCATGTGTCTCCTGTGGCCCGGTCTTAGACGTGACCTGTTCCCTGCCCTGCCTGACTCTGCTGGTCGTGCATATCAGCAGACCCAGGCACGTCCTGGGAGGTGCCCAGCCGAGGGTGAACACCAGGAGGCAGGGATCGGTGCGGAGCACTGGGAGCCTGGCTACCAAAAGGTAAAATTAGTCTCCATGCATCGTATGTAACCTTGTATTTCTGAGACAGTTCAGTGTGTAAGCGGTATTCTTTTTTTTTGAAAGATTTTATTTATTTGAGAGAGAGAGAGAGAGCACAAGCAGGCAGAGGGGCAGAGGCAGAGGGAGAAGCAGACTCCCTTCAGAGCAAGGAGCCCAATGCAGACCTCAATCCCAGGACCCCGGGGTAACAATCTGAGCTGAAGGCAGATGCCTCACCGACTGAACCCCCCGGGCGCTCTGGTATATAAGCAATACTGAAAGTGTTGTTCGCACGGAGCCTTGGGAAGCCATTGTGGCCCATCCACGTAGAGCATGTCTCCATCTGGACCAGCTGAGTTTCGTGCCCTCTGTGGCTACATGTGCTCAGTGGCTTCTGTGGTATAGCACGCCTGGGGAGGACTGTGAGCTCCCACTCGGTACTCCCGGGTGTTTCCAAGACGCTCTATCCAGATGGAGACCTGTATAGCAGGTCCCCAGTAAGGGGACCCCAGGAGCAGGTGCCAGGCCCTTCCTTTGCCCAACCCGTGGCCCTGCTGCTGGCTGTTGTTCATGTGGCGGCCAGGCCACGTACTGGGTGTGCTTGGTTGGGCACAGCCACATGTCCCTGGCATCCAGGGCTAGGAGAGAGGTCTGTCTGAGGCCAGCCTAGGGAGATGGTCGCTTGCCAGCTGGAAGTCACAGGTTACTGGTGTTCTTCCCAGTGACCACATGCAGCCCATGGAGTGGCCTCATCTGTAGGCTGTTTGGTAACAGAGAAGAGCCCTCAGCTGGCAACCTATTCGGTTTTGTCTGTGAGGCCGTGGCCTCCCCTCTGCAAGGCTTAGAAGCAGACTCCCAGCTCTGCTGTACCCAGCACACCCTGCCCACTCTACCTGGGCCACCCCTTTCACGGTCAGGGCCCTGTGTGTCCCCAGGGCTCCTTCATCCCGGTGTGCCCCCTATCCCGGTGCCACCCTGCGTGGCCTCGCATCTGTCGCCAGCTAGGGAAGGTGCCCGGGGGCCGCGTCCTGCCCTGCACACAGCGTGCGGCGGGAAGACCCTACCCGACCTGGTGGTGGTGGCCTCCTGTGCTGACCGGGATTTGAGGAGGATGC
The DNA here is from genome assembly GCF_922984935.1 of Meles meles. Classification (NCBI taxonomy): domain Eukaryota; kingdom Metazoa; phylum Chordata; class Mammalia; order Carnivora; family Mustelidae; genus Meles; species Meles meles. The sequence goes on along the minus strand of NC_060074.1, from coordinate 45,997,138 downwards.
CTATGCCCCTGGATTTGCAGCTTTGACTAGCAAATGAGAAACTGAGACGTAATCAAGGGCCATGTATGAGCAGGGTCGTCGGGTTGACAAGGAAACAAGCATCATGAAGACCCTTGAGAGGGTTGGGGCCGCCGCCTCAGGGCAAGGCCAGGCTTCCCTGGTGCCCTGTCTCTGTCCCCCCGGGGCTGCAGGACTCCATGTCACTGCTGTGGAGAAGCAAGAGTCTCCCTCCTGAGCCTTCCCTCAGTGCTGGCACCGCAGAGCTGTGCAGGGAGTGCCTGGCTGTCGGGGCTCTGCTTCTTGGGCCATGGGGCCCCCCGAGCTCCCCTCCCCCACAGGGCTAGATGCCCTCAGGCCTCTTGGGAGCCCCCTAGACATGCCCCCCACAAATGAGCCCCCCACAGACGTGGTCCCCTCAGAGACATGGCTCCATGGATGGGGCCCCCACAGATGTGGCTCTCTCAGAAGTGGCACCCCACAGATGTGGCCCCTGTGCTGATTTGGCCTCCCCTCAGACGTGGTTCTCACAATGTGGCTCTAGGCCTGGTTCTCAGAAACACAGGGAGAATCTTAAGTTTACATGTTCTCTGCGTTTTAATCATTTGTTTTATTTTTTTTAATAATTTATTTATTTTGGGGAGAGAGAACAAGCCAGGGGAGCAGCAGAGGCAGAGGGAGAAGCAGACTCCCCACTGAGCAGGGAGCGCCATGTGGGACTCAATTCCAGGACCCTAAGACCATGACCTTAACCAAAGGCAGACGCTTCACTGACTGAATCCCCCACGGTGCCCACATTTGTTTTATTTTTTTTTCATGTAAACTGGAGATTATAAAAGCTGTCTAACCTCTGTGATCATGTCGTTACAGATCAGTTAGCTTCTGTTTTCGATGATCGAAACTCCGTTCCTAAGCCTTCGTATTATGGGTGACATTTGGCAGTAGCGTTTGTCAGATTTCTTGAACATACAGTCTGATTTATGTCATTAAATTGTCAAGGAATTTGCATAGGATTTTATAATTAAAAAGGGAAGAGTTTTGAACTACAGCTGAAATTGCTAACTTCGGGTAGATAAGATCTTTTGTAAATGTCAGTGGTCAGTGTCACCCTTATCCATGATGCTTTGCTGGTCGTGGGTGATCCGGGCTCCGTATCCCCACCTGTCCTGGACAGTCACTCCTCTGTCCATAGGGTCTCTGGGGAACGGCATCACTGAGACAGAAGGAGACTGTGTTTGGGGGTGGTGAGTGCTGGTGCCCAGAAAGTCGTCACCTATTTCATCAACCAGAATTGCTTACAGGATTAAAAGACCATTATCCAGATTGGCTGCTTGGGGGCTACTTGTGTTATTTCAATTTTTTAAAATGTTATTAAGAAAATACATGTTTCAAATCAAAAAGTAGTGCAGCAGTAACTCATTGAGCCTGCCCGTCCGTGCTTCCTGCTGGGATCCCAGGCCTGAGGTCTGTTCTGGCCTGTGCTCCCTGTGGCCAGCTCTGCCCTTTGGGGAGAGATCCCGTGTGGTGATGTCTCCCTACAGGAATGATGTGGCTCTCCTCCCTGCCACCCCTCAGGCACCTGCAGACCCTGTCACACTGGGCATCTCCAAGTACTCAGGCTGCTCTCCGAAGACAGAACTCTTCAGGCTCTCCATGCTTTGTCCGTGGGTGCATGCTTCTAGCACACACCACCTAGTGACCATGCCCTTTGGTTCAGCCCTCAGCTCTTCCTGCCCTCTCATGTCCCTGCTGCAGATCCTGTCCTGCAGTCTAGAAGCCTGTAGGTGCTTCTCCCTGTGCACAGACACCGGCGGTCACGCTTGGGGCTCCCAGGCCTGTGGGTCTCAGGCCACACGCAATTTATTTTTAAGTGTTAACGACACAATAATGCGATTTTTGTGTTTTAAGGTATCTGAACTCTGAATGTGGGACATCTTTAGATCAGTATCCCTGATGGAAGCGTTCATTTTATGAAAAAAGGGCAACAGCTGCATCCTGTAAGCCAGCACAAGTCCCTTCCTGCCTGAGGGGTGATGGCCGCCATTTCACAGGGACCACAAAGATCGCCGTGTGGTGTCTCAGCTAGCGTTTGCTGTGTAACAAACTGCCCAACCGCCCAGACGCAGCACTTAGCACAGCAGGCGTTCTGTTTGCTGGGGGTTGTTGGAGCTGTTCCACAGGCATGGGCTCTCTCTCATGCCCCTGAGTCAGCTTTGGCTGCCTGGTGGCCGGGTGACCTGGAGGATGGCATCACTCTCTGGTCTGCTGGGTGGCAGGCAGACTAGCGAATTATCTGCTGCTCTCAGAGTTCCAGGCTCACAGAAGCGCAAGTATGTTTTAAGCAGAAGCTCAAATTTTAGATGCTGTCGCCCACTGGCCAAGGCCAGTCTTGAAGCCAAAATGAGAATTCATATGAAGTAGACCCAGTGTCTATTTCAAGGCAGTGGATGTCGGGGGGCCTGCCACAAACGGGAGCCAGAAGCGCAGTAGTCTTCTCTAGGAGCACCACCCGAACCATGTTCAGAGGGGACTGGTCACCAGGACTCACTGACTGAGACAGGAGCATCATGAAGAGGAGGGGACAGGGCCGTGGGCCGGGACACTGGAAATATATTTTGGTATTGGGAACTTGTCAGCATTCAGCGTCACTGACTGAACGTTGTGAACACTAAGTGGGGGTGGGGTTGCCACTGACAACAGGTGCCACCGGGGTGGCTGCCATCTTGGTTCCCTGGTGGCAACCACGGCCTTGTGCGTCAGGGGTCCTTCCTTCCCCGACATGCGTTACAGCTTACAGAATGCCTCCTAGAAGCCTGCTGGCCAGCCCTTTCTTCACTCTTGTTCTTGTGGCTTTGTATCTCTTCAAAAGTACTCTTTTCTGTCCCTGTTAGTGGTCTTCAGACTTCAGCCACGTTTGCCCGGATGCTGACCTCCTCTTTAAGGGTCCCTCACGGAGTCGTCCCCGCAGACCTTCCTATGCAGCCTGTCGAGGGGCAGAGCCTCAGCACCCTGGAAGGAGAGGCAGGCCAGGGCCCCGGAACCCCGGGGTCATCTGTGGGAGAGAAGCAGGGTCTGTGTTGGCGTCTGGGCACTGCCGTTTTCACAAGGAATGTTTACCCATAAAAAAAATCTCTCTCAGATCATATACATCGTTACTGTCAATTACTGAGTAATCGGAGATTACAGAGGGGAGAGTGTTACTCCGGTGCTGGGGGCTAGGTAAGCTTTTAGGTCTGCAGTGTCATCTGGCGTGTAAACTTTGATTTTAATGGCTTATTGTAGTCTCACAATGAACCGTAATGAATTTAAATAACCAAAACTACCCGAGTACTTGACTGTGAAGGTCATTTTCATTTTCTCAGGTTTTTCACATCCTCGTGCATGTTATCGTGCTGACAGTAGACCTGGAACTGCCGAGCCAAGGCAGGTGCTCCCCTGTGCTGCTGCTTACTGAGTGCCAGTCCCAGGTGACCCCGTGTCCGTCTGTCTAGCTCTGTCTCCCTGCCTCCACCCCCAAAACCCTTGCTGATTCCATAGGCAGAATAGGAAAGCAGCAGGAACCGGGATGGTCGGCACCCCCTCCCCCTAGCCTCCCACCAGTCCTCCCCCTCCCAGCGGTCGGGCTGGAGGGCACGCCTGTGCAGGAACCACACCTTCCAGGGACGCAGGGCCATGAGTCACCCCCAGCCGTCTCACCCATTGCTGGCGCGTCTCCACATTCAGTTTCCATTCTGTCTTACATCCTGTGTGTATTTCCTCGATTGTCTGCCACCATATTTCTATATGCTTATTGACTTTTTTCATGTTCTGCTACCAAGTATCGTTTTCTTTGCTGTTTCTCTATTGCCTGCTCCTGGGTATATGAGTGTCTCTGTATGTTAAGGGCATGACTTCAGTGTCCCATCAGATGCTGTCATTTGGCTCTTTGTTCTGCTTGTAATCAGTTCGGTACCTACTTGACCTACCCTTCTTCATGAACCACGGGTTTTTCTAAATGACGGAAATGGGGCCTTACTCCCTCTGCCAGTTCAGAATGCTCTCCTGATCCTGGTCAGGGCAGATGGAGCACATAACGGGGACCGAGGCCCTGCCTTGGGTTACTCAGCCTTTCTCTGCTTCATTCCCATTAACCGGCCCGGTACTTCCGTTCGTGAGTGCATCTAACAACAGGGCAGGCCACGGCATGCCAGTGGGGAGATGGATGTTTCCCCATACGAAACCTCTGTTCGTTTTTTCCCCTTCTCTTTTATGGGAAATCCTTAGTTTTTTCCTCATCATTTTTTTTATTGTGGTCCAGTTCACATAACACGGAATTTATGATTTACTGTATTGAAGTGTATAATTTAGTGCACTTACAATATTGTATGACCATCCCCACGAGGTGGCCCCATAACATTTCCATCGCCCCCAGAAGAAACCCTGCGTTGGTGAGCCAGGTGCTCCCCGTGGCCCTGGCCAGACTGATCTCCCTTCTGGGTCCGAGTTTGCCCACTTTGGACGGGCCGCATGCTCGGAGTCGGGCTGTGCGTGGCTCTTCGTGGCGGCCCCCGTCACTCAAGCGAGACCCTCAAGGCTCACGCGGGTTAGCCGCGTCAGTGCGTCCTTCCTTCTTAAGGCCAAGTGGTACTCAGTGGGGCTGTTTAGTCTGCTTATCCACCCTCCGTGCATGGACAGTCGGGCTGTTGGCATCTGCTGGTAGTTGTGAGTCGTGCCACTGTGATCGTCTGCACGCGTGCTTCTGTCCGAGTATCTGCGTTGTGTTCTTCTGCGGAGATGCCTGGTCTGGGGACTGCCGAGTTGCACAGCAGCTGTTAAACTCTTCGAGGAACCACTAACCTTGGCTCACTTTTGTAGGAAATACACAGTAGCATACGGTTTGCCATTCTGTCCGTCCTTGAGTTGCAGTCGGTGGTGTTGGTAAGTCCGCTCACACTGTCCTGCAGCCTTTAGCACCATCCATCCCAGAACTTTCTCGTCTCCCCAAACAGTGTCCCTGTGAAACACTGACCACCCCACCCTCCGTCCAGCCTGGGAGCCATCCTTCTGGCCCCTGAATTGGACTCTTCTAGGCACCTCATGCAACATTTGTCTGGAACTAACGGTAAATGTCAAGTGTCTGGGGGTTCAAGGTCGTGTGCCATTAGCAAGGTCCCTAAAATGGGCCATGTTACTGGCAGGCGAGTTCCTTACCACACGGCTGTGTTTTAGACCCTGTGTACACACACCTCATGTGCTTCAGGGTGGGCCCGGGGCACAAGAGTGGGACATGCGTGTCTGGGGCCTCAGGGCGCCCTGCCACTGTCTTTTCCCGTGGCCAGCCCAACACGGGCACTGGGAACCCCCCAAACTCAGATTGTCCTCTTAGTTTCGTAGCTGATTTTACATATACCTGAAATACTCGAATGAAAACCAGTCAGATGGATAAAAGTCAAAACCAGCCTGTCTTTGCAGGAATATTGTGTACCATGCGTGGGCTAATGCTGCTGAGGTGGAGGTCTAAATGAGCTCTGTTTAATTCCCTGATGTTTGCAGGTGTTCAGGAGAGTGAGCAGCTATCTGTCCTCGGGCATGCCTAAGAATTTGGACCTTTGAGGATGGAGCTTGATAAGTAAACTGATGGTTAAATATGAACCCAGAAGTAACTGACCTCCGATTTAACCGTCATTCTGTTGCGTTTCTAATAAGAAAGGCAGAGTGAGCCGGAGCAGTGAACTGCGTCCAAACCTCCAACAGACAGAACGGGGAGGGGTGGGGCAAGCCACAAGCACCATGGGGGTTGCAGACCCCATCCCCGGCCCAAGGAGAGCCTGGCTAACAGATGGGAGGAGATGTAGGCTGGGACCCCTCTATTCCGGCTGGAGTCATTGTTCTGCTTCCCAAGTGATCTGGACTCTGGGGTACCCAGGGCCAGCTTGCAGCAGGTCTTGGAAACAGGCCGCTGCTCGTGGCACCCCATGCTTCTGGAAGCTTGTCTCCTGCATCTTGGCCTTAAAGCCCCTGCGAAGGGTATGTAGAGGGAGCATGCAAGCATGTGTTGAGAGGGTCTCAGGAGTATTAGTAATACCCCGTGTAGGACTGACCCCCCAGCACACATCTGGGGTGTGCTGGCCCCTGGTATGTACCTACATGATGAAGGCTTTTGAAAGCCAAAATGGCGTAAAGCAAAGAAGCAATCACCACTGATTGACACGGAAACCTTTCTGAGCGTTCCCAGAGTTAGAAAAATCACCTCTCTTAGGCTTTTCTGGTATACAACTTGCTAACAGACGCCCAGAGTCAATGGAGATGAAGCCCACAGGCTCTCAGATACAAGCACCGAGCTCTGGCGGCCGGATGCCAAGCTGTTGAGAGAGGTTCCCGGGAAGGAGCGCACGGGGCACCTTCTGCTTCTCTGGGTGCCTGGGACAGCTCCCTGCACAACCAGCGCTTTCCACGCACTTGTTCTTCTCACCTTTCTTCATCAAGGTGAAAATCCTCTTCAGGGTTCTTTTGAAAGTGGGCAGTAATGCAGGTCTTCCATGAAAACAAGGTGATGTCACACTCAAGGGGGGGCACCAGTGCCTCCTCCAAAGGCGCATTCAGAGGCCTCCCGATTCCCAGCCTCCGGGGAGTTCCAGTCTAACAGGTAAAAAATAAAAACCATCCCCACACTGTTTGAACTTGCATGTCCTTTCTTTTCCTAGCAAGGCCGAACTTCTAGGCATGTGTGTAGTAGATAAGAAATGTGTGAGTGTGTTTTGTGCTGCTTCCAGGGGTAGGAGAGCGTCCCAAGAGCCATTTAGTTGAGACTGTGAGCCTTCTCCCTGCAGGGAGAGGGATCAGATGGAAAGGAGACCAGGTGTGATGTTTACTCTCCTCATTACCTGTTCTAGGTGGCCGAAGACACAGTGCCCTGGGCCCCAGGGCTCCAGGTCACCTGAGGCAGCCACAGGTTGTTGCCAACTGGCTTCCTGGGAAAGCTCACGCCGTGTGCCACCCAAAGTCCTGCGTCATCCCTGAACCCGCCTGCACCCGCTCGGTGTGCTGACGGAAGGAACTGCTTCTGAAGCAGCTGCTTCAGTTTCTAGGCAGTCTTTGCAGGCAGGTGGATGGCCTTGCTGGACCCACTAACCTGAGGGCTGTTGACGACACTCCAGCTCCCTGCTGGGCCCTGCTTCTCCTTTGCTACCAAGCATCCCCCTTCTTCTAGAATTGTGCCTTCTAGAGTGTAGCAGAACTGTCTGTATGTTTCCAAGGGTGGCAGCGGGAGAGGGTTACCTGCTGCGGAGAACGACTCGTCCCGTGCCGTGCAGAAGAGACTTGGGGCGTGCTCCCATCTCTGGGCTCTTGCACCTCATCACGCTGTCTTGGACCTGGTCCATGACCCTCCTGGGCTCCCTTGCCTGCCGTGGCCTAGAATGCAAGTCTGCGGCAGCGATTGGGGTAGGGGTTAGTCACTGGTGGAGGCTGTACACAGCCCAGAGCCCTCCCGGGAAGTGGCTCGGATGGAGGCCACGGATGGGAAGGAGCCAGGATTGCCACCAGTGGGACCAGATGCAGGTCTCATGATGAGACACTTCTGAGGCTGAGCCTTTACAGAGAGCTCAGAGTTCCCGCAATGGAGCCCCAGTAGGTGAGGGCAGAAGGTGTGCAGGCCAGCCAGGCTTGGCCAGGCCCTGCCCTCGCTGTCCCCCTCCACCCCTGCACCTCCCCTTTCCTCATGGCTCCCCCCGCCACATCCTCTGGAATGGCCCACAGTGAGCCTGGCCTCGCCCTGGTGCTGGGCGCCTAGATGCGGACCTTCCTCGTGGGGACTGTCGTGCTGAAGGCCGATGCTGTTTGTGTCTGCGATGTCTGAGTGTTCCACTGTGGGTGGGAGCTTCGGGCCACTGCTGGTTGTGCCACAAGGCAAGAGGGGAGAAGGGTTTCAAACTTATCGAACATGCCCTTTTGGTTTGAACCAGAAACCCCAGGAGCTAAAGGTGGAAATGGCCCCGTTTCTGAGGACCCCAGGGGTAATAACACTTCGGTTCCAAATGACGAGTAAAACCCACGGCTGAGCAGCACGTGTTCCCAGAGGCTGGCGGCCAGCCCCACATTGCGAGGAGATGCCCTGTTTCCATTCCTCTCAGGCACACCTTGTGTTCTGAGGGAGAGGATCACTTGGCCTGCCCTGTGCTCGCCCAGAAAGCGAGCAGGGTGCTGAGTGAGAAGCCCCCGGGGCATCTCGACTGAAGTCCCAGGCCATGCTCCCTGCACTGTGGCAGGTAGTGGGTTCTAGATGGTTCCGGTTCTAGCTGGCAGTGGACTCTCACCTTGCAGCTCCACACCTCTTGGCGGGCAGCTCTGTGAGCACCGACGACACCCGGCCTATATAGTGTAGAAGGGTGTGCGTGAAGCCTGTGTTTCGTCATTGGTGTAACCTTTTCCAAGTTATGCAGGAAAGTAGGTGGCAGGGGCAATTACGTGTCCATCGATCTGTCCTGTTTCATAATGGCAGATACCAGGCCCTGGAGATAGGCTGGCCTGCACCTTTGCTGTCCCCTTCCTTACACAAACATCTGTCTGTGAGGAAGGCCCGTGGGACTTGCTTAGGGAGAAGAACACGCCCTCACTGGCTTCGTGTGGACATGAGCGCGGGGGGTCCCAGCCCCGGGAACCAGCCGTCCATCTGTGAAGCCCAGTCAGCTCTTCCTTCCTCCTGGCCCCATTGTCCTGGGTTAGGTAAGGCATCTCCCCAGCCTGGGCCGCTGGTGAAGGAGGAAGAGAAACTGGAGTGGGAGGGTGGGATGCAGCCATCATCTGTGGTCAGGGGTGCGCTGAGCAGCGGGGAAGGAGCCCCAGGAGCAGGCGTGTGGCCAAGGCTGGCCAGTGGGTCCCTGCAGGCCCCAGGACACATCATTTCTATGGGCATAGCATCACAGTGGGGGTAGAAGTCCAGCACGAAGTTTGATGGACCCTAGGTGGTTAAAGTCCAGCTCAAGGAGGCTAGTTAACATCAGGGAGATGGGAAGATGGTCACAGTTGGTTGGCTGCTTGGTTGGTTTTTGTCAGCAACCAGAATTTAGTGTTATGACCTGGCTGACGGGATCCTTGGATGTCTGGTCTGTATCTTCTGGAAGGTCGGACTGGGGCTGTTTGCATATCGGCCACAGGAGTCTACATGTGCATTTAAAATCAGGAAGGTACCCTGGACTTTCAAAAGAAGCCCACTGCTCATTGTTGGGGCTCTGGGCCCCTGTAGAGGTTCCCGTGCATGTGGCCAGGTGACATCCTTAGGAACCTGAGCAGGCTATGGCCCTGGGGCCTGCCCCCCCAACCACCCCAGTGCACTCGTGGCCCCTGGGACCCTGAGAGGCTGAGACAGCATCTAACCCCAGCTGCTGCAGAGCATGTCTGTGATGCGGGGCACTTTAGGGCCCAAGGAACGTGGCCTCATAAAAGACCACAGTGTCAGCAGAAGCACTTTGCAGAACCGCAGGGCCCCAGGGCTTGGATTTGGAGCAGCGCTGTGAGCAGGGCCTGTGTCAGTGGACTGAGGTGGTGTTACCATGCTCTCCTGGAAACTGGCGCGCCACTGCACGAGACAGTCATCCATCCTCCCTGGTCGAGAGGAGAGCAGCCCACCGGGCTTGCCGGGCCCCGGAAGCATCCTGTCCTTGGGCCGGGGCGCCACGTGAAGACACATCCCCATGCTGTCCTTCAGTGGAGCGGGCTCTGTTTCAGTTCAGCTTTGAAAGTGAAGATCTGCTTGGGTTTCCACTTCCGTGTGGTCATTAAACTCCAAAGTCAGAGTCAAACTGTATTCTCGGGATCTAATTTTTCATCCTGAGCTCAGTGTTGACTTCAACAGAAATTCAGTATTAAACTCTGGTTAGAGTAATGGCATCTGTTCTTTCTGGGTTTTTTCCTCTGGAAACATTAGGTAGTGGACATCTTACTTCAGATTGCTCGTAATAATTTCAATCTGCAAAAAAATATCTTCTCATTGCTTCCCACTGCCTATAGGATACTCTGATCTCAACCTCTGTCAGTGAGGTCCCAGCTGTCAGGGACAGTGTGCATTGTGCCCAACATAAAAGTCGGCATCTCTGCGGGTCCTGTTTCTCACAGGCTGGAGGCTGCACTTGTGGGGCATGTTTGTTCCTTCCCCAGGGAAAGGGGGCACAGAGCGTGTGGGGTGAGTATAAGACAGTGAGCGGGAGTTCCTCACCTGGTACCTCTTCCTCATTTTCCAGAAGCTGGGAGCACGGAGGCTCTCTGTCTCGGTCCGGGAACGGGCCTGTGTGGTGACACCATGGGTGACAGGAGCCACAGTTTGACTCCTTCTCCGGGCCTTCGGGTAGGGGCAGCCTGTACACGTTCCTGTCCCGTCAGCTGATAAGGCAGAGCACCTCTCCAAGCGCAGCGGGATTGAGGCCTGCAGGGTAGCTGCGGGACATTTGGGGGGAATCAAGTTGTAACAGCTACTTTCCTGAAAACTCCACGACAGTATTGATTTCCTGGGAGTTAGGTTGTCCTGTGAAGTTTAATCACCAGTATCTGGCGGTGGTGGTTTCAGTGTTTCTGTAATGGTAATGGAAAGATCTTCCTTCCAGTTTCCGGCAGAAAAGTAAATATTTTGAGACTATATTCAGTGGATTTTTGCCTGTTCCTCATTTGTGCGTTAGATGAGTACCGAGCCGTTGGAAGGGAACCCAGGGCTGTGTGTGGGCAGCTCAGGGGTCTGGGTGATGCGGCAAGGGGACATTTGGTTGTAAGATCTGCTGTCTGAGACCCCATCGTGTGGGGCTTCTCAGCCGGAGCCACATGGGCCGCCCTCCAGCTTGTAGACACCGCGGAGCCCCCAGCTGCTGGCCATGGCCCACTGCCCCCGGGGCTCCTTCACCTGTGCACACAGATGTGGGGCCCTGGAGCGAGCTCCCTGCTCCCAAGCCCTTCAGATTCTGCCTAGCTCCACCCACAAGCCTTCTGGAAGCAGCAGCCAGGAACGTGCTGGCACACTTCTGATAGTCTCAAGGTCTCTGGCTCATGGAAGATGCCTGTTGGGAAGGGGATTTTTTTTCATAGGAAAGCTCTGAAAAGTGACTCTCGGTTTCCACACCGTGGACCCCATAGGTGGGCACTGAGCAGGACCTCACGGCCCTGCCCTCACACACGGCCTCCTTGATCCGCTGCCAGCCCTCGGCCCCCGCACCTGGGTCCCGCCTGCCTTCTGAGCAGCATCTCCCACGGGAAGGGCACACTGTTGCCTGGGGTCCGGACACCGCTCGCCTTCCTCCTCCTCCTCCTTCCTGCACTGGTTTTGGGCCTAGCTACGCCTGCCTCTCTGCTGTTCTGTCCCTGTGTTTCTGGCTGGAAAGGAGTTCCCTTCCCCTTTGTAGAAGGTGGGAGGTGGTCGAGTTTGTGCACAGTTTGAGGGTCCCCTGCAGTGAGAAATACCACACAGCTGCTGAGACTCTGCTGTGTGATGAGACAGACCTGGCTTGAGCTCCAGGCCCCGCTGATGCTTCCTGCCCTCGCTCTGAGCCCTGTGGGGCTTGGCCGTGGGGTGCTTCCCCAGCAGCAGGGCCCAGAGACCCAGAGGCCGGGTGGCTGGGAGACTGAGAGGCCAGGAGACTAGGAGACTGGGCCGCCCGGAGGCCGTGAGACTGGAGGTTGGGAGGCGGGAAGGCTGGCTGCCAGGGCTGTCGCCATAGGGTGTGTCTGCCGGAGCCCAAGCCCAGAGCCTCCTGCGGCACTGTCTGTGAGGGTGTGGCCAGCACCTTGCCCTTGGGACGCACTTCCTGCTTGCACCTTCCCCATCTATGAGCTGGTGGTTGCCTCCTTTTGCTCCTCAGCTATTACTGCCACAGCTACGTCTGAGGTTTTGGCGAATGTCCGTCTTCTTGGCTAGCACACGCGCTCCCACTGCAGGGTTGTGGGCTTTATCTGGAGAGTGAGAATTTTCATTTTATATATTTCTACAATGATGCTCTTTTTCTTTAACATTTTCTGTGTAATATGATGTGAACCTCCCAGAAGTCACAGACATGGTGGGTGACATATATTACGTCTTCACCGAAGAGAGCTCCGAGCCATCTGATACCCTGTTTTCTGAATTTATGAGCTGCTCTGGCTGGTAACAGAAGCTGGGTGATTTGTACATTCTGGCGATGGCATCGTGGGAAATGAGGCCCAGGAAGCCGCCGGGGCCCCTGATGGTGGCACCGCCCCCTCATTCCCTGTGGCCTCTGGTGGGAAAGAGTTCAGCCCCCTCCCCAGAGGCAGGGGGCCTCCCAGGGCCCACCCACTAGAGCTGGCAGAGTACGATGCCTTCCTCAAAGAAGAGCACTTCGTGCCCTGCACGGCTACCCCCTGGTCCTGCTCACTCCGTGTTCCCCTTGCTCTGCCTTGCCTTGTGCTCTGGTTCTGGCCCGCGGCCCTCCACGTACCTCGATGTCCCTGGCTGGTCCCTTGGGTGGCCACCATAGTTCCTGGGAACAGCCAGAGGGATGTGCCGGTCTATCCCTGTCTTAGGCACTTGATGGCTTGGATCTGGGAGAGTGTGCGTTAGATTTCCTTGCTAGAAAGTTCTGGGGCTGCTGGGACTGCCAGTATGGCCCCCATCCTGCACAGGGAGCAGGACGGCCACCCGCCCAGGAGGGGCCATGGAAACAGGATCCACAACAACAAGGAAAGGGATTGCGTGCCCGTATTGCTGCAGGCCAGGTGTGGATGCTGCCTGTGGCTTAGCAGCTGTGTCCCCAAGCGTCCCATCCTCCCCCCACCAGAACTTCACAGATGGGGAGTCTTTGAGGGCCGACTCTCCCCACGAGCCCGACAGTGCCACTGGCGTGTGCCTTTTGTTTACTGACAGCCCACCCGTGTTTTCTCTGGGTCTTTCCCATTGTTGGGTGGCTGGGCTGTTGCGAGCAAGCCGCCGTGCCCTTCTTATCCAGGCGGATGTGCAGACGTGTCCACACGGCCAGGGACGAGGTTGTTGGGTCCCGGGGCAGACATGCATCTAACTTGGTAAGGAGTTTTCCCGGTTTTCCAGGGCAGCCATACCCAGTCCCGCCCTGCTGTGTCACTCTCCAAGCACCATTCCCAACCTAGGCGATCACCCAGATCTTCATGTGTGTTTTCTCCAAGCAGCTCGATGGTTTTTATTTTAGTTTTTACTGCTGAGAAAGTCAGCAGCCAGGCTTTATGTGCGGACCGTGCAGAGCATAGCCCTTGCCGTAAGCGACACGGACGTGTGGACACCCGGCCCTTTGCTGCTGTTCATGTGTGTGTCTGTCTCGTGCTCCTCGGGAGCGAGACTCTGACCGTCTCTGTCCCCCTTCCCTCCCCACAGCAACAGCAGGAGCTGCTGGCTGTGAAGCATCAGCAAGAGCTGCTGGAGCATCAGCGGAAGCTGGAGCGGCACCGCCAGGAGCAGGAGCTGGAGAAACAGCACCGCGAGCAGAAGCTGCAGCAGCTCAAGAACAAGGAGAAAGGCAAAGAGAGTAAGTGTGCGGGCAAGAGCGCGAGGTGGGGGGCGCTGGGGTCTTGCCGGGGCGGCTTTTCCTGCAGCTCTCGGGCTCTGGGTCCCATAGGCAGCGGCCCATGGGGGACCCCCCGCAACCCACCGCAGGCGGAGCACGCTGTGTAGCCCTTGGCTTGGGCAAGTGTACCCAGATCCGTGCCTTCGGTTGGGGTGTGCAGCACGGCCTCTGGCTTGATTGGAGCGTTCCAAAGTGTTCTCAGCAGGTGCAAAGCGGGTTTCACCTGTAAGTTCATCCTGGAGGTTTCAAAGTTCTTTCCTCTTGTGAGCGCACTGTGAGCCCCGTAGAAGCAGGCCTCGCTTGTGGGGTGGCCCAGGGGCCGAGCGGGGATGTAGTGGCCAACTGCCTGCTTTCACATTGGCCCTCTTGATCCTAATGTTTGCTTTTCTAGTGGCCGTGTTTGTATGTCTGAAGACCAGTGGGGTCTGTCATTTTCTAGGAAAGGAGATGATTCTGTGTGTTGTTTGCCCTGTGGAAGTTGATGGGGTGCGGCTTCCCATGTCCCTGGGGAAGGAGCCACAGTCCCCGGCCACTTGGCGCCTCCAGTGGGCTCAGCAAGAACCAGTGTTTGTGAGGCCTGGTGTGTCCTGCACACAGGCCACGTCCACGCAGACCGAGGCTGAAGGCAGTTGTCTCCCACGCGCGTCTGTGCCTCTGTCTTCGGCAGCTTGTTTCCAGTGACACACCCAGGACCTAGACAGCAGTGAGAGTGGGTGTCACATTGCTGGGCTCGGCTCATTTCTGCCTGAGACTTGGGTGCTCGGCGGAACTCGTTTGATCCCTGGCAACACTGAACATGAGCTAAGACGTGCGCTTCTCTCCCGCGTCGGGTTCTGGTGTGGGGACGTTCGGGTGATGGACTTCCAGCACCTGTGAGCAAAAATAGTGGTATTTGCATATTTCAGTAACACACGAACCTCAGAACTCCGTTATCTTCAGCTACTTAAAACGGTTAGCCGTCTAGACAAACTGTCTTAACAGCGTGTTGTATAGATTTTAGACTTTAGATTTCTGTTTAGATTTTAATCCACATGCGCATGACAGCATGCGACATATTAAAGCGTTCTTGTCAAGTCTGTTCTTTGAAATTATTTAAGAATCTTTTGTACTGTGTACGATATACACGCAGAAAAGTGCACAGCCTCCAATACGTAGGGAACTGTTCACAAGCTCACCCCCAGTAGAGCCCCCGGACCAGGACAGGAGCAGTGTCTGGGCCCCTGGGCCCTCCAGACCCTGCTCCTCCGCTCCTTCCCAAAGGAACCCCTCCCTGGCAACCCACACCAAAGGCACTTTGGCCTGCTTCTGAGGTTTCTAGAAATGGACTCATTAACATTGTGGCTCTTTTGTTTGGCTTCTCTCACTCAGCACCCTCCTCGTGCAGTGTGTCCTTGTTGTCCTATGTAGCAAGAGCTCACTGCTGTGGGTAGCTGCCTGCTGCCCCACTCACGGGCACAGCACTGTGTTTGTCCGTCCTGTGGTCAGTAGGTATTTGGGCGTTTGCTAACCAGAGCTGTGATGGGTGATCCTGGGACACGTGTCCTTGGACATGTCCCCTGGTGTGGACGGGCAGGTGTGAAGTGGCTCAAACTTCACACTTTAGGGAATGTGTGTGCCTGCCTCTCATATGTGAGGCCCAGCCATTTCTGAAGCACCGTCCCAGCCATGTAGGGCAGCGCCCACAGCCTGTGTTCCTGCTAGTGCTTGCTGCTGGCAACCACTCTGAGTTTGGTCTGGTTACCAGCGAGGCTCAGCACATTTTCATGTCTCATGTTAAGTGCCTGCCTGTTCGAGTCTCTCTCTCATTTTAGTGGTGGGTTGTCACCCTTTTTCTTGACTTGGGTGGTTCTGTTCACGTCCTGGCCCCGAGCCCTCTGTCGGTGTTCTCTGTCACACATGCCTTCTGCCTCGCTGCTGCATTTCCTCTGCCTCATGGCCCCTGTGTAGCACGTGGGCTTCCACTCCCAGTGCGGCCTGCCCCCTCCATCTCGTCTAGACCAGAGTCAGGACCCTGCCGGTCTGTGCCGCCGTGCCTGCAGGCTTGTGTACATTTGCATACCTGTTCCCTTTCGGAAAGGCCGGTGTTCTTTCTTCACCTATGCAGCCAGTGTATTTTGTTCATGTTCAGTTTGTGCCTCTGAAATATTTGTATGTATTTAGTAGTTGGTTTTATACATAGAAGTCACCTTTCGTGATCATTAGTTACTACAGTGTATTTTACTCTTGAAATAATATACTTTAAAATGTATTTTCACTTTAATGGGCTGCTAGAGTTGTCAATGTAAGAAGCACATCAGGAGAGTTTTTATTCTGCATGAGATCTAATTTTTGTACCTATGTTTGAAAGTAATTACTAGATCTGAGTGGTGTGCCTCATTCTATCACACCAGTCCGGTGAGATGGTGACTTCCAGGCTGGGATGGCTCGTAGTCAAGATTCCAGGCACGAGGACGAAAGCTCATCAGGGGAAACTAAATTGCAGATTTGGGTTGGCAACAGACACACTTGGTCTTTGAGTGCAGACTTGTATCTGCCGTGGGCTGATGGGACAGGTGGGGCGGTCACGCCCGCCACCCTCACCAGTGAGCCCGCTGGTTCGATGACACTCTCCTCCATCCACAGCCCCGTGCTTGTCAACTGCTGCATGTATTTTGTGTGTAGACTCCTTTGTGTTATGAGACCTTCCTGGCCAAGGTGTTCCTGGGGCACTGACCACCTGTGAGGGGTGGCACATGGTGTCGGGAAATCCCCCAGAGGTCCTGAGGCCGCTGACCTGGAGTGGAGGGTGGGCTTCAACATCATTATTTCTAGAACTCCTTGGATCATTCTGGTATGCAGCCAGGACTGAGAACCGGGCATCCAGGTGAGTCCTATCAAGTGTTAGGAATCTGACTACCAGAAGGGCTCCGTGGCCTCTCACTGAGGACAGCCCTCTGTTCTGAGAGCCCACCCCTGAAGATGACAGCACCCAGCCCTTTTCTGAGCCCTGTGAGAGGGTCTTCCGCTCGGGGGACCAAAGCCACAGGAGTGTACAACGGGGCTGCATATACCCTGAAAGGGGGTCCTGCCCCCTTTCCATCCTCCTGTGCTTTGCCTGAGCCTTGTTCCTCTATCCTACTTAATGTGTTTTCCTTTGGAGGAGGGAAGTCATTGTCTATCAAAGGATGGGAGTTAAAACTGTAAGTATGAGCTAGTTGATGTGTGCCACAACTAACCTACAAATAACCAGGTTTCCAGATTGTTAAAAAGCAGCTCAGGCTAAATTAGTTCCTCGTAGTTTACCAGAATCTTCCAATAAAAATAACATCTTAAGCCTCACAAAATGTGAAAAGATTTGACTTCAGAAAACATTTTAGATCTGTTTACACATCAAAAACAATTTCTTCCCTACCTACTGAACGTCCTCCCCACCCCAGCCGAAGCATTGGAATGTTCTCTGCTTCCCTCCACGCTCGTCACTAGCAGCAACCCTGGTGGTTTTCAATTTGTGGATTTGGGTGGTCAGGTTTTATTATTAATAATAAACTGTGTACGGTTTGGGTATTTGGCAGGCTCATGTAGGCTTTGCAGCCCTGAGTGTGGTCTTGTGAGGAGACAGGCCTGGCAGGCCGCTGTGGTGGACGCCACTCGGGGGCTCTTATGTGAGTGGGGCCGCGGGCGGGCTCCGCAGCATGAAGGAGAGCCTTGTTCGCAGCAGCTAAAAGGGCGTTTGTGGGGGAATGCAAATGGCCTGGGGCGTCTCCCATTGGTAAGCATTTGAAAACGCAATGCAAGGCATCTGTGCAGTTTCTTGTTTTTTTTTTTATTTTTTTAAGTGAATCTCCTATTGAATATTTAATTACAGTTTTGTTGCATTTGTAAACATTTACAGTATTTTTAATTTTAAATAATTCTCCAACTCTCTTTTACTTATTGATACCAGTTGACGCTATGAGCTCTAAGGAACAGTGAATTCTTACGATTCGTGGCATTTCATCTCATTCAGCACGAACACATGATCTCTAGCCAGGTTTTACTTAGCTTAACTACGTTGAGGGATCTCAGATACACAGATTCCAAGGGACAATCCAACAGAATGCCAGGCTTTGTTCTCTGAGGAGCCTGAGCGAGCTCAGCGACCTTTCTGTTCATTGCTATTTACAAGCCCAGCCTGCTCGTTCACTTTGTTTAAAAAATAATTTTTTTAAAAAAAAGGCTCAAAGGACTTGAGTTGAAAGATCCAACACCTGATCCAGAAAGTAACTCTCTGTCCCATTTGTGAAGTTGGGCCTTCCTCAGAGGCCTGTGGGGCAGGAGAAACATGAGTCCATCATGACAAGCGGTGTCTAGAAGCACCTTCTCCTCCCCCCGGGCCCCCAGGTACTGGGCCGGTGCCCAATGCCATCTCCTCGGCCCCCCGTGCTTCCTGGTCTGTACTCACCGGCCTGTCCCTTACATCCTGCCCCATGTGCGGAGGAGGCTTTGTCTTTTCTGTTTCCATCTCTGTCCCCATCCACCAGATCAGAATCTGGCACATAAAGCCTGTCCAATGAATGAATGATAGTCAGCATGAATTCATTCTTGTTAAAAAGTGAAAATTAGAGCTGTTAGGTATTTGTGTACTGAATATGTTTTATCGGTTCTGTAACTCTGTGTTAAGTTGGAAGTATCTGGGTGAGCCCAGGGTTGATGCGTGGAAGTGTGGAGTTTCCGTGTTGTGCATCGGAAACTAATACAGTATGAAGTAAAGTAGCTGGGATTCAAATACAAACTTTATAAAAAAGGAGAGGAGAAAACGGTTGTTTTTTTTTACTCAGTATTTCCTAAGTGTCGGAAGAACTGCTCTGTGAGGCGCGTCGGGTTAGAATTGAGATCTCTCTCCAACCACTCTGGAAAACAGCATGGAGGTTCCTCAAAATGTTGAAAATAGAACTACCCTATGACCCAGCAATTGCACTACTGGGTATTTACCCTAAAGATACAAACATAGTGATCCGAAGGGGCACGTGTACCCGAATGTTTATAGCAGCAATGTCTACAATAGCCAGACTATGGAAAGAACCTAGATGTCCATCAACAGATGAATGGATCAAGAAGATGTGGTATATATACACAATGGAATACTATGCAGCCATCAAAAGAAATGAAATCTTGCCATTTGCGACGACGTGGATGGAACTAGAGCGTATCATGCTTAGTGAAATAAGTCAATCGGAGAAAGACAACTATCATATGATCTCCCTGATATGAGGACATGGAGAAGCAACATGGGGGGGTAGGGGGATAGGAGAAGAATAAATGAAACAAGATGGGATTGGGAGGGAGACAAACCATAAATGACTCTTAATCTCACAAAACAAACTGGGGGTTTCTGGGGGGAGGTGGGATTGGGAGAGGGGGAGCGGGCTATGGACATTGGGGAGGGGAGGCGAACCATAAGAGACTATGGACTCTGAAAAACAACCTGAGGGTTTTGAAGGGTCAGGGGTGAGAGGTTGGGGGAACAGGTGGTGGGTAATGGGGAGGGCACGTTTTGCATGGAGCACTGGGTGTTGTGCAAAAAGAATGAATACTGTTACGCTGAAAAAATAAATAAAATGGAAAAAAAAATCTAAAAAAAAAAAAAAAAAAAGAATTGAGATCTCTCTAATAAGAGCGCCAAGATTTCCATATCCACGAAGAGAATAGACGATGAGAAAGCAGAAAGCAGCAGAATCTGCTGAGAGATGAGTAAACAGCTAGAAGGATGCTGGCTATTCCTTGAATATTCTCTCCTGTGAAGCACGAAGGACAGACGGTCCTTCTGCGTTGCGCGGTGTTACTGGCGTTGGCCGCGGCCACAGCCGTGTGCAAGTGTGAGGACCTGTACCCTGGTGGTGCCCGCTGCCCCTGGGAGGAGGGTCCGGGGAGTGCCCCGGGGGTTGCCCTTGTGACCAGGTCACCATCTGCCCCCTCTTGTAATGTGGCCTTGGCCGGACATGTCAGGGAGGTACCGTGGAGTTCCTGTTGTCTGTTTATGCTGTAAGGAACCTTCCTGCATTCAGGCTTGGCTTGATGGGATCCAAGAGAGTCCGTAAGGTGCTACCCATGCTCTGCAGGTGGAGGGACCACAGGTCAGTCGTGTGACATATGTCCTCCTGTGAGGACACAGGTGACAGCTCAGGGGACAAGGGCTGATGGGGGCCAGTGTCCCCTCCAGGGGAGGCAGCTGCCCCTTGCCACGTTGTGCTGTGCTTGCCTATCCCTGGGATTTAGCTGGGATGGAGGGTTTGTTCTTTGTGCTTCCTTGAGTTCTGGAACCTATGATGCCAGCCAGGGATACAGCTGAAGCAGGGAGGGTCAGAGGCTCCTGAAACATGGTCTTTGGGATCACCTGTCCCTAGAGTGCTCGCGGGGTCCTCACAAGCATTACTCCCATGGAGGGAAAGTGGATCCACATTGACAGGTGTTTTCCCAGGTTTGGTTTGCTGGGAAACTCTCAGGAACGACCTTCCTCCGCCTACCGAGATGCTCTGCTGCTTGCCCGGCTTCACCTTGTCCAGTCTTCTGCACCCACAGTTGTGAAGGACCAGAGGCCATCTTCTCTTCCTTCATCTGGGTCTTCCCCCTCGTGCACCCCCTCCTCACCATCCGGCAGGCTGATCACTTCGCTGTGAGGCCAGCAACACCCGAAGGTGGAAAGAAACCTGGGGCTCCTCATTCCACTGTGGTTTCTTTTGTCAGCTGGGTCCACTTGTGAACTCCCAGCGGATTTGCATTTCCCCTGCATAGATGGCCCTCTGTGCCTTCTGCCCTTCCGCGCCTCCCACCCTGCCCTGCATCACCTCTTGCTCCTGGTTGCAAGGCACACTGTGTCCTGACATGGGTAACCCTTGGCGTATGTCCTCAGCTGTCCTTGGTAATGGTGCTTGGTTAGGGGTACCTAACCTGGCTGCCTTTGGAGGGCACTGAGCCGCGATGCTCAGAATCAGAGGTGACTTTGTGCCTTTGGTCACCCATAGCCTGGCCTGGCCGTGTCCGTCCTCCCACGTGCCCTCTGCCCAGTGGCCGGCACATGGCATGCACAGAGCTCTGGTGAGCTTCTCTTCTTGGGCGCCGATGGGGTCATTTCCTCGGACCCCAGGAAGGCCCGGGACAAAAGCCGGTATGTCATGCTGGGAGCTTCTGAAGGTGCTTTGGAATCAGTGTACTGAACTTTGTGTTCCCCTTGGATGAGCTAAAATCAGGCCCTATCGCAGCTATGGAGGACCTGGTCCCCAGGGATCCATACTTTCTGACCACCACCCACCACCCACAGAAGGCTTTCTGTGACGGAACTATAGGGGCACACTGCCTCCGAGAACGCAGACACACCTACAGCTAGACAAAAAGTCTGTGAATGAGAGCGTGTACTGGGGGTGTGATAACAGTGGCAGCAAAGACAGTTTCTTTAATGATATTAACAATTTATGAGCAGTTTGTCAAAATACCGGTAGAGTCTCACACCAAAACATTTCATGTGTATCAGAAAGAAACGTGAAAATCTAGCAACAGCAAGCAGCTCAGTGAGTGAAAACCCAGCACTGGAAAACCAAGCATAAAATAAAACTGATTATTTACCAAACCAGCGAATGGAAGATCACTTTGAGCACTTCCAGAAAATGGAAAAAATTGCAATGAGAAAACCTGAGCAGACTACATACAAACCAGCATTTGAATATTAAAATGAGGACAAATCCCAGTATTTCCTTCCTTTCTTGAGAGAAACCTGTCCTTACCTCCTGTGTTTGTCCTTTACTTTTACACCTGGAAAGCCTCCCTTCTGACAGTGCTGGTGGCCACCCACGTGGGGTCTCCCGCTGAGCTTGACCACCACCGGCTGTCCTGCTGTGTAGCCGGTTCTGACACTGTCTACCTGGAGGATCAGGCCTACGAGTCTGGAAGTCCAGGCTGCAGGTCAGATGTGTCCGTGGCCCCCTCCTCGGGCTCGTTGAATTTGTCAGAACAGCTCACAGAACTCAGGGGAGTTCTGACGTAGGTTTACTGGTTCATTGGAGGGTGTGCCCAAGGACACAGGTGGGCAGCCAAATGGTGTGGTACGTGCGGGTGAGGTCTGGGCAGGTCCCGAGTGCTGGAGCGTCTGTCCCCATGCTGTTGGTATGTGTCGCATTCTTGGCACACGGAAAGCTCTCTGAACCCCATCCTATGGGACTTCATAGAGGCTTCCTCATGACCAACCGTTAAGTCCATTGCCAGCCCCTCTCGCCTCTCCGATGGCGCTGAAAAGTCTAAGCTTCTAATGATGGCTCGCTCGTCCGGTGACCAGCCCCTTCCAGAAGCCTCCCAAGAGTCCAGCCACCACATTAGATCAGGAGTTTGCAAGGGTTTTAGGGGCCTGGTGCCAGGAACCGGGGCAGGGTGTGTGTGTGTGTGTGTGTGTGTGTGTGTGTGTGTGTGTGTGTGTGTGTACACATATGTATATATATACACAGACAAGCACATGTACGTATGTATGTATTTGTACATATACACATATGTGTACACACACACACACGCTATCTCAGAAAATTAGAAAATCATCCAAGTTTTGAAAGGAAACAAGAGACCAGGGCAGAGGCTTGCACACAAACATGGAGGAGAAGTGAGAGCCGGGGCCAGGGAGCCAGCTGCTTTGGTTAGACCCTGCCGTTGGTTGCCGCCTGGGAGGCTCCCCGGACCACATGGGGCTGATGATACCTGCTCACAGTGCTCATGGGAGCTTTAAATGTGCGAGGCCTAGTGTAGGAGGCTCACAACAGATTTATTGCTATAAAACCTACAGCTCAAATGGGTGAACATTTAAAAGGTAAACACACAGACCCACTGTGCCACCCCCAAACGTACCACGAGAATACTCTGCAAGAAAAAATACTCCAAGGACATAAAGATACATCACAAGAGCGAAAGATAACTACTTGCCTGGGGAGTTATCAGGGACCACACTGAAATACCAGCTGCCCTTCCCATTTGCAGCAAGTGACAGTCGCTAGTACTAATGAAGACAAAGTCATGTGGTGATCCTGAGGACTGACGATGGAGGTGGGGGGTCAGGTGGTGATCCCGAATACTGATGGGGACATGCAGTCACATGGTGATCCCGAGTACTGGTGGACAGAAACACGTGGTGATCCTGAGTATTGATAGAGATGTGGGGTCACGTGGTGATCCCAAGTACTGATGGACAGAGACATAGGGTGAATCTGAGTACTCATGAAGATGCTGGGAGCCTGCCCACTCGTGGCACGTGATTGTCTGTGTATGAAGGCATTTGGGAAAGCAATTAGAAGATGCTTCGAGGGGAGCTTGGGTGGCTCAGTGGGTTGAGCCTCTGCCTTCAGCTCAGGTCATAATCTCAAGATCCTGGGATCGAGCCATGCATCGGGCTCTCTGCTTAGCGGGGAGCCTGCGTCCCTTCCTCTCTCTTCCGACTTCTCTGCCTACTTGTGATCTCTCTCCCTCTGTCAAATAAATAAATAAAATCTTAAAAAAAAAAAAAGAAGAAGATGCCTCAAGGGCTATAAGTTTCCTTTTGTTAAATATATTGATTTTGTTGATCTTTCCTAAGCAAATCCTCAATACGACGACGTCTGCTCATGTTCACGGCAGTACGGTTTCAAACAACGACAATAACAAGTACGATCTAAAAATGCCTTCCAGCCAGAAATGGGTTTGTAAAATGTAAACTGTGTTTTGCTCACCTTCTTTTTTTTAAAGATTTTATTTATTCATTTGACAGACAGAGAGCACAAGTAGGCAGAGAGGCAGGCAGAGAGAGGGGGGGAAGCAGGCTCCCTGCTGAGCAGAGAGCCCGATGTGGGGCTCCATCCCAGCACCCTGGGAACATGACCTGAGCTGAAGGCAGAGGCTTTAACCCACTGAGCCACCCAGGCGCCCCCTTTGCTCACCTTCTGAAGTGTCTTTCCACCATGAAGAATCCTGGTTGGTTCTGCACAACAGGAACTATGCTGCTCACAGGTGGAGGGGTGGGTGCAGGCATGCCGTGGAGTCCGAGCCCGACCCCGAGGAGCATGGATCAGCCGCGCATGGGTCTTAGGATAGAGCGGTGGGTCTGGACTTGGCTTTGTGGGTCTGTTTCTCAAAGTTGCCTGTTTTCTCTTCGGGGCTGTGAGTAACCACCACGCCAGAAAACCACAGAGCTCATGATTCTGACTTTAGTAAAGCCTGGTGAACATGCTCAAAGTAAGTAGTCGATGAGCTGGAAGGAACAGAAACTTCCCTCTGACACGAGTGGAAACAAAGCCAGCTCAGTTTCCTTGTACACAAGCATCGCAGTGTGCCCGCCCAGGGTGCACACTCCGTCCCTCTCACTGGCTCTGGGGGGTGTGCACAGAAGTGCTCTCGGCGTCTGCCGTTTTTGCTCCAGTGAGAAGGAAGTCACCACGCTGCCAGCACCAAATTCAGAATGGTCTTTTATGTAACAGTATCAAACTTCCCTTGGTGGTTTTGTGTTAGGTAATAGTAAGTCTTCATGCTGACGACTTCTGCATTTTAGATGGGATGCAATTATGTAAAATCTTCATGGGAAGAAGACCTCTTATTAAAACTTCTCCCATCCTTTTCCTTCCTTTGAGAAGCCGTCACGGCATCAGCAGCATCCTGAATTAGAACCCCGGGCCCGTCTGCACACCTTCGCTCCCTGTCAGGCAAGGAGCCCCGCGGCCGCGCTCCACTCGCCGGGCCACGGCTCCAGTGGGTCACCTGTCTGTGCTTCCTTCTGCACCAGGTGCGGTGGCCAGCACAGAGGTGAAGATGAAGCTGCAGGAGTTTGTCCTCAATAAGAAGAAGGCTCTGGCCCACCGGAACCTCAACCACTGCATCTCCAGCGACCCCCGCTACTGGTACGGGTAAGTGGGGGCGTGCGCAGGCTCCGAGTCTCCTCTCAGCGGCCCGAGCGACACCCGGTTCTTCACCCGGTGAGGCAGGGGGACAGGTGTGGACAGGAAGGCTCTGTGCCCAGCCGTGAGCACGGGGTAACGAACAGTCTGGCGGGTCTTGCACAGGGGTGGTCTTCCAGACAGAGAGGGGCCATCTGTCAGTGAACGGACTGACGCGTGCAGGGCCAGTGCCTGGTCGTGACTCTCCTCATCATATATTTTGGCTGCAAA
This sequence comes from Meles meles, assembly GCF_922984935.1. Classification (NCBI taxonomy): domain Eukaryota; kingdom Metazoa; phylum Chordata; class Mammalia; order Carnivora; family Mustelidae; genus Meles; species Meles meles. Next base: position 45,972,510 of record NC_060074.1, on the reverse strand, counting down.
AGGAGCCACTTAAACTGGAACTCTGGTTCTAAATTGTCCGAATGCACCTACTGAATTTCGACCCGGTGTTTTATTCACTGCTGGGTAAGCCCACGGCAGCTGTGGCGTATTTTATTTCTGCGCTAGGAACCCTCTCCCAGAGCAGGCATAATGGACAGAGGCCACCAGGGAGCCTCCTGCTGACAGTTGAAGAAAGCTGGTGTGGCGTTGCAGAAAGGTCGGAAGTGATGCCCACGTGCATAGGGATGTCGTCTGAGCATAAGCTCGCTGCAAGGGGCTGGCCATCCCCCAGGCCATGTGGGTCATGGAGGGGCAGGTGTACATGGCTTTAAACCGTGTTCAAGGGTGCTTTGCAGGCTTTGCTTTGAAATACAGTTTTCCACTATTTTCATGGGTAATTTCATTTCTTACAGAAAACCCATAGGGTAGTTTTCATAAGTCAAAATATGGTTATCATTCATTGTATTGGGGAAAAACATGTTTATCCTCAAGCTCTTAAAGGGGCAACTATTTGACTAAATCAAACACCACCATGTCCCCCTGGAATGGTCCCACATATCCTGGCAGACGACACCGTCATCAGTACAACCAAGGAATATTATTCCAAGGCAGAGAAAGCGGCCCTCATGCCATGTGCCGCCACAACATGCCGCCAGGTCCGGAAGGCTGTGCTCACGTCTGTCTGCACATGCGTGGGCGTGCACACAGGTCAGCCGTGACACGACTCCCACCGCAGAGTAGAGGCAGCGGCAGCCGTGGAAAGCCACCAGCAAGGCCGCGCACCCACATCCACCACATGCAGGATTCTTTGGAAATGCCGATAGCAGCACCTGGTGGCCCCACGTCTGGGCCCCCAAACAACCGGGGCTGCTGTGGGAAAGCTGCACAGTCCCCTGGGAGTGGGGCCACTGGGCAACAGCCCAGGAAAGCAGTTTGGGTAGCATGTGAGATGGTATCCATGGGGTTCGCACTGAAGACAGCAGGAAGAGGAGCAGGCTCCAGGGGCTCAGACTGGGAGGCACTGGGGGGATCTGAGAGGATAGACCAGTGAAGGCACCAAGAGGGCAGAGGTGCCCTAGGACCTGCTGGGATGGAGCATTTAGCAGCAGTGGCTGGCGGACTGGCCCCTGCCCCAGGGATACTGCTCTGGAGGTAAGGCTGGCAAGGGGCCAGGGGACAGGAAGCCTACAGAAGCTGTGGGCTGACCATGTCGGAGTTCGCGGATGGTAGAAGGTCGGTGCCAGGCTCCCTGTGAGCGGGCAGGAGGCTGGGACGGGAGACCACTGGCCAGATCAGAGGCTGTGGTGATGGGTCACATGTGACAGGAGAGTGTGTCACCTCCAGTCCCAGAGGCTGTGGGGGAGAGTGGGTCCCAGCAGAAAGGGAGCACTGCGGAGAGAGTCTGGAAAGGAGGGGCTTCTGGGGAGGAGCTCCCGAGCAGGGAAGGGGGAGAGAGGGAGGGCAGGTGGCTTTCCATCCTGGGTTGTGGGGGTCCCAGGAGGGACTGAGGCAGCTGCTGCCTGGGGAGCAGGGCTCCTCAGGCCTGACCCAGACGCGGCCTGCCTGCCCTGGGTTCAGCTCCCTTAGAGGGATTTGGGGCACATGGGCTGGAGTGGGGAAGTCAGCCAGGGGACAGGTTGGTTTGCACTGAATTTGGCAGCGGTCTTGTGCTGTCACTCTAAACCCAACATCACGGAGTGACTGTCCGGTTCACTTGCTGTGTGAAGGCAGAAACACTGTCAGAAAACTGGGTCTTTGTGGAGGAAAAACTGAACTTTGACCTTGGTTTCACTTCACCGGCAATGATTATTAGCCCAAATGTAAACCCAAACACAAAAGCTGAAACTCCTAATAGAAAAGATAGGAGAAGTTTTCACAGCCTGGGGCAGAGGTGGACAGAGTTCTTAGGACACTGCTGTCATTGAGTATAAACCAAAAACTCCAGCAATGGACTTTGTGACAATTAAAAACTGCTCTTTCAAAGGCACCATGAAGAAAATAAGAAGGCAAACCATGGACTGGAAAAACATTCACAATGCCTATAACTTCTCACAGGGTTTATATCCAAAATATATAAAGAGTTCCTGCCACTCAATAATAAAAAGATAAGTGATCTATTGAAAAAAATACAAGCAAAAGATTTGAATTACTACCTCAGAAAATAAGACCTACAGATAGTCAGCCAGTCCATGAAAAGATGGTTAGCTGTCAGGGAAATGCAAATCTCAGCTTGGGTGTCACCACCTCGCACCCAGTGGGGTGCCTGGAGTTCGGCTGGCCACACGTTGGTGAAGATGTGGGGCCTGTGGACTGTGGTGTGTAGCCGGGGGGAGTGGAGTGGTGCAGCTGGTGACAAATGGTCCAGCAGTTTCTCATAAAGGTGAACGTGCCCCCCTCCCCTCAAGACACTGTCCTGCCAGGGTCTGCCCCAGAGGTAAAACTTCTGTCCGCACACGCGCGTGTTCTTGGGAGTCCCAGCTGCATTGTTTGTTGCTGACAAAGAACAGAAGCAGCCCAAACACCCACCAGAGGGAGAGCACAGGAGGCGGCGGGCCTCAGAGACAGGACGCTCGGGCGGAGAAGCCACATGGACCCCTTTTTGGGGACGCAGGTAAATGATAGTCTGGAGTCAGCACGAAGAATCTAGCAACAAAGCCAGCTTGCGACTCGGCTAGGGGCCCCACGCTCGGCTGCGGATGGCATGGGGTCCTTTCGGTGGAGACAACTCTGCTCTGTGTCCACGGTGGTGGTGGCCCCCCACGTGTCCCTGGGCCCAGAGATAAGGCTGTTCTAAAGATTTGTTGCAGGTGCCAGACATGGCGGACTGCAGCGCCTCAGCACGATGGAGACAATGTGAACTCTTCACCGACCATTTTAGCCTGATAGCACATTGAAATGATTGTAACTGGGATGTATTGGGTTAAAGAGTGTCATAAAGTCAATTCAGTCATTTTTACTCGTTACAGCAGGGCTGCTGTGCCATTTGAATTGCATGGGTAACTCACGTCGTCCTTGCGCTGGGCAGTGCTGGTTAGGCGAGGGCAGGTTGTGTTGAGGTCACTTGTGTAAGTCTGACTTGGCGCGAAAGGCCGGCTGTGGTGGGCTGAGGCGGCTGGATGCCTGCATAGACTTATTCCATGTTGCAGCCTGAGGAGGGCCCAGAGAGCCGAGAAAAGGGCGCTCCTCTCTGCTTCCGTCTGCACCTCCTTGAAGACCTCATGTCATCCACCAGTGGCCCGGACGCTGGCACAGGTGCCACCAAGCACCTCCAAGCCAGGCTGTGACCAAGGGCTGGGACCGGGGCCATGACTTGGGGCCAGGAGCTGGGGCTGGGCCTATGGGCAGGCTGAGGCTCATGGAAAGGGCCACCCTCAGGTTCTGCTTCTCTGTGTGAGGGGGTGGGGGTGGCAGGTGTGCACATGGGAGTGTGTGAGGGTCTGTGCATGGGGTGGAGTGCACTGAGTGTGTGAGAGCGTGTCAGTGTACAGGTAGGGGGTGTGTGAGCGTGTAGGTGTGTGGGGTGGGGTACAGGGTACATGTGACCGTGTGAGCATGTCAGTGTGTGGGGAAGGGTGTCTGTGAGAGCATGTCAGTGTGCGTGTGAGTGTGTGAGCATGTCAGTGTGCGGGGTGGGGTACGTGTGACTATTGAGCGTGTGTCAGTGGTGGGGGAGGATGTGTGTGAGAGCGTGTCAGTGTGCAGGGTGGGGTATATGTGAGATATGAGGGTGGGGTGCGATACTGCAGGTGTGTGCAAGATGGAGAGCGTTGTCAGTGGAGGGTACGCATGCAGTCCAGGGTCAGGACTTCACTTTTGCTCACCCTCCAGGTCCTCGTTCCCTGGGGCACACATGCACGGTCCCTGGGGAGGGGGGGTGACAGCGGGTTTTCCCTGGAGCAGCCCACTCAGCTCTGTGGTGGGCACCTGGGGACGAGCTCTCGTCCAGGGGTCAGAAGGGTTCCAGGCAGTTACATGGTGGGGATGTGAGTCACTCCCTCGAAGGCTGGGGGCTCTGCGGTGACAGCCCTGGCCTCCTGTGAGCAGGCCCAGCCCCATGTCCTGGGGTGATGCGGGACTGTTGTGTGCTGAGCCCAGGTCATGGCCTTGCACTGTGGCTCTGAGAGCCCTACGAGAGAGGGAGGGTTTCACCCTGTCAGCATCTCCAGAGAGCAAACCGGAAGAGAAGATCTATTAGATCTTGAACAAATACAGCTTTTCCAACTGTGGCTTCTTTACAAACAGTGTATAATTGAAGTCTAACAACAGTAGTTATTATTTATAATACTATTCTACCAATAATTATTATTCACTTTCAGGTCACAAAATGCACACACAGGTCTTTCCATGTGTCTCATGAAAGAGAAAGCAAATTCCTTCCCACATTGTGACTTAGCACTAAGAAGTTTGAAACCGGCTAAGGCCATATTCCCCGAAGGACACCTCAGAAGACGCGATTTGGTAGAGATAGTGTTGCCCTCAGACCTTTTTTTTTCTTTTTTAAGATTGATTTTATTTATTTATTTGACACAGAAAGAGAGAGAGTGAGAGAGAGCACAAATAGAGCAGCAGCGAGAGGGAGAAGCAGACTCCTCGCTGATCAGGGAGCCCGATGCAGAACTCGATCCTAGAACCCTGGGATCATGACCAGAGCCGAAGGCAAATACGTAACAACTGAGCCACCCCGGGGCAACCACCCTCAGACCTTTAATATGATTGTCAGACAATGTCCCCCTGACGTGAGACCAGGGTTGTCTCAGCGGAAGCACAAGTAAAAAGGAGGGCTTCCTGCCTAAGGAGGTGACCCCGTGTTGCAGGTACAGTCATGTGCTGCACCTGTCCCCGGGAGCATGAGTTCTTGCCCGCTACACAGCCTGGCTGGGCCCCACAGCCCAGATGTCCAGGCTGTGCTCAATGGACGGGTCTCTGTGATCAGCTCACAGTCTGTACAAGTTTGCTCTCCCATATTTAAATGATCCACCTGTAAGCATTTAAGAGCTCCTATTCTTAATTCAAATAACACAGGTGCGTGGATGTGGAGTACTGTGTATTCAAATAAACAGTCGAACAAATTCCAAATAAGTAAGTTGGCAAATTTGCTTCACGCCATTAAGCAGATTACACAGTTTAAAGACTCGATAGAATTCATTACACTTAGGGTGGGAGCTTCCAGGGCATGCCGATGGTCTTCCCGAGGGCTGGCGGCACCCCGTTCCCAAGCCCCGCTCCCCTCCCGCCCATTTGAGCCTCCTGCTGGAGCCAGAGCCTGCCTCACCATTTTCAGGATGCTGAGTGTGCCTGGCTGGTCACTGGAGGCAGCAAACATCACAGGCCCAGGGTGTTGGCTCCTGATACCCGCCATCCCCCAGAAAGTGGGGTGATGGGTGGATTTTGTTCCTCTGAAGGTGCAGATGAACACTGGGTATTTGCTGCTGAAGGAAGGGCCCCTTGGGGACCCTAGACTTGACCATTGCTTGATCCAAATGCACCCTACCAGATCTCAGCTGCCTGCAACCATGCAGGTCCTGTCCACATTTGGCTACCATGGGCCCCCAAGGACAGGCCCTTCCATGGCTGGCTGTGGCCTGGTGGCCTGGGAGCAGCCCTGCAAGGAGCCGCCCAAGAGGAACAGGATGCTGGCAGGCTTCGCACCAGGCCCTGTTCCTCTGGGCACAGGGTTCGGCTATGGAGGTGCTGCTCAGCCTTGGGTCGCGTGTTCATTACTGGTTTCTGTCTCATTTCAGCCTTGGGGCAGACAGGAGCCCGTCCCCTTGGTCGGCCAGAGCTGATCCGGGGCCGATGTGTCTGGCGGGCTTCCGCCCCTTGTTGACTCATCCATCTGCCTTTGCCTCTTCTCTCCAGGAAAACACAGCACAGTTCGCTTGACCAGAGCTCCCCACCCCAGAGTGGGGTGTCGGCCTCCTACAACCACCCGGTCCTGGGAATGTACGACAGCAAAGATGACTTCCCGCTCCGAAAAACAGGTCAGTGCTCCTTCCTGCTCCAAAAAAAAGGTTAGGGCTCCCAGGCCCAGGGCCTGGGGGCGGGGCTCTTGGCCGGCCCCTCCCACATGCCCAGAGAGGGCGGGTCTCTCAACCGACCCTCCCACTTTCCCTATAGGCTGAGTCAAAGGGAATCCCTGCTTGTGCTTAAGTATTGGCTTTTTGTATTAGAGCATCATTTTTTAAAATAATGTCCTTAAGCATTGCTTTATGATTCATACCCAGAGCAAGCCTCATGTGTGTACACCTACGGCTTAAAACTCACACTCATTTATAAACAACACCCAAGTTTACCCTCCTCTGGTTGGTGTGCTCCACTTTGTCACAGCCCAGAACATCCCCTGCTGGGCTCAGGGACACATCAGCTCCTGCTGATTCGCATGAAGCCTTGCGGGAGCAAGCCAGCTGGCCTCTGGCCCTCCAGGCTGACTCTGGGCGGGGCCGGGGGGCGGGGAGGGGGGAGTACATCCCAGAGTGGGAGGAAGTCTGTTCAAGAAAGAAACTCATTGTGTCCTGCAAGGACATTTCAGGAGGAGACTTCGGGGTGTGTGTGGCCCCGTCACAAACCAGAAGAAGAAGGGTATTCACACTCCAACAGTCTTCCTAGGACTTTCGCCAGCGGTGATGGTTTGAGTGGTCAGCAGCTTTTAAGAAAGATCAGAGTGGCCATGGCCAGGGCTCGAGGGTTCCCGGAAGGGCAGGGGCCAGAGCGGGGGTGTCCTGCAGAGGCTCTGTCCCCCACGAGGTGTGGGCAGGCTAGGGCAGGTTGTGGAGGATTGGGTCCCTTGGTCGCAGACATGCAGAGCCTCTGGTTGCAGGGCATTGTGGGAAGCTCCTGCTTAGCGGAACTGAGGCCCATGTGGCACCCCCTTCTCTTTGTAAACCCAGATTTTGTTTTATCCAGAGGATGTGGGTTGCTTTTAGACAAATATTCTTTAAGGCAGTGAGATACCAGCATCTTTACCTGAGTGATGAGGCACTGGGTGACAGGGCTGCAGTCTCATATACCACTGCATCCTGACAACAGAGGACTTGGAGCCTCACAGCAGACAGAGCTGGGTCCAGAGAGCTCGCTGCGGCACTCAGGGAGCAGAGCCTGAGTCTAGAGCCAGAAATTGCAGCGAGGCCCCTCGGTAGTGCTTGACTGACACTCAGGTGTGTGAGATCGAGTGGCCCCATCAGAATGGCCACGGGTCCAGGACCCAAGAGTCCTGGACAAGGATGGGATAGGGGTCTGTGGAGCCCCTCCGAGTCAGCGGTGCGGACCCTGAAGGCATGGGCAGGGCTTCCCGTCGCTTGTAAACCCTCCCCTAGTGAAAGGGAAGTTGCCACTCTGTCCTCTTCTCCTCGGTGTGAGTATGTGATTCTCACCCTTCCATGGAGGACAGCCGTGGGTTTCACCCAGAGAGCCCACGCGCCCAACAGGAAGGTCTCTGTGAGGAGCTGGGGGCCAATTCTCCCAAGGTGACCCCCATCCCCCCTTCTGGAACTTCATGCTATATTGACCTGAGCTCAGATCAGTAGAATGGCAGGTCACAGGGAGCAGTGGACTCTGTGGAGAGAGGAAGACCGTGCGTGCTCCCAGTGCCCTGGCCTAGGAAAGAGAACGAGGAGCAGGAAGTCTCCCTCACCTTAAGGGCATGGAGGTGGGTCAGGTGGACAGAGGTCATGGACTCCGGCAGCCAGCAGCTCAGGTCAGATCTTTCCACTGCATTCGTAGCTGTGTGCCCTGCAATGGATTCCTTAGGTTCCCCTGACCTCAGTTTGGCATCAGAAAAATGGAGCTTTGCACACCTACATCCCCCCACTGCTGTGGATACGCTGAGCAGACAGCTCTTCCTCCTGCCCTGGGTGTAGCGAGTGTGGCCTCCAAGGTCCCAGTGGAGGAAGCAGAAGGCTGAGCACCCGGCCACCAAGCCAAGCCACCCACCTCTTGCTGAGGGGCCTTGCCTTGTCAGGAGACACCTCTGACTCTTCCCCTGATGTCCCAGGGAAGGGCAGCGAGCAGCACCTACCTCTCAGGGCCCTCCCACGGCTCCCTGGCATGAGCTCACCCCTCCCTCTCAAAATAGAAATGGGGCTGCCCGCCAGGGGATGTTTGCTCTGGTTCCTCCCCTCTCCCAACCAGGTGGGGCCCACACCACCTGGACACTGGCTTCTATTACAAGACACAGAACGTGACGCTGACCACTTATAGCCGGGGTCTCTGGAAGACTCTGGATGCGGGACGGCCAACTCCACGCAGCCGCGGTGCTGTTCCGCCGAGCTACACGGCCTTTTGTGACCTTTTGTCTCACGGGCCCCTGTCATCCCTCTCGGTCTCTGCGGCTGCTGGTTCCTGTGCTGGGAGCACAGCCTGTCACACCTATTTGCCTTGAACCTGGCCGTGCCCCAGTCCCCCACTGCCCTGGGACATGCAGACCCCTCGTCACCCTCAGGGACGTGCCCGTGAGTGCATGGTGCTCCAGAAGAATTTAATTAAGATGTGATTGCATTATCAATTTTTCAAGAGGACATCACCAGCACATTAATAATATTAATAATGGAAAGATTTCAGAAGAAATGTTTAAACTACTTAAGGGAATGGAGTGTCATTAGGTGTCTTGTATCATCCTGAAAGTATCCACTTTCAAGCACTTGATGTCACTAATTCTTGGTGATTCCTATCTGCATTTGTATGAGAATGCGTAATAGGAAAGACTGCAAACATGAAATCTTAATTACAAAATGCCTCGAATGAATTAAAATATATCTTTAATAAATGTGACGTACACTTGAATATTCCCCTTGGTTTCAACTTGACCCCAGATCCTGTGGATCTCACACAGTATCAGCCTGCCCCTTGGTCCCCAGGGCTCAGTCCCCTGCAGGACACGTGCCCGTGAGGTGCAGAGCCGCTGTCCCTGCTCCTTGGGCTCACTGTGCCCGGCTCTGCTCCCTCTCAGGAGAAGAGCGCCCCGACTCACCCAAGCCTCCGAGTGTTCAGGGAGTGACTTCTTCCAGTGGCCTGGGTTCACATCCAGTGGCTTCACTTCCTGCCCTGTGGTTTGGGGAAACCTTTTGTGCCTCCCTGTTTTGCTATCAGGAAACACCTACCTCCTGGGCTGGGATAAGTCACAGAGTTGATGTTTGCTAAGTGCTTAGAGGGAGTCTGGCTGTGGGGCCTCTGCTCTCATTTTCCCAAGTTGTCAGGCTGCCCTTTATCCTTTCCCCCACCCAATAGCCCATTCCCGCCAGCCTCCACTCCCCTAGATCCTTCCTTCAGCCCCCAGTTCCGCCAGAAGCAGGTGGAATTGCTAAGCTCCCTGAGGGAAGGCCACACAGCAATCCATGCCATTTACTGCTGGAAGTCTCGCCGGAGAGGCGTGCCTTGCCTTGCTGGGGGTTTGGGAAAACGTCCCGGCCCCTGGTTCTTCTTCACCACCTGAGTGCCCAGCTTGGGCTCCCCTCACTTCCTGTTGGAGAGCCTGCCGCCTTCCCTGTAGTTGACAGCAGGGCGTCCCCACCTCCCAGCAGGCTGGTTCCTGTCCCAGGGTGCACAGGTACAGAGCAGGTGCGGTGGGGCCACCTGACTGAATTTCTGGGCCCCTCCAAATCTACTAACTGAAGATATACTGGGACCTGTTCCATGCCACCCACCCTGCACCCATCAGCGGGTCCTCCCTGGGTTTGTGGGGCATCAAGCAGCTCCGCCAAGGATTTTGTCTGAGCAAAGTGTTCGACCACATGTTCACACGGAAGAAAGGATGCTTTCCCACTTCTTTTTTTTTTTCTTTAAATTTTATTTATTTATTTGGCAGACAGAGATCACAAGTAGGCAGAGAGAGAGAGAGCGGGAAGCAGGCTCCCTGCTGAGCAGAGAGCCCAACGAGGGGCTCGATCCCAAGACGCTGAGATCATGACCGGAGCTGAAGGCAGAGGCTTTACCCACTGAGCCACCCAGGCGCCAAGAGAAAATCCAGTTTTGTCATATGGATGATGTTTAGGTTATACTTTTCTCCAGTAGCTTCTTCAACTTTGCGTTTTTAAAGATGTTAGCTTTTGTCAATTTTTTGCATAATGTCTCTTAAATTGTCCTCTGTGACTTCTGACTGATGAAATGAGACCAGAATGAAACAAAACAAAGCTTTCTGTCCTTGCCCATCTCCATCCACTTCCATTCTGACCGTGACCTCTGGGACCTCAACACCAAGTGCCGTGTGCTGGGCACCACCCAGGACAACTATCGTCTATTTCAGGAAGTGCTTAGGGAGGAGTCGCGCCTGTCAGCTGTGTTGGAAGCAGTCCTGCTGCGCACAGGCCCACCCTTGGCCCCAGACGCAGTGGGGGGAGGCTGGATGGTGGCTGGGTGGTATGGGTCACAGCTCCCCCTGGACGCTGGGCCCAAGGCGTTCGGTTTCCAGCCCCTGTTCACTTCTGCGGCCAGTGGCTCCTGGGACTCTTCCTTCTAGAAGGTTCCCGCAGCTCTGCACCTCACAGGTTTGTAGCTGTTCATGGGAAGCAGCAATTTCCAAGCTATGGGAGATGGCAGTTTCCCCTGTCTGTAGCTGCTCGACTCAGCAGGGAGAACGCGCAGTCAGCCTGGCCCACCCGTGGCCCGGGGGATGGGGTGCAGCCACTGTGCTACAGGCGCCAGAGTCTCTCTGGTCTGTTCTCTGGAGCAGCAGGAAGAACATGGCACCTGCTGGAGCCTGCCTTGGGCCCACTGCACAGCCTCCTGTCCAGCCCGGCGAAGGGGGGCAAGGCAGGCCTAGCACCAGCCCACTCCCCTGCACGCCCGGCGTCCCTTGTCAGATGACCTGCGTTGCTGTCACATGAGTTTGGGTCACAGTGCACCCCCCATACTGCATCCAGTCACTGAAAACCTCCCCAGGGACTGTTGTTCCCATGTCATCTTCTATGGGCCCGAACACCCAGGGGACTGAGTCCCTGTCTGTGGGGAGTACACATGTTCTCTTGTGACTTTCACATCTGGCGGTGACCCTTAGGGCTGGATTCTGAGGCTCATTGCCCTGCCCAGTCACCACAGTGACGTTGGGAGCCAGACTTCGTTGCCCACGCCCTCAGCTGGAGGGCCCAGCTGAGGCTGCTGTCCCAGACAAGGCAGCGTCCGCTTCGCCCCCAGTGTCCGTGCCATGGTGATTTCATGAGTCTTCAGGGTTCCGGGCTCTGAGCTGCTCGGGTGGGCAGGGAATAGCAGGGTCCAGGCCCCACTGGAGTGTCAGGCTGGACCCACGGGGCCGGGCCAGGGAGACACCGGGCAGGTGCAGGGTGAGGGTAGGCTTTGACCCCAGACACAAGGAAGGTGGCTTCAGGCCCCATCAGTAGTCTCCTGGCAGCCGCCCTGCCCCCGTCCTGCTGGATACCAGAGTCCCTCTCTGCAGCTGGCCGCCGCATGTGTCCCCAGCACCTTGTAGAGATCTGCCATGGGAATGCGCAGCCTGTGGAGAACCAGGGGTGGGCGATCTGTAACCTCTGCAGCCATTGAACACAGCAGCAGGTCAGCAGGTTTCCCTAGGACCCTGGCAAACAGAGTGACGCCCCTCACAGCTGAGTTTGCGTGTCTAGGATGGGCTGTCACAGGGCCACCTGGGTCGGTGGCAAGCACGGTGCAGGTCCTCAGCAGGGGCGGAGAGGGATGACCCCCATTCACCGCAGTTCAGTGGAAAGGCGTGATTTGGAGGGTCAGTTGCAGTGTGATAAATGGCCCTGCACGTCTCGCTCGGGGCCGGGCCGGCAGGCTCTGCTCTTCTGTGCCGTCTCTGAGCAAAGAGTTGGGGGGGTGAGGGGTGACCGCAGCGCCAGGGGTGCCGGCCCCACTGAGCTCCAGCCCCGCGGGATGTTTGCTGGGCTGTCTTCCATTGACTCTGTGCTCTTACAAGCGGGGTATGAGTGTGTTCAGAGGGTTTTTTAAAAGGCTTTATTGTGCTTTCCTAGGAAGCTTCTAGAGATGGTCCGTACGGGGAGTACTAGGCAGCTTCTATGTACAGTGATTGGCTCACATAGCCCGTGTTCCGTCCTTCAAACTTTGACATCTATCAGACTTGACCTCCTTCTAATCTAATCTAATCGATCAGTAGCGTAAGGGATCTCGAAGTCACATTGCACTTTTCAGTGGCTGCCCCACACTGAGCTGATCACCAACAGAAATAGGCTACGAGACTGTGACCGGGTGGGAGACACCAGCCTCCAGCAGCGTGTAGTACCTCTTTCTTTACGAAATACCACATTCTACATGCTTCTAACAGAACATGAGTTAGACCAGCTTCTGCGTCTTACTTCCCCGAGACAAGCTGCTTTGGTTAGTTTGGTATCTGTCCGGATATCTTCTGCGCATCCGTGTCGGACTGTGTATCAGGGGTAGCGAGCGTGTCTGGTTGTCTTCATGTTAACAAGAACACTTGCTTTGCGTTCTGTCCTGTGACTGTCTTTTTCAGCTGCTGTTCCATTGAGTCTGCCTTTCCATCTGAGTGTGTGAGCATCAGCACCTCTCTACATGGTCTGGTCTGTGCATGTAAATTTGTAACTCTTCTCGCGTAACTCTACCTCTGCCCTCTTGTGCTAGGATAGATCCCTGTGAATTTCTGGATGATCGATCCCTGCTAATGGCACGGCCCACTTCAGGGGTTTGCGAGCTCTGAGACACTGAGCACGTCACGCCATAGCAGAGCTCCGGGGAGCCTGCTCTGTCCACGTCATTAAGTACCACCACGATCAGCCTAGCCCAGGCGACGGATGAGCCAGTCGTGCTTCCTGGGATGTTTTCGGCAATCCTGTCACTGTTAGACAAGCTCAAGTGTCTTTATTTCTCATCTTTCCTGTGAGAACATCCTCCCTTCATAGCAGGGCCCCGGGTGGCTGTGACCCAAGCCCGGGGACACATGGCCAGCAAGCTGTGTGGAGCTCAGAGTGCCTGCCAGGCCTGGGCTTGTCCGCCCCTGTGTGCGGCATCTAGAACCACACAGGACGCACGGGCAGGTCCCTCAGTGTTCAGTGGATGGAAGTTTAATGGCGAGCCCCTCATGCTTTCTTTGGGGTGCTTTCTTTCTAGTGTGTGTGGCTTTGTAGGAGCTCCTGAAAGGTTACCGTCAGTCTTCCGTCTGACACGTGTGCTATGAAAGTCACGTTCTAGTCTGTCATTTGGCTTTCCAGAGTACTTCTTATTGTTTTCAAAGAAAATAAGTATGCATAAATCAGAGAACCCCATGAGGCTCAGGACAGGTGATGGCCCCACAGGGGCTCAGGACCTGCCCCTCCCTGCCCCTTGACAGGGGACGTACAGAAAGTGCACACCTATGCAGAGTGACCATGCCTGCATTTCCTTGTTTGCCTAACTTGCCCTTTTCCTGAAGTTGATCATGGTTTTTCTATTGCTTAGTGTTCTGCGTTCCTGTCGTTAATTCACCTGGAGGAGCCCCCACATGGCAGGTGGCCCAGAGACCTCTCTCTGGCCTGGGAGATAGGCTCCCAGCCACAAGGCCCCCACCCCTTGTCCCACTTGCTGGTCCCCCCCACCCCGCCCCTTCCCCTGGACTCCTGCACGGCCCCCTCCTTCACCTTGCATGGGCACAACAGCTTTCTGAGGACCTGAACGGGTTGTGAACACACGTGCACATGGGCAGATGTCAGTTCTGGCCCCCATCTGACCGATAACGTGGTTGAGTATAGAAGTCACTTTCCCACAGGATTTTTGAGTGTCTCTCTTGCCTCCAAGTGGCTGTTGCAGAATCCAACAGCACTAACAAGGCCAATCCCTGACTGGCCCCCAGAGCTCCAGAACTCTACGGGGTCTGCCTAGCAAGGGGCCGCGGGAAGCACTCACCACCCCCTCTGCCAGGCACCAGGCCTCCTGCAGAGGGAGGAGGGTGTCTCCAGTCACTGGGTTAGTGACCTCCCTGCTCTGCCCCGACCTCTCCTGGCATTGTTATTAATGTGATCTTGGACCTTTTCACTCCCCTTTTCCTCCCACTGTCTTCTTCCCATACCCGCACGTCTGTCCTGTGGCTTCTCCCGCATTGCCTCCCACACTGCCATTCTGTGGGTCTCAGAAGGACGGCTCGGACATCGGCTGTGCCCATGTGCCCAGCTGAGACGGTGCTCTGCACACCCTTGCCTGCTCACCCCACGCCCAGAGCAGCCCCTGCCTCCAGACAACGTGATCTGTGGGTACATGCCACGGGCACTTAGGGCCCTTTGCCCGCCGGACCGTTACCCATGTTCCCACTCTGATGGCCGCTGTGCTGTGACCAGCCCTCGGGGAAAGCTGGACCTGCGTGAGATTGCTGTAGATGTGAGCGTTCGTGGAGAGCAGCCCTCATCTCACCACAGGCACCTCCTGCCCAGTGAGGGGCAGGTGCTGGGGCCGGGGCAGGATTTGAAGGTTGAACTTGGTCTGTCACGTACCTGATGGCCTTTGAGGAAGAACTTCCCTGGCGTGCCCACATCGCCCAGGAGGAACAGACACCGTGCTCGTGAACACAGTGAGCCCCCTTCCATTTCGGTAGCACTCAGCTGCTGGGAGCCGCTTTTCCAAAATGCCTCTTGTTCACACTTGGCTGTCAGTCTGCCTGCAGCCCTATTCAAAGGAGGGAAATATAGTTCTGTACTTCATCCTCCAGCCGCGCTGGAGCTGCGTGAGCTTTGAGGACCTCAGACGCAGTTGGGAGCTGCCTGGAGGAGCCCGTGGGGGTGGCATGGGCCTCCACGTGGCAGGTGCGGTCTTGCAGCATCTGTTGGGGGCTGCAGCCGCCTGTGTTCTAGGCTTCGGCTGCCACGCAGAGGCATTTGGGTGGCAGGCATTTGGAAGTTTCGAGAACTATGTGGATGAACAGTGGACCACAGGCCCTGGTGTCTTCTCTGTGGGGCCCGTAGAACTCAACTCAGCTTGCTCGACCCCTGCACCCGCGGCTCCTAGGAACGTGCCTTCTGCAGAGAAAAAAGGGGGAGTTGGGCCTTCGCTGTGCCACAGAGATGAGGAAGTGGTTGCCTCCCTTCCCTCCCAGGCCCTGGCCCCGCACCCAGAGGCTCTGTCGAGAGATGGTCCTAGAGAACCCCAGAGGGACGGGGAAGGGCCCACCCTGGTCAGTTTAATGCTCTGCTTTCATCCTGAATGAGATGCCCAACATCTGGAGCATGTGTCCCTTGTTCCTGCTTTGTACCAGGCACTGCACATCAGGGGTGGCCCAGAGAGGCCCATGCTGAGAGGGGTGGTGAGTCCTGGGTCGGGTCTGTCTTTGCAAAGCGAGTGTCGCTGGGCTCACCTGGAATTGGGGAGGCTGGACAGATCCTTCAGGTTTCCCGGACTTTCATGTTCAAGTGCGGGAGGTCCAGAAACAGCCAGATAAGCAGAGTCATTTCACGAGGTGCCCCTGCTGCTGTGAGGACAGCAGAGCCATGCAGCTATCGTTGGGAGAGGGTGAGGGCTTGCAGACAAGTGACAGCAGCTGTGAGAGGTGGGAAGGGGCTTGGGGCCTGCCCGGTGCAGTCTCTGAGTGGCTGCCCGACTGCTGACCTGGCCGGAGCTGTCACTCAACCAGGTATGTTGAATGTAGAGTGACCTACAGGGCCTGGGGGAGGTCG
Organism: Meles meles; assembly: GCF_922984935.1. Classification (NCBI taxonomy): domain Eukaryota; kingdom Metazoa; phylum Chordata; class Mammalia; order Carnivora; family Mustelidae; genus Meles; species Meles meles. The sequence continues at coordinate 45,956,932 of NC_060074.1, read as the reverse complement.
GGTGCCAGACCCAGGAGCAGGGCTGGTCTGCAGCTGGCCCGGGGCTACCCTGCCACCAGGGGCCACCCATACGCTGTCTCCGGACATACTCCCTCCCCAGGGGCCCGTGCTGCCCCGTGATCTTGGGAGCAGCTTCCGTCCCCAGCTTGGACCAAAGGGTGTCCATGTCCTTTCAGCACAGACCTTGGTGGTGTGAGGAGAGCTGTTGCTTTCTTGCCTGTTAGATGAAGTTTGGGTTTTTTTCCTTGTGTTAAGTAATGGTAAGAAACTCCATGTAAAAATAGAAGTGAATGAAACATGTACATCTACAGTCGTCTCAAATAAGGGAAGAATAGTTTCCATAATCTTCATACAAATCCTTCCCACTCGTGGCTGTGCAGTCTGACAGGGGAACGGGCACTCGCCCTACATGCAAGCACAGAGCAGAAAGGGTGCCTCTCCCCGTGTGCCCACCAGAACCTGGGCGGCATCGTCAGAGGTCCAGCGGCCTCCTAAAGTGTATCTTCGATTGCTCCGGGAAGCTGCATGTAGGTGGCCTGCTACCCCCTTCCCCTCCCAGGGCTCCCAGAGAGCTGCCCTTTGCCTCCCAGCCTCTGGCCGGGTCACTGGCGCCCCAGCACTTAGGCCTGGCACACCACTACCCTGCTTCCCAAGGGACTGGGTCCCCATGCCCGGCCTGTTGCCTCAAACCCAGACTGTCTTAGTTCTGATTCCAGGGGGAAATTCGATTATATTGCTTGTGCTCTGGAGAGCGTGAACTTCCTGTTCCAGAAAGATTAAAAACAGCAGGGTTGCTGATTAAAAACCAACAGAAAGGTAAAACCTCGCTTATTTGCAAACAGAGAGGCAGTAGGAATTTGGAAGTTGTCAGGTAAGACCTCAGAACTCGAAGAAACGTCTTTGCAGTGGCGATCTCACCCCTGGCCTGGCCCTGAGGCCTCATGGAGACTCCTGCACAGGCATCCACACGGGAGTGGGGAAGGGGGCACCCTCCTCCCAGAGCAGCCTCACAGGAGCGTGCCCCTGCCCTGCTTCCCGGAGCTGTGACCTAGTTGGTCGGGGGGTGGTCTGCTCTCCAGGTGCAGGGGCATGGGAACCCCTGAGCTTAAATACACAGGTTTGCAAAGTACACGCAGAGCTGGTGATAGACCGAACCAAGCTAAAATGCCCATGTCCTGTGGTCAGGTGGCCTCTCAGGGAGACAGGGGCTTGCTCACCCCCTATGCAGGTGTGGACTGGTTGGCCCTAGGGCCCCAGGACGGCCGCTCACAGGCAGTGGCTTGTTTCCATGTTGTTGGTTGCGGGAGGAATTTCTGACAGGCAGGTGAACAAGGAAGTGTAACACAGAGCAGGTGGGTCACTACCCTTCAATGACCCACGGGGCCACAGAAACACAGCAGGAAGCCTCAGACAGGCGTTGCTCATTACCTGGACTGTGGGTGGGACTGGAGATATTCCGCACAGGCCTCAGGAATGCTGCCTTCCCTTTATCCTGGACCCACACGTCCGTATTGTCTCAGTATTTACCCAACGTGCATATTTTTTAACTGCCAAGTGAGAAACTTGACCACAGCCACGACTGTCTGATTATAACGGTGTCTCCTTTTCATGCAGCTTCTGAACCCAATTTGAAATTACGGTCCAGACTAAAGCAGAAGGTGGCAGAGCGACGGAGCAGTCCCCTACTACGCAGAAAAGACGGGCCAGTGGTTACAGCTCTGAAGAAGCGCCCACTGGATGTCACGGGTACGCCCACTGCTAGCCCACCCCTGCCCCGCGGGGCTCTCCTGTACCCCACCCCCCCACACCCGCACATCTACACGGCGCTCTCAGCCCCTGGCGCCTACAGTGCGAGTCCGAGAGCCGCCACTGGTGTCTGGGCACACAGGGCACCTCCTGTCTTCTCACAGCCCCAGCCTCCAAGAGCACCAGGCCACCAGAACAGCCGGGTTGGACACTGCACCGGGTGTTTGCAGGAACATTGAGTTGAGGGTTCTCTGAAGGTTTCACTGATCCTGTCCTATTAGCGGTAAATCACATGGTTCTGATCTGCTCCACTGCCCATTACAGTGTCTGGACCACTGGGGAGCATTGAAATCTTCCTGGCAAGAGTCCCACAGGTGGGAAGGGAATGAAGGAGGGAGCTCAGTGGTCCCCGCTTGCTAAGCGAGCATTGCTCTCGGCCCCCATCTAGTGGTGGACTTGCGGTGGTGCATTCCCAGCCAGAGCCCAGTCTTCAGGGACGCCCTCCTTCCTGAGGGTGCTCCCCAGTTCCCAAGACGCACACCGCCACAAGGGTACATCCCACCTGCAGGGGCATATGAGTCCCCGGGGTACAACCCACTCCCATGAGCATATGCCCCATCTCGGGGCACCCCCACCTTGAGGACACACTCCATTTCCTGTGGGTTCTCCCATCCTGAGGACATACTCCAGCCCCCAGAGTGCATCCCGCGTCCTGAGGGCACACACCAGCACCAGGATAAAGGGGGGAAGGCAGAGGCACTGTTTACATTAAGTCCAGTGCTCTGTTTGAAAGCCGAGGCTCCTGGTGGCAGTCTGTATGTGTCGGGTTCTTAGGGAAGGAGGACGGGGCTCCCCGGTGCTGGTCCTCTGTGTGTCTGTGGCCAACACTGCACACACACCGACTGAGCCCGGGGCCTCTGAGCAAGGGGGAGAGCTCCGCCCCCCGCCCCGTCCCACTGCCTTGAGGGCTCTGTAGCAGCGTAAAACCCCTCATCCTAGCTCTGGCCTCTGAACATTCATCTGAAAGGGTCGACGCGCCTCACTTTGTTACTAATGTTCAGTGCTGGGGGTTCAGAGCCTCGTCTGAAGAGAGGAGGGACCATCACCCAGAGTCTCAGCCCCTGGGGATTCCATGTGAAGTCGGGAATGAAAGCCCATGTCCAAACGCAGATGCAGTGTTGTCTCCTTTGACGCGTGCCTGACAGTGGGCCGGCGGCTCCCATGGGCAGAAGGGCCACGCATGTATTCTAGTCCTGCAGTGGGTGAGACGGAACCGTCAGCAGGCTTCTTCGCGTGTTCATGTTGTCCGCCTGGGGCTGTTGAATGCCACGGTGAGTCAGCACCAGGCTGCACACGCACAGAGCGACGTGGGCCCTCGCCTTCCCAGAGCTCAGCATCTCATTGGAGAGGCCCGCCCGTCACAGGTGGCCCCTCTAGCGAACTGCTCCCACCCCAGCTGCCTGGTACTGGGTCAGGGCACATCCAGGGTGCACGTGAAGGGGTCTGGGGCAAGGAGAGGCTGGGGAATGCATAGGGGGTGAGTGCAGCTGGCACAGGGACAAGAGGAGACAGGCTTCCAGGGGCAGAGTGCAGAAATGCCTTTCCAGGAGACAGGAAGTAAGAAGTTAAGGGAGGTGGTCCCGACCAAGCAAGGGAACCCCTGTCTTCAGCCCTGGGGAGCGCAGTCTCCTGCGGGAGAGCAGGGGGGGTGCGTGTCTGCAGAGGGATGGGGTGGGGGGGGAGCTGGGGACCCAGCTGGGCAGGAAATCGGGCCCCAGGACCAGGCAGGTTCATAGCTGCTTCACCCCAGTTGCTAGCGAAGGCCACGCGTGTCTCGGGAACAGAGGTTAATAGTGAGCTGCCCATGCACGTACGCGTCCGAATGGTTAGAGCTCAAGGTGGGGCACAGATTCATCACAAGCACTTTTGGCACCTTGAATGGGGCCCCACTTGCGCAGGTACAGATAGCATTGTGAGGATGACACATTTGTGTTCATTTCCCAGACGACATTCCTAGAAGTGGCATAATGAGTGGAAAGTGAGTGAAGAGCTGGGTATATATGTTTTCTTGGCCCAGTTTCTCACACCCTTGCTACGCAAGAACAGTTATCTGCTGACCGCGCTGGGGGCGCACGTTTGCAGGGAGTCCTGGGGGAACCCGGCGTGGAGCTTGGGCTAGGATCCGCAGAGAAGTGTCCCACGAGGGCCACGGGGATTGCACTCAAGGGCAAGGTGGCAGCCCCAGAGGCCGCAGCTCTGTCTTCATGCAGAAAGCCCAGGGGCCTTCTTGTAGTTCCCAGTTAGTGAAATATAAGCAAAGGTGATTTCCCCCAGTAGAGAAGTAAGCTCCGGGTTTGGTGTGTTGGGGGGGTGGGGTGGTTCTGGTCTGAGCTCATTGTCAGCGTCTGGGAGGGCCGGTGACCTGGCTGGCAATCTTGCACTCACAGCTGCCTGGTCAAAGAGGACCGGGGACCGCAGAGCTGTCTATCCTGAGGCCATTGTCAAAAGTCCATGAAACCAAAGGAGGACACGGAAAAAGCTGAACAGGTCCATCCATAAACATCAAGTGTCACCACTGTGGCTGCTCTGGCAGGGAAAAGGAGATGGGGGTGGGATGCATCCCCGAGGCGGGGCCTGTTGCCGTGGAGACTGGTCCCGATCTGCAAGGCTGGGCCACTGCTCCCTGTGAAGTAACTTGGAGGATCACTTAGCGTGTGACTCTGGGAGACCCCGATCAGTCCCCAAAGCTAGCAGCATGTCCCCCTGGGTGTCTGATGTCGCTCAGGAAAAATGAGAGACTTTAATTCAAAGGGAGTCCTGTGGCCGGTGGCTGTGTTGGTAAGCACAGCACACCTGACCATCCCTATTCACAGTCATGCGGCGTCTGTGTTTCCTGGTCTTTTGTTGTTTGGTTATTGACATTTAAGGTCTTATCTTCCCGTATGTCAGATCATCTTGAAATTCAAGAGGAAGACAATTGGTAACGTGCACAACCTAAAGGCTCAGATGTGACCCCCACAGAGCCGTCCGTGTAGAGCTCACGAGGGAATCCGTAGCAAAACCAAAAGTAGGGAATCCGCCTCGCAGCCCGTTTGGGGACTGTGGTCATGTTCTTTCCCGATGTGGTTTCTGCCTGTCAGCAAGCTGGCCGTGGGGGGCTACTGCGTGGCCTGAGACCCTGGCACGGAGCACAGCTCACACATGTCTCTCCACCCCACAGACTCGGCGTGCAGCAGCGCCCCCGGCTCTGCGCCCAGCTCCCCCAACAACAGCTCCGGGAACGTCAGCTCGGAGAACGGGATCGCGCCTGCCGTCGCCAGCATCCCGGCTGAGGTCAGTGTGGGCTTGCCATTCGCTTCTGTTCCCTGTGCCCGCCCCATGGCAGATTCAGCCAGTTGTTTCCCTCGAAGTGACCCTTCAGCCTTGACTGTCCAGGTCGGGAGGCATCCTGGACAAGGCCCCTCCCTGCCACTGAGCCCTGCTACCCCTTTAGATTGTAGTACAGCGGTCCAGACGTGAGAACAACTGTATCCCCAATCTCTGGCCCCGGCTTCCTTCAGAGGCCAATCAGAACACACACTCGGTGCCGCTGGGCCCCAGATGCCCCACACCCATGTGTCCCCGGGGCTCTGCGCAGTGGCCAGGAACAGGAACACAGCACACATGGGAACCGCTGTTCAGTGGGAATCAAGCTGCTTGTTGTGCTTCAGAAATACTCAGCCGACCAACACACGTCCTGTGTCCGGGGGGAGCAGGGTGACACGGGGCAGATGGTTAGGGTGTTGGGTGGTTAGGAAGGCCACGGGAGGCTTCTCCCAAATGCCACCGGCCTCGGACAAGCCCCTCACCCTGCCCATCAGGCCCCAGGTGTGCTGTAGTTGAGAGTCACATGGGCACACAGAGAGTTCTGGAGTCAGCTGGCAGAGAGGAAGGAAGAGTGTTCTTGGGGAGACAAGCTGGGTGGCCTCTTGAGCCAGGTGGAAGGGCTCGGGGCTGGCTGTTGGGTGTGCCCTGGACCGGACCTGGGTCGCGGGGTACTTTCCGGGCCGTGGTCTCCAGGACCTTCTTCCTTATTCACTTTGGTGTGTGTGTTTATTGCACAAGTGTCCCTGGTGTTTCTGCCTCGGGCCAGGCCCGTGCCGGGCCCTGGGGTTGGAGGGCCAGGTGGCCAGGCAGCAGCCCTGCAGCCTGCGAAAGGCGGGCACCGACCACACTCGGAAGAGCAAGAGGATTGCATGCTTGCCGCTCGAGGCTGCAGGCTCGGGGTGACCACGTGGGGAGCCACGTCAACACGGTGAGCTCCGCCCTGGGTGCCGTCTGCTCCCTGCGCACACGGTCCCGCTGCGTGGGTGGTTCTTCAGAGCTCTTTTTGAGCTGCTAACTCACAGGAGGCTACAGTTCATTAAACAGAGTGACTTCCTTTCCTCCTAAATATCTGGACATGAATCTTGCCTTCCCAAAGGGAGGACAGAGTGTAGTGGGGACACGCAGGTGTGAGGTCGAAGCATTTTCGGGCAGGTTCCTGAACGCTGATGCACGAACAGACAGCGGCCCCTGAGGTCGTGGTGTGCACGGCCGCTCCCGCTTCCTCACTCCCCACGTCCTTGCGCATCTGGTTCTTTCATCACCTGTCCCTTCAACCCCGTGTAAGCTCTGTGTGGATGGTCACAGAGCTCGACACCCCTGCTCTGCGGGACTGAGGTCCTAGTGGTCGGCTGCCTATAGTGGGCCTCGGGGCCCTGCCGGGACCCTGCTTCCTGGCACGACACATGCCCGCCAGCCAGGTCTTGTCGGCCGTGCTCCCACCTGCTGTCTAATCGGGTTCATTCTGCGGGGTGCCTTATCGGGGAGTGTCTACACACACCAGTTTAAATTGTGTGTCAAGTTTTACAAGTCATGTGTGAATGTCAACAAAGCTGCTATGAATTACAGATGTGAAAGGATTGACAAGAAAAGTGAAAAGGTCGTTGCTCTTCTCTCATCAGATTGTCCCTGCGGTGTGCAGGGTGGTCTCCCGACCATCTCGTCCCACAGGACGACCTCTGTGGGTTCAGGGTTTGTGAGAATCTGACCACCCCTGAGAACGTGCAGGCCTCATGAAGCCGCCTTCGGCACCGGGCAGCCCCACTGGCCCTGCGCGCCCCCCAACCCCACCGCTGCCCTGCGCACCCCCCATCACCGCTGCCCTGCCACAGACCCATTTACACAGAAGAAAGAGCCTCCCCAGACCCAGAGACAGCTGCTCCCTCCAGCTCAGAAGGCCGGTGCAGTGCGGGGTGCATAGCCACACCCCCACTTTGTGCAGAGCTCGGGAGGTGATGAGCCTGGCATAGGGCAGATGGAGATGGCCAGCTCGGCGCATGTGGGCAGTCAGCATCCCCAGTCATTCTCAGAAGGTGGCATTATTTCTGAAAATAAATAAGGTAAAAAAATAGAGGGATTATAAAGAGGAAATGATAACTTTGCAGACATTAGGAGGTCTACTTATTTTGTTCCTGGATAATTGCAATCCCGTGGGGCCATGCCTTCCACGGCAATTGGAGCCATTTTCTCAGGAGCCAAGCTCATTGATACTCTTTCACTTGTGGCAAAAAGTGCTTCTGTCGAGGGAAGGCACTTCCCGTGGTGGTGGCTGGGTCAGGCCCGCACAGCTTCCCCGCGAGCCACGTGGAGGACAGCACATACCCAGTGCCCCAGCACGAAGAACACTCTCCTTCCTGCTTTAACCTCACGGCATCCGAACAAAGATCATGTTTCCGAACGACACTACAGCAGGGCCGTGTTCAGCAGCAGCGTCAGGGCTCCTGCCGGGCCGGAGGATCAGCGCATGCCCCTTTATCTTGCTTTGCAGATGTTGCCTTTTCTTTCTTTCTTTTTTTTTTTTTTTAACAAATCGAAGTTTCAGGCCTTCCGTGGAGGACGTCACTGCAGAGGGGCTGCAAACAGGAGAACTGGAATTCCAAGTGGAGCCTGCAGATGGGACCAAATCGCGGCGATCGTGTGATCAGATCTGAGGGAGGAGGCGTTGCTTCCTGGGGCCGAGCGAAGAAAGTGGTTTCCCGAGTTGGAATCTAGTCCTGGTGACGAAGCCGTGAAGACTATTGAAGAGACACCAGGGGGGTTAGGATATGATGTTCATTTAGGCACTAAAGCGGCGGCAGGAAGTTCTCCTGCGGGTGAAATGCCATCAAACAGCATCACGTGCGACAGAGAAATCGAGAAAGGAGGTCAGTCAATGGGCAAATCATTGTCTTACTTTAGTTGCCACAGCCGCCCCAGCTATCAGCAGCCACCACCTTGATCCATCAGTGGCCATGGACATCACAGTGCGACCCTCTTCCAGTGAAAGGACTACGACTCACTGAGAGCTCAGATGACGGGTAGCATTTTTTAGCAATGAAGTATTCTTCAGCAAGGATGTGTACGTTCAAAAAGACTTAATGCTGTTGCATTAATACTGCATTAACAGACTAGAGTATAGTGCCCACGGAACTTTTACGTGCACTGGGAAACCAGTCCATTCACAGGACTAAAGTCCACGCACTGTTCTGGGACCAGGCCCGCAGCATCTCTGAGGGGAACCCCAGCTCGCTCTGACCCCCAATGGGATGAAGAAGCCACTTGCAAGCCAGGCCAGCGGTCAGTCCACCCCTGCTGTCTACAGCAACTTGGTGATAACTTTTAGCTCATAATTTTTTCTGGGATATGAAATTCGAAGGCACCAGCGTGCGTCTCCTCTTCAGTGACACACCACAGTGCGAGGGGAACTAAGAGAAGACTGGTCGGCTGTCCATCAGTCCGTTTTCCGTGATGCAGACTCCATCTGCACCCTCCCAGCCAGCCTGTGGCAACACCATGCGCTCGTTCTCTCTGCCCCTCGGTTCAGCACATTGACTCTGCTCTGGGGGGATGTTGGGGTGAATAAAACAGTGTCCTTTGTAGCAAAGAATATCATTCTAAAAGGAAAAAGAGGATGCAGTAATTCAGGTCCTTGGTGGATGCTCCTGCTAACCTTTTCCTGACTGTCTTTCTGTCCTGGTCCTCCTTGTCTGCTTTTGAAAAAGTATACAATTCTACAACTTGTTTTCCTAACTTAACAACACATCATTGAGATACCAGCCCTCTGCCTCTGTGCACCTCAGCCATGACCTTCCTGGGCCATCCCTGGACCAGCATCGTTTCGTAGGAGTCCATCCTAAGAGTGGAGTTTCAGGATCGAAACTTAGATACATTTTTAAGGCTTTTGACATGGATTGCCAAGTTTTCCTACAGAAAGAGTGTGCCGACTTATAACGCACTGATCAATGCCCTTCTGTTCCTTGGGGCCAAAAGAGTATTCTCAGTTGTCATATCTTTGCTGGTTTAATAAGGTTTTAAATATGTTTTAGATCACTGATGATGTTGAGTATTTTTTCATGAGTTCATTTTCCCTTAATATCAGCTCTTTGTCATTTGCCTTTCCGTGCGATTTTCTCATTGTTCATTATTTGATCTGTGAGTTCTTTACATATGAGCTTTCTCTGCCCGATGTGTGGCCAGCATTACAGCGACTGTTATTTGCCTTTTTTGTGAGGGATATTTTTAATCGTTATTTTTTTTTTTTTGGTTTCTGCCTCTGACATTGTGTTTGAAGAGACATTCCCAACCAAGAATATATTTTAAAATACATTATCTTAGGTTTTCTTGATAGTTTTACCATGAATTAGCAGTCTGGATAAAAACAGGAGTCTAATGGGCTGTGAATCTATGTCTGTGGCCTGCTTTAAAATGTCATGCCTGCCTACATGCTAGAACTTGGTAAGTCGTGTGAACTGCGGTATCTGGGAGTTCAGCAGGGCCTGCCCCGACGTGTTTTCTGTTGTGATTTCCTGTGGCATATGCTGCCCACGCTTATTGGGGACGGACCGTGTGTAACGGCCTTCATGTGTTCTGTCTCCAGACCGGCTTGGCACACAGACTCGTGACTCGAGAAGGCTCCGTGGCCCCACTCCCCCTCTACACATCACCGTCCTTGCCCAACATCACTCTGGGACTGCCTGCCACCGGCCCGTCCGCTGTGAGTAGGCGTCCACAGGTGTGCGCGGTGTGGGGCCGCTGTCCCAGGGCCTTGGCCTGGGCATCATGCTTGTGCCTCTCCAGGGGGCGGCCGGCCAGCAGGAAGCCGAGCGACTTGCTCTCCCAGCCCTCCAGCAGCGGATCTCCCTCTTCCCCGGCACCCACCTCACCCCCTACCTGAGCACGGCACCCCTGGAGCGCGACGGCGGGGCCACACACAACCCCCTCCTGCAACACATGGTCCTGCTGGAGCAGCCACCCACGCAGACGCCCCTCGTCACAGGTGAGCACGGGGTCCTGGGCTGTGCGGATGCCCCTCGACCAGGTCAGCAGTGGGGCCCAGGCCACACAGATGCCCCTCGGCACAGCTGAGCATAGGGGCCTGGGCTGTGCAGACGCCTCTCATCACAGGTGAGCGTGGGGGCCCGGGCTGCGCAGACACCCCTCGTCACAGGTGAGCACGGGGGCCACACGGACGCCCCTCAGCACAGGTGAGCAGGGGTTGGGGACGCCCTTTGTGCTTGGCTTCCTGGAAATCTGATTATTTGTTCAGAATTAGAATTGAAAAAACTCTCAGAGCCGCCCCCTTCACACTCCCTGATACATGGGTGGAAAATGCAGGTGCTAAGCGCGTCACCAGGTCCCGACCTGTGGGCACACAGGGCCCATTCTAGTCACCTTGTTGAGAGTCATGGGGCCAGTCTGGACTCAAGGGGCTACATCCTGCCCTCAGGTGTGTCTGCAGATGGCGAGCTCCATCTTCCACTAGTGTTCCTTGATGTCCATGTGTCTGTCTGGTTCCCCTGGTGCTAGCACTGGGGTCACCATCCTCTTCAGAGTTGAGGGGTCTACAGCTTGTGGGGGAGTGGAAGCCTCACCACACATCTCCTTAGCTTTCAGACAACAGGTCGTGAGCACAGGGGTCTCGGGGTCTGATCTGAAGTTACATCTGAGTCTCTTTGACTCTCAATGTCAGGGGCCTTAACAGTGAGGGATGCCTCAATTTCTGTCTCGTGTCATTTAGTAACACGTTGGTGGCACCTGACTGTCCTCATGGTCCCGGTCCCCTGCTCATCTCATCACAGGAGTGTCTGCCCTTCCCCCACCATTAAAGAGCTTTCCTAACGCCATGCCCCACAGCTTCCCAGAAAGTAGTCTTTCCTTATGGGTCCTCACCTCGCCAGTAAATTTGCTGAACTTGACTCCTTTGTGGTTGACCGAGTTGCTGGATCTGTCCTCTGTGTGTAGTTCGTGGCCCTGTCTGTGACGGCAGTTGCCCACGGCCTCCCTGCAGCGGTGAGGCTGGGGCACGACTGCTCAGACCCTGGCCAGCTCCCTGCCCACCCTGCCCCCGAATCCACAGGCCCCTCCCAGTTCCAGGGACCCTGGCTGAAGGTGCTGGAGGCAGGGTCATGGCCAGGAACACAGGCTTCTTCATCTCCCCTTCTTCCAGCTCAGTGACCTTGGGAAGGCTTCCCATGTGCCATGACTCAGTTTCCCCATACGTGAAAGGGGGATAACACAAGTAACCCGCTCTTTGAGTTTCCTGAGGGCTCAGTGAGGCATATTTTCCACAGGACAGCACCTGCCATGACGCCCTTAGACATTCACTGCTGTGGTTACTTTTGGGTTTGGCACTTCTAACCTTTAACCTTGCTGTCTCCCTCGCCTCCCCCAGGCCACCCCGTCGGTCCACCCCAGCATGGCTCCTTCCCTATCCCCTCCACGGGAACAGGGCCCTGCCTCGGGTCTCGGTGGGAGCACACCTCCTGACCTGGCATCCTGCCCCTCAAGGCCCGGGCAGCCTGTGCCACCCCAAGCAGAGCCGTCCTGGGCAGGAGCGCTGGCCCCACATGGCCACTGACATTGAAAATGGAAGTTAAGGCCCAGAAGTAAAGGCAAACATTCAGTTTCCTGGTCCCATGTGGGGCATAGCGAGTGCCCGGGTGATTGGTGGTGGTTGAGTCGGTGCATGTGGGGGGTCTGTGTCCGCACAGAGGGGCCTGTTGGGCGGCGCTGGCCGGGAGCGGACGCCTGGTGCCCACGGGCCCACTACATGGTTCGAGGCTGTATGGGCTCCCTCTTCACCAACCAGGGCCGCCTTTCTCCTCACTGGGCCCAGCCCCCGGGCCAGCTGGACCCCAGTCCCCATCCCCACTTCCATCTGGCGTGGCCTCCCTCCTGTGTGCTCTGCCTGCGGCTGCAGAAGCTCCCACCTCCACATGGCTTTGGCGTGGCTCATCTCCTGCTCACCTCCCTCCCGCACAGCAGGCGCTGTGCTTCTACGGTGTGGCCAGCCCGCTCCCGGCACCTCCTCGGGCTTGATGGCCTGCAGCCAACGGCTCTGGGGTCAAAGCCAGGGGAAGTCGGAGTTTTCCGAGGGTCACCAGCCAGCAGACCCAAGTTTCCATGAGTCCTTGTGGATAATCATGATGGACAGACAGAAAGTCTGAGCTAGAGCAGCTCCATGGCATAAAGGGTGGAAGCAGAGGCCCCAGGGGAGAAGAGGCTGGCCCGGGTCTAGGGGGGTGACAAGGTGCGGGTCGCAGAGCAACATCTCTCCTGAAGCGGGACCCCCAAGTGGCCCTCGCCTCCTTGCTTCCCACTGCCCCAGCACGGCTGGAGCTGTTTGCTCAAATCTTTTGAGAAGAGCAGTGCGCCCTGGCACACTCCCGGAGGCTGGGCCTCTGACTCCCCAAGTGTGGGGGAGAGATGGAACCACCGTCCCAAGGAGGAAACCCTATTTGCTGAGCACTGTGAGCTCCTGTTGTCCAGACAGCCCGCCCGATGTGGTCCTTGTGTGGCCAGGGGGCAGGTCTGCAACCCAGCATCTCCTCTGTGCCAGGCGCCGGGGAGACGGACCCCCAAGGGCCCGGAGAGCTGCGGTCCGGACAGGGCGCTCAGGGTGGGCATCAAGGAAGGAAGTCTTCCTGGAGGAGGCTGGGGTTGCCAAAACCTTACGTGGGAGTATTAGGGGAATGGGGGGAGAAAGACCGGTGGAGGGAACAGATGTTTCACCTGCTGGATGTGGCATCGTTTAGCCTCTGGTCACTCACGGGGCCGGCCCCAGCCTGGTATGGGGCGGACAGGCAGCCTTCACCTGTGGTCATCCTTCCGAGCATGGGGGCTCTGCGGGTCTTTGCAGTGGTGATCACATGCTTGCCGTGTTCCTCATTTGTCCTGAAAACCATGAATCCCAGGAGGGGCTTGAGCACAACTGGCCGTGGGCGCTGCTGCACCTGGGACCTAACCAGCGATCCTTGGCTGCGGCCAGGCCCCCAGAAGCTCCGGCAAGGCCAAATGATCCAGGCAGGCCCTGCCACACACGGCTTTTCTTGCAGTGCTCCCGTGATGCTCACGTGCGGCCCGAACTGCAAACCATGAGTTAGACCTTACTGTCCTTAGAAGGGTTTTAAAGAGTTTCACTGTGGTGTGTAGGGCTAGGGACACATCACATGGGTTTCTAAGGACCCAGGCCACATGAGTCACTCGTCCAGTGTGAGTTCATCTACTTAACCAGATCTCCGTAGTACAAAGGCCAGCACTTCAGAACCAGGTCCAGAACATCAGGGCAGCCTGACTCCACCCTCATATCTGGGGGGGTATCTAAGTGGTGCCTTTGTTTGTGAACTCACCAGTTAGTGCTGTGCATAGCACATCTTGAAGCCTGGATGGCTGGCTCAGTGCCAGGAGTTAACATTGTCCTTAGGATCACATGGTCCAGCTTGGACTTCGGGGTGCTGGCCACCCTCCCAGTCCTGTTGGAAGGAGCAGAGGTCTGTGATGCTAAGTGAGTCCTCTCCCAGAGGACTCCCAGAGTTCTCCCACAGAGGAACTTCTGCCCATGCTGTGGGTGGGAAGAACGGAGCCTTGGTTCAGCCTCCCAGCTGGTCAGGTGCTCAGGAAAACGCCCCAGGCAGCCCGGCCTCCCTGCCCAGAGAGGGTCCAGGAGCCACGGGTCAGGCTCTGCCCCTGCACAGCGCTTAGCACAACACAGACCTTGGCCGATGGCTGGGTTGCCTAGGACAGAATTTGATCTCAGTGTAGTGTGGTTTAGTGTTAAAACTCTTTTCGGATATATACCAAAAGCCAGGTAATGGTTTGTCATCAGAAACCCTTGCAAAGGACCTGAAGGGCCAACTGGAAGTCACCTGGCCAGTAGGTTGGGCATTCCGTTTTCTGCATTGTGACCCATCTCTGGGGGGATGGCCGTGGGGTTTTACACCCCAGGAGGCCCGTAGTGAAATACGGACTGGGGTCCTCCCACCATCTGCCCATGTCCTCAGAGCCACATGAAGGAGGAACCTATACATCGGGGAGGGCAGGACGCACCAGAAGCCGGGCTCATACTCATGCTGGGCCGCTGGAGCAGCTCATTCCTGCTCAGGATCAGCCCTGGATGCTCAGTCTCTGGGGATCTGGGTCCCTGTCCTGGAGTCCAAGCAAGCTTCTCTGGGGGGCGTGGGGCCAGCCACCCAATAGCCAGGCACGGCTCTGCTGCCCCCTCACGACATCTCCTTCCTTCCCGGTGCGCACGGAGGCCTAAGGGCCATCTGCTCAGGGAGCTGCGTGTCCGAGGGGGACCTGCTCAGGGCCGTGTTGCCTCCGATCCCGTCAGTGCAGCCCCGTGTGGCAGACTTCCTCACGTTGCTGCTCAGGACACCTCCATCAACGGGAAGAATTCCAAAGCACCTTCTTAGGGGGATGCTTTTTTTTTTTTTTTTTTTTTTTTTTAGCTTTTCTAGAAAACCTGACAGGGAATGAGTCGATCTTTTGTGTTACTAACTTTAATTTAGTAGCCGAGCAGATAATGAAATTCATGGTGACTTTTCTTTTCAGAAAACAGTGGACTGGACAGAAGGTGATGGTGGTTTAAGGGACAAAGTTGACAGAAGTCGTGAACAGCTAGTGAGGGACAACTTTGTGAGGGTTGGGTCTTTTCTCTGTGTGTGCTTTCTATCTGCGTACAGCATTTAGAAATCGCCACAGCCGTGACGGGATAAGGGGAAGACCAAGATTGTAGTGCTCCTGGGGGGTCTTTGGAGCCCCCGGGGGGGACGCAGGCAGGAGTACTCGCCTGTTGGGGACACCTCGGGAGGCTCCGGGGGCCATGCTCTCAGGGAGCCTGGCTGCTGCTGTGCTTGGGCACGTGCCATCCCTCCCAGGCAGACACCTGTGACCTGGGTCCTCCTCGGTCTGAGCCTGTGTCCATCCATCTGAGGCTTCCGGGCAGTGGACAATCAGATAGGGTTTGGGTTTATTAGAAAATTAGGGCAAGGTTTTGGAGCGCCTGGGTGGCTCAGTGGTTTAAGCTGCTGCCTTCGGCTCAGGTCATGATCTCAAGGTCCTGGGATCGAGTCCCACATCGGGCTCTCTGCTCAGCAGGGAGCCTGCTTCCCTCTCACTCTCTCTGTCTGCCTCTCTGCCTACTTATGATCTCTCTCTCTGTCAAATAAATAAATAAAATCTTTAAAAAAAGAAAAGAAAATTAGGGCAAGGTTTTATTAGAAAAATGGTAAGGTGCCTAAACCCCCAGTTTGAAAAATTAAAAATCCAGACGTATGAAAAGCTTACGGAAGGAGAAGCATTTGGCATCCTGAGTCCCCCGAAGAGGTTGCATTTTAAAATAAGACTCAAATGCAGATTAGAAGAGGATCGTGTGTCAGTTCAGTTTCTTAAGCACGCGGTCCAGGCGCGGGTTGGCGAAGCGGTGGGAAGGCATGCAGGCCGGCAGAACGCTTGGAGAAAGGTGTTGACCTTGACTGGACATAGCGGGATTTGTATCAGCATGACTAGTTTCTGGGTCACTTAGGGAAGAGCCGTGTCCACAGCCTTCTGGAACATTCCAGGCCACTGGGACCTCTGCCACCATTCTCAGGGTGGCCCGAACCTCTCCAGCTGCCTGCAGTGCTGCTCAGACCGACACCAGCGTTCCCAGGGCGCAGGGCTCCCAGAGGGCTGTCCAGACAGCCTCCCCGTGGGCGGGCCCACCATGCCGGAGCCTGTCCCTCGGACGCCCACTTATGGCAGGGGCCTGGGTGGCAGGGGAAGGCCACATCCCAGTGCCCTGCACTCTGGGCTTCTGGCGGTGTGTGCCTGGGGCTCCGGGGTGGAGCGGCGGACCTTCCCCTATGCCCTGCCACCTCTCTGCCTGTGTCACCTTCCCACTGGTGTCTTTCAGGCCTGGGTGCACTGCCCCTGCACGCACAGCCGCTGGTGGGTGCAGAGCGCGTGTCCCCGTCTGTGCACAAGCTGCGGCAGCACCGCCCGCTGGGGCGCACGCAGTCGGCCCCACTGCCGCAGAACGCGCCGGCCCTGCAGCACCTGGTGATCCAGCAGCAGCACCAGCAGTTCCTGGAGAAGCACAAGCAGCACTTCCAGCAGCAGCTGCACATGAACAAGGTGGGTCTGCGGGCGCAGGGTTGGTGGGGGCCGCTGGGCGGGGGCAGGGCTCAGCACGTCCTCCTGACTTCTTGGAGGACCCTTCCCTTCCCTGAGCAAACCCCCACAGGGAGCCGCCCGCTGTCCACCGCCTGGAGCCCCAAGAGCACCTTGTCCAAGTCCCACCGCACCTGCACCTGCCCACCCCGTGGGACTTCACCCTCAAGGGGATAGCGTGCACGACGGCCTTCAGAGGTGTGCACACCTGCGTGGTCCCGAAGCCCCTCCAGCTGCTTGTTAGCAGGGAGCAGCCGCAGGCTGTTATGTTTAAACACGCTGGTGATTAAAACCTGAAGTTGGGCTGTACTCCCTGAAGGTGGGGGCCAGCAGCAGCCCAGTTCTGGCCTAAGGGTCCCCACGACAAGGTCACAGGGACGCACATGAGGAGACAGGCCCCCCCACCCCAGCACCAGGGTCCTGAATGGCCAGATGCCCAGTGTCCATGGCCCCCGGGCAGAGGGTGCAGAACCCATCGAGAGCAGGGGCCCGCCCCACACGGCCCTCATGGGGATGGCGGAGGCACTTGCCTCCTGTGGGCAAGATGGGGACTGTCCGTTCTCTCCCAGCGTCAAAGGCAGTTCACGTCCGTCTTCCTAGCGTGGCTGTGGCTTCTTAATTTGATCTGACTGATGGGGTGGGAGGTTTTAGGAAGACAGAAAACACCTCTTCATTCCTGGTGAGTTCTTGGAAAAAATGATTTAGAAACTGGGTGATCTCCCCGGGATTCTGTTACGTGATTGATTACTAGAGGGAACAGCCGGTGATTGAAGTGTTTGTGCAACGTTCTCCTGGGATCTCGGGGAGCCAGTGATGTTATCTCGTGCTGTTGAGCACGGGTGTGTCTGCCCCATGCCTGGGCTCACTGTCCCTGAGGGGCTCCCCCCTCCGATGGTGGGAGCACCCAGCTCCTGGCAGCTCTGAGGTCACCCACCCTCTCAGCCTGCTGAGGCTCCAGCCCCAGCCTTCGAACACAGCCGCTTCGGTTTTCCCACAGTCCCCGGCTAAGGGAACCGTGCTATGGGGCCGGGAGCCTGTATGAGCAGGAGGATGGACGCTCGAGCCGGCTGTGCTCATTGTCTGGAGCCATCACAGGTGCCCCTCAGCCATGGGCCAGCATTGGTTGTTAGTGCCTAGGGCCTCATGTGCCATGGTGTTTAATAAAGGTTTGCCTGGCGAAGGAACTTTCTGGAGAATGCGTGCCCCCACCGGGTGGACGGAGCTTACAGCTGGGAAGTGGCGGGGATGCCCCCACGTCTGGACGTGCCCCCAAGCGGCTTTGAGTCGAATGGGGTGGGAATGGTGCTGCGGCAGACGGGCTTTCCTCTTCCTGCTAGAAAAGAGCACTTGCCAGCGTCCGAGCCCCTGCAGGACGGAGGGTTCACTGAGCACGCGGTTCTTGCCCCAGCTGCGGAGCGCCACACAGTGCTGGAGTCCTGCGGCGGCCGGGCCGTGAACCCGAGACTCAGGCCCCTCTGTTTGGGTGGGCGGACCGCCAGCATGTCCAATGAGCTCCCGTACTGGCCCCAACTGCAGTCTGGTCTTGAGGACCTGCATTTGTCCGCACATCATCGGTAAAAGGGGCGCCAAAGGTCCAAAGGGCATCGGAGGACAGTGAGCTGATTTGTGTGTCTGGTTCGTGGCTGCGTTTGCCCACAGGAGCCTCACCCCCGAACCAGCTCTGCAGAGCGGCGAGCCCATGACCTGGCTGGCGCACGCAGAACTGCATTTCTCGGGCACAGGGAGGCCTCTGCCTGTGGCCACGCCCCAAGGAGGCTGTATGGCGGTGGAGCCCGAACCCCAGTGGCCATGGCCGGTGGTGGAACGTGCACTCGGTGTCACGGGAGGCCGCTACTGTGGCCTCGACCCTCCCCGACTCCCTCTGTACCACCACCTGGAGGCCAAGGCCCCCCCTTGGAGCTTCTCCGTGCCTCGGGATGGGCGCCGAGCTCCAGGGAGACGGTGGCCGCTCAGGTGCCCCTGCTCCTGCCCAGCGCTTCCCAGGACAGTGGGGCTGGCACTTCTGGGTTCCGGAAACGCTTCACAGGGCCGAGCTGGCGCTCACGGAAGCCCAGAGCATCCCAAGTCCTCTGGAGGGACCTGGAGGTCGCTGCTCAGATGCCCTTATCTTCTGAGGAAGTTGAGAAGGCTAGAGAGAGAGCTGAGGACGCTCACCCTGGGGACACGCAGGTCCCTGTTCCCGCTCCACCTGCTCCCCTGCCTCTGAGCTTTCCCCATCTTACAGCACCCTCCCGGGACTGCAGGGAGGGACCCACACTCCCAGCCCAGGCTGACACACAAAACATACAAGAGGAAGGAGTGGGCGCCACAGGGCGTTAAACAGAACCATCTGGGACTTTGACACATTCGGCTCTAACCCCACCCGGCATTGGTCCTGGAAGAAGCAGAAGGCGGGCTGAGGTCAACGGGCAGCCAGCTCCATCCCCGCGGAGAAATCCGCCTGTTTGCCTCCGTTGCTGATGAGCTGATGCCATGGGGATGGGGCAGACACTCCTCCCAGTCCCAGGCCTCCAAGAGGGTGCCAGCGCCATCAGCACCCTCCACAGACCCCACCAGGGTCCCTCCAATGGGAGTAAGCCCCTCCGCATCCTGGGGCAACTCACAGCATGGCTGGTGGGTCACAAGCCATCAGCCACATTTGTGGAGCTCCTGAGGGGACTCACATGTGCACAGCTTGGCACTTGCCACCACGAAGTGTATCCGCTAAGCTCCCACGGCCGTGATTTCCTTGTTTGGGGGAGGGTGCCTCTGCTGGCTCAGCTCCGAGGCTCCAGCGAGCCCTCCACTGGGTCGGCAGAAGGCCCGGTGACCTCCGCGTAGGGTTTCCTCCAGTGGCCGCAGCACCCTGCTCCCCAACGCCTGCCCTGGGGCCAGACCCACAGACTGTGCGCAGGGTGCTGCGTGGCCCCCTCTCCCGAGCCTGCAGGTGCTCCACTGCTCCCACCCTCTGCAGGGCAGCACAGCCCGACCCCGATGTCTTCCACTCGCCCCCTCCTTCACAGATGTGCAGCAAGTGCGGAGCTGCCCTTCCCCGGGTGGGGCAGACTCCCTCAACGCCCAGGCTGTGGGCCTTAGCTCAGGGTTCGCAGCATCCCCCCGCGGTCGTCTGTCCCTTTGCTCTGAGATCTGGACCTTGTGATGCCCTCTACTGTCCCTTCATCTCCGTCGCCCTCCTCCCTTCCCTCTGCCTTGTAGATGATCCCCAAACAGAGCGAGCCAGCCCGGCAGCCTGAGAGCCACCCCGAGGAGACCGAGGAAGAACTTCGTGAGCACCAGGCCCTCCTGGAGGAACCCTACCTGGACCGGCTTTCAGGGCAGAAGGAGCCGCACACGCTGGCTGGGGTGCAGGTGAAGCAGGAGCCCATCGAGAGTGACGAGGAAGAGGCGGAGCCCCCACGGGACTCGGAGTCTGGCCAGCGCCAGCCCACAGAGCAGGAGCTGCTCTTCAGACAGGTGACCCTGCTGGCTGGGGCCAGGCCAGGTGGGAGAGGACAGGGGCAGGACACAGGGCCAGGACGGGCCCTCAGACAGTGTCCCACATCCCCTGAGGGCCAGCGCCCTGTGGCTGGCAGTCTGAATGCTGCAGGGCCCCCCATTCCTGCCTGGCCGGGTCCTTGCCCATCCATCCCTGGGTGGTGTAGGATGCGGCTGCAGTTCGAAGTCTATTTGACATTAGCAATACCAGGAGTTACTGGCCCTCTGTCCACTGTGGCTATCCATGCGCCTGTAACCCAGCCAAATGCCAGCCCCAGAGTCCCTAGAGATTGCTTTCTTTCAGATGTAAAAACTGTAGGTTCACATAAATCTGACTGTTAGTAGGATCGGCGTAATCATCAAAGGTGGGAGGAGGTAGATTGATTTCTTAATTGATCAAAAAGGTAGGCAGGGCCTTTGGGGGCCCAAGGGGGCAGTACTGACCAACTTTATAGATCGAAAAAATAGTGACACAGACACCTCGTCCCAGGCACTGACACATATTAACCAAACTCACAAGAGACTAATGAACAAATCTGATGAATGATTTATCAATTTAGTGGAAAGTAAAACTGCCATGTCTGCAGGACACTTGGACAGCCAGCTAGGGAGCCGGAAGCCCCAGGGAGGCTGCTTGTTCTTGGCCGGCAGGGCCCAAGAGCCGGGGTACCCAGGACGCAGGATTTGATCATAACATTCATTTAGGAGCAGAGCTGTGTATGGGCACAGTAGCTCCCGTGGCCCAGAGCAGGGTGTTGCAGGCAGCCGGTGTTCAGTATGCTTTTCTGAGCCCAGCTGGCCATCCTGGGAGCCTACCCGTGTGGGGCTTTGCTCCCGGGGTGGTGGGAGGGCCTTGCTGAGCGTGAGCACGTGGAATTCAGTGCATTATCAGGATGCTTATAGGATATTGGAACAGCCTTAAGTGAACATTCAGGGCTGGTGTCTTGCAGATGATAAAGTGATCGGCATTTGTTTAGAGAAAAAGTGTTATTTTGTTATAACCCCAAGACAGCGAGTAGAGACACCTAGTTTCTGTATTCTTTGAAAAATCATGAGCAGAGCTCCCTATTGGGAATTGGGTGGTCCTTGTAAGCACAAGCCGAGGCCGCTGATGCTTTGGAAACCGGGCATCAGGGAGAGGCGCTATCAGGTGGAGTCTGGTGCCCATGGCCATGGGTGTGAACCCCGCAGTTGTGGCTTCCATCTGCAGAAGCACGGGAAGGCGGCTTCGGGCAGCTGGTCCCATTCTCTCCCTCTGCTCCGCCCCGACTCCGCTTCCTGAAGGCAGGAATATCGGGCAGTGGGGCTGAGAGGTTCTCTTCCCGTCTGGTGGCTGTGCAGCTGCTGTGCCGCTGCTCACACAGAGGCCGTGGGCCCTGTGGTCTTGCAAAAGGACAAGATCTGTTCACGGAAATGAAGGCCGGGCTCGTGCAGGAACTGTGCCTTCCCTGGCACCTAGGCCACTACCCGCAGTGCCTTCACCGTTCTGGGGAGGCCTTCCCTGCCAGCCCGGCCCCTGCCGCCTTGGGGCCCTTCTGGGTGGGCTCCCCTCTGCCCCTCACAGGTACGCGTGCCTTGGGGGGGCGGGCCCCAACAGCACTTCCCACTCCGTTGCACCCCTTCTGGAGCCCCCCATGGCTCCCCACTGGCCTGCAGCCAGGGCAGAGAAGAGCCGTGTGAGCTCATGGTGGTGCCCACAGGCCACACTCGAGGGAGGCCGTCCCTGCTCTGAGCGCCAACCTGCCTCTTCACACCTGAGCTCCCTTAGTTTCCAAACTGCTCGTTTTAGGTCCCTGTGGTGTTGTGCTCTTCCCATAGAAACACAATTTTCATGAAAAAGAGTTTTTCGCAAAAAACTATTTCTGAATTCACCTCCTTTTCCCCTGGTTATTTTTGCTGAAAAGCGGCTAACATCCTGGGGATTGTCCATCTGGGTCCTCACTCCTCTGAGTGGCGCCCATCCCCTCCCTGTCCGAAAAACTGGCCAGAAGGCCACGGGCATCTGCAGCCTGAGCGAGACATCTCTTTGCTGCATCTGCAGTCTTTCTGCCCTGGAGTGAGGGGCTGTGGGGTGGGGAGAGGCCAGGGAGCAGACCGTGGTGCCGAATGGAAGAGTCAGCGTTTCTATTCTGCCATGTGCTCCTCACGTGTGTTTCGAGCATGCAGATCGGATCCTCTTGGTCTGAAGCAAGACAGCAGCAGACTGGCCCAGGACGGCTGCCTGTAGGCAGGGGAACCTCCATGGGCAGCAGGCAGCTCATCCCGACCAGCTGCCCTGACATGCTCCGAGCCGCGTGCCGCACGCCAGTGAACAAAGGGGCATGTGGTTTGCAGGAAGGGACCACATAGCCCTGCAGCTGGTAGGTGGGAGGTTTCCTGGAAGCCACCAACACCCGTGTCTCCTCTGCCCGCAGCAAGCCCTCCTCCTGGAGCAGCAGCGGATCCACCAGCTGAGGAACTACCAGGCGTCCATGGAGGCCGCGGGCATCCCCGTGTCCTTCGGTGGCCACCGGCCTCTGTCCCGAGCACAGTCCTCCCCGGCGTCAGCCACCTTCCCCATGTCCGTGCAGGAGCCCCCCGCCAAACCGAGGTTCACCACAGGTATGCGCACAGAGGGCATGGGGTCGGGGCGACCCCGTCTGACTGGTCAGCTGGCACCCACGGGTGACACTGGCTCACGGCAGGAGCGGATGTGGGAGGCCCGCTCTGGGGCTGCGCCGTCCAGAGGCTAGAGGTTGCATGGGCCTGAGAGCTAGCCACCTGTGCCCTCGCCTGGCCTGACCCCTGGCTGGGGGACCATCTGTATCAGTCACTGAGGTGCCCTTCCCACCCACCCTCCCCATGATGCTGTGGTCTCTCTTGGGCACCAAAGCCCACTTTTCCTTTGCTAGAGAATCCTTTTCCTCCAGAGACTGCCCTCTGGCGGGCCAGCGTGGCCAGCAGGCTGTGTGGCTTCCCGTCTCCATGCAGCAGGGACGGTGAGCGTGTCCTCTCTCCTCAGCCGCTCTGTGAACCAAACCTCCATACGAGGGTCTTGCCCATGTGGCCCAGGTAGCCTGTGTGGGTGAGGCCACATGATGTGAGGATGGCCAAGCCGCCCCTGGGCTCTTGCCTTCCGGGTGGCCTTGCCCTCCCTGCCCTACCCCTGCAGGAGCCCTGAGCAACCTGCCTACAGGGTGACACCCCTGCAGTCAGGGACCAGAATCGTGTAGGTGGGTTTGAGGCTCCCCGCTCTGAGTCAGGTGGTCCCCGCAGCCCAGCCACGGTTGGTCCGGGACAGAGGCCAGTAGGACGCTCTGCAGATGGTTCTTCGCTCATACTTCCTGCCAGAGACAGAGGAGGAGAAAGTGCTCTAAACACAGAATGGTTTCCTCCTTCTTCGGCAGCCTTGTAACAGGACAAAGTACAAAACGTCCTATTTTTCTGCCCACCGTAACGTGGTGTCCAGATATGGCTAAGTTCTCTCCGCTAGGTCGTAAAAGAGAAAATCGTCATTTGTAATTAACTAGAAATTAAACCACGGCTTTCCAGGAAGCTGCAGAGGGTCACAGGTAGAATCAGGAGACCTGAGGTAGACACGTCCCTGAGAGAGACCCCTGTCCCTGTGGGCACAGCAGAAAAGTGCCACATAAAATGTGCCCACCATGGGAGCCAAGAAGGCCCTTGGGGGCCCTCGTGCTTACGTGCCGCCCAGGGGGACCCAGCCAGGGGACTCGGCCAGGGGACTCCCCCTCTGCTGATGTACTGTCTTGGCTCGTCTGCACTGTTACTTTTTTTTTTTTTTTTTAAGATTTTATTTGTATATTTGACAGACAGAGATCACAAGTAGTCAGAGAAGCAGGCAGAGAGAGAAAGAGAGAGGAGGAAGCAGACTCCCCGCTGAGCAGAGAGCCCGACATGGGCCTCGATCCCAAGACCCCGAGGTCATGACCTGAGCCGAAGGCAGGGGCTTTAACCCACTGAGCCACCCAGGCGCCCCTGCACTGTTACTTTTTTAAAAATGTATAAAATAGTATGAGTTCCTTATAAGGAGAACAAACGGGATGAAAATGTGTAGAAATTGACCGTTGCCCCTAATCCCACGGCCCAGAGGTAGTCTTAGGTCATAGTCTGGTTTCAGTCTTCCAGATTTGTTTCTCTGCACAGCCAAATGGACAGCTGGACACAGACGTCATTTATTTCGCCAGACAGGGCTCAGTGGTCCTTGTGTGCTTTTTGTTAGTCCCCTGCGCCCTGTGCTGGGGTCGCCCCATCCTGGGGTGTCCATGCACCCGGACGCAGCTCGTCATCATTGCTGCCTTGCATTCTGCAGGGTGTCCTGACTGGCTCTGCCGTACCCTAGCTCTGCAGACTCGTCTCCAGGGTCCCGTCCGTAGCGGGAGTGACATGCTGTCACCGGGAAGTCCCAGCCACGTGACGATGCCGCGTTCATCGCACTGACGGCATCTGGGTTGCTTAAGTGGGCATGCACGTGTGCTTTGTGTACACGTGCGCACGTGCAGAGATAGGCATATGTTCCCATTACAAACCACCGAACCAGCCTCTCGTGCGTATGTGTCTTGCACACGCACTTCCGTGCGCTGGTGGTGAGTTTCTGCATTTGGGTCCCGGGAGCCTCCCCTGACCACCTACCTTTTTGACCACATGGCCACCCTGCCCCACTGCATTTTGCTGATATACCCAGAATTCCCCCAGCACCCAGGGACTGAGTCCTATGAGCCCAACTGGGAGACTGAGGGCGTGGTACTGGGACTGATGCCCCTCAGGCCAGGCGTCCAGCATGGCCTCAGCTCCGCTCCCCTGTGGTCAGTGACGGCACCCCCTTCCCCAACCGCTGACATGGTGGGTCTGGCGACAGCGCTCACACAGCATCTCCACCTCTGTGGGCCGGAAAGAGCAGGTGCTGGCTCAGATGCGCGCTCGCGGGGACCCGCCTGGCCCTCGGGGAGCATGTGTAAGGGGACTGCGAACAGTGCCGCGGCAGGGGCGATGGACACCCCTCCTGGCAAATGTCCCGTGGGCCCCACCGTCACTTCCCACACTGCGGGAGGGGCACAGGACATGGATGCATCCTAGGGAGAGCTGTATGGGTGCACATGACCCCCCCCCGCCCTTCCCCCTTCCTCCAGCCTCGCCTCCAGACACACAGTCTCCCTCCCCCTTTGCAGCATCTTCCTAGCTATGACCTCAGCCAGTCTGGTCCGGGGGGGTCCCCATTCCCTGCACAGCAGAGCCCAGCCGCAGCTCCCCGCCAAGAGTGACTCAGTTGCCATGGCTCCCCTAGGGGCACCAGCAGGCATTGCAGCTCTGCCCTGTCCCCAAGGACGCTGCAAGTTCCTGGACTCAGTGACGTCCATTCTGTGCCGATTTTGAATACCCTTGTGTTTGCCTGTTTGTATGTGTGCTCACACTGTCACAGCAATTCTGGAAGGTTCTCAGGGTAGGAACTGAGTCTCGTCTTTATTCTGAGCCCCAGAAGCTCAGATATGATGCAGCCCAGCACACAGCTTCATAGAGAGGCTGTTCCCTGACAAGAGGGACTGGGATCTGGGACTAAGAGCTGAGTTTTGGAGGACAACACGACCCTGCCCCATGAGCGCCCCACAGCTGAGGGCACAGGGAGTGGCGTGGGGTGTTTTTTCACGTCTTTCTTCTTGACTTGCTTCTCCCACCCGGGGACCTCTGGGCATATGCCATAAGTAGCCAACTGTGTCTCCTTCCGTTCCCGGGAGCTCCCCTTGGCCCCTGGTGAACTGGAAGTTTTCTGACAAGTGGTCCTAGTGCACCAAAGGCTGCTCTCTTGCTCCTAGGGACGTAGTGGTTTGTCTCTCCGGGCCGCTTTCTGGGGGCATGTAGGTGGCAGCCAAGGACCCCTGCCAGCCCCTCTGACCATGGCTGCCACGCTGTCTGCTGCAGGCCTCGTGTACGACACGCTGATGCTGAAGCACCAGTGCGCGTGCGGGAGCACCACCAGCCACCCTGAGCATGCTGGGAGGATCCAGAGCATCTGGTCTCGGCTGCAGGAGACTGGTCTCCGGGGCAAATGTGAGGTAAGCCTGGCCCCTGCAGGCTTGTGGGGCTCTGGGCTGGAGGAGGCCACATAGCCTCCACGATGTTGGGCACGTGCAGGGGGACCCACAGAGCCCAGGGCTGTTAGCCTACAGTGCCCGGCTCCCCTCTTCCCAGCCTCTGTCCTGCCGCCCCCATCCTCCTGTCCCCCTGTCCTCTTGCCCCCTGTCCTCTTGCCTCCTATCCTCCTGCCCCCTTCCGTATGCTGTTAGCTGTTTCTGCCCTTTGCCCACTTTCTGAATCACACGGTGACTGGTCCCCCTTTCTTGACCGTGCTCCCCTTTGGTGCCTGGGGTGCAGGCCCAGCTGCTGGCAGACCACTGACACAAGGGCAACATCTGGAGGCCCACGGGAAGTCTGGCCTGTTGGCTTTCGTGGAATGTTCCCTTCCCTATTTCCAAAAGCTGCTTGGAGGACGTAGGAAGAACCTCGGGCCCCTGAGGGCCTCTCCCAAAGTCAGGGCCCTCCACGGCGGCAGGCAGTGAGGGAAGCAGAGTGTGGCTGGATGTCAGCCTGTGCACATAGCACCCTCTGAGCCCGGTGAGAAGGTTCTGGCTGGTCCTCCATCTCCCTGTGGTCCAGCAATGGTGGCACCACCACCTTCGGCACAAGGAGGGCTGGGGTCTGGAACTCACTCAGCCGTGTATTTGGCTGCAGTGGCACCCCAGCCCGAAAAGGCAGGAAGACCCCCACCCTGAGCAGTGTTCTGAGGTCCCTTGGTCCTGGGGGGCAGGGCAGCGTTTCCACAGAGCGACCCAACAGCTCTTGGCCAGTGGCACGGCTGTAATGAGGCACACCGTGCTCCGTAGACGGCAGGCCCTGCCAGTAGCGTGTGCTTGAAGAGTGGGGGCCCCAGGTTCCAGGACAAGCCCTTCTCTGGCGAGGGGCCTGGTGGCACCCACCTCCTACAAGCTCTGCCGGTCATCGGCGGCCGGCCTCCCCCATGCGCCTGACATGGGCTCAGGGATGGGACGGGGGCCGACGTGGGCTGGCTCACACAGCAACCCAGGAAAGCTAGAGTCCCACAGCTGGTGAACACTGTCCACGCCCACTGGTTAAAACCCCCGGCCCTACCTGGACCAGGGCCCAAGTGGGCACGTGTGGGAGACAGAAGCTGAGATACTGGGTAATTTAAGTCATTGTGGTTCCCGTGGCCCCATCTTCACCGGTTCTGTGGTGATGTGCGATTTTCGAAGGGGGCAGGGGCCTGGAACCTGGGTCCACCGTCTTGCCCTACAGTGCCCTCTGGGGCAGACAGGACCCCATGGGGCTGGCGAGGAGTGGAGGAGGGCCCCTGCTCTGGGGTCTTGCCAGAGGCTGCGCCACTGGGGGGCAGCATTGCCCTGGCGGACACCCCTAGGAGGAAATCTACAGTGCCCTGGTGTCCTTCTTGCCTTGTGCCACCCAGGACCAACCCAGGGCCCTGCCCTGCCTTCAGAACTCCCCCCCACCCTCTGCCCATGACCTGCTCTTTCCCCTCTGTCCCCTCCCAGAAGGGGCCTCTCGGCCTAGGGGCCTCTCAGAGAGCTTCTCCGTCCAGAAGAACAGACACGAACAGGATTGAGAGGATGAAATAGCACACCTAGGGAGAATGAGACCCTCGGATCCCTCTGCGCTCCTGGGCCCCCAAGGCGGGAAGTGCCGCCCGCTCCCTGGCCAGGGGCTGTGGGGGATCCTCGGACCTATGAACCAGGACATCGAGGAGGAGAGGGGTCTGCTGGACGTGGGGTCAGACCTGAGTCAGCAGGATGGTGGGGAAGAGGCCTGGGTAACTCGTGCAGCTTCCCTGTGGTACCCCAGGGGTACAGAGCCAGCTGCCCTCAATGGGCGGGGACGCTGACCTCAGGGTGCGCCTCCCACTTCACTCCGCCTGAGGGAATGGGGTGTCCCTGCCACCATGAGGCTCCCATGTGGGCCCCAAGGTGGCCAAGTACAGGGCCTGGGTGCTGGACGTGGTGGCAGGAATTGGCCCTGACCACAGAGAGGTTAGCGGGACTGGCCGCGGGAAGGTCCAGGCCTCCGTGCCTCTTGACCTGGCGGATGGGTGTGGGAGCTCCCGGGCCTGGCTCCCCTCCCCATGCTACTGCATTGGGCCGAGCGTGGCCATGGAGGGCATGGAGCTCACAGCCCTGTCCACGCCAGGAGGCCAGGTTGGCAGACACCCAGCCACAGCCACCCTACAGCTTCTCCCTCTGCTCTCATTTCTTCTGTATCCATGGGCGTCCCCTGGAAAGCTGTCACCTGTGAGCAGTTCCAGGTCCTCCGCAAGGTAGCAGGGAGTAAGAGCAGCCCCCGGACCACCAACAGCAGGGCCTCCACGGTCACATAGGCGACTCCCATGTGACTGTTGCCCTTAGAAAGTCATGTCAGCGTGAACTGTTAGCTTTAATCTTGTGCCATAAACCACCTTCTCTTTAAAAGTTTAAATAAGCAGAGCCCAACTAACAAATAGATTTTATGTTAATTTCTGGGGAAATGTGGAAATCACTGTGCGGCCTCGATGTGAGGCCTCCCCAAAGCAAGGGAAAAAGTGGACAGACATGCAAATGAAGAGCTAAATTCGCTGACTTCAGGCCCAGGGCAGATCGCAGCAAGGGGCTTGTTCCCAGGACTTGGGGGCATGCAGGCCTGGCTGTGTGCCCATGGGCATGGAGAGAGCAGCCCCCCGCCACGGGCAGCAGGCCCCCCACCCAATCAAAGAGCAGACCCCAGCAGCTGGAAAGCAAAGTGGCAAATTGATGCCTGATCATTTGGGTGACAGGGAAGGTGAAAGCATTGGGGGCTGGAATTATCTGTCGAAATCTGTTTTTCCAAGTAATAATTAAAGTGTAAATCTCTAGAACATCTTCAGAATATTTTTTCAATGTGTTGGATGCTGTTTACTTTTTATCTTGCAAGAACCAAATAGTTTTGCGCCCGTGTATGTATCAGATGCAGTTTCCTTTGGGGTGACGGTTCTCGCAGGAAGGGCTTTCCGCTGACCGTGGTCCCCTAAGGCGCAGGGAACGTGCACACCCACTCTTGTCTGTCCCCACAGTGCATCCGCGGACGGAAGGCCACGTTGGAGGAGCTGCAGACGGTGCACTCGGAGACGCATGCCCTGCTCTACGGCACAAACCCCCTCAACAGGCAGAAACTGGACAGTAAGAAACTTCTAGGTATTTCAAGTCCTTCTTTACCTTTACCACCCAAGGTGGTGTTTCCAGCCCCACGCCCACCAGTCCCGTCCGTGACCCCCGGTGGCGGCAGTGGCGGCTGTAGTGGCCACAGCGGTGGCAGGGACGGCCCTCCTCGAGGCGCCCACACCAGGTACCGAGCTGTGGGCTGGAGGAGGGTCCCAGTGGCAGCCTTTCCCGGGCCGGCTGCTTTCATGCCCAGCTCCGCCATGTGCTCTAGAAACAGGGTGAGAACCAGTGGTTTTGCAGAACGTCCGGTAACAGTGTCACGACCCAAGGCCGATGGGGGGAGGGGTACTTGAGCTCGGGGCTTGCCGTGAACCTGGATCTGGAAGAGGAGAGGGCCAGCCTGGAGACAGCTCTCTGCAGGGTCTGGGACTCTGTGCTGGCTGGCAGGGCCTCCTGGCAGCTGAGACTTGCCGACGGGCATCTGCTGCTGGCGGGGCGGCGGGAGTCTCAGCAGCACGGCTCGGGAGCCTCCAGGCCCCCTGGGCACCTGGGCACAGACCCCCACCCGCTCACGGCCCTTCCCTGGCACTTCTCGCCCTTACCTCCTAGCCACCTTGAACCTGCAGGTACGTGGGGGGCCGGTCCTTCTCCGGTGTCTCTGGGGGCTCCACTCAAGCTGTGTGTGGTGGATCCCACTGTGTGCATGGGCCCCTTCACACGGGTGTGCATTCACTCGTTCATTCCCTCTTTCACTCCTTCTGTCACCGTACGCTGCCACAGGGAGCTCATCTCTGTACTGGAAATCCCATCAGCACAGAGCTGCCCAACACAGTGGCAGTGGCCCTTGTCCATGGAGAGCGTGGAGGTGGTGGCTGGAAGGAGACCTGTGGGTTCTGTCCTCGAGTGGCCCGTCGTGCTGCTTCCCAGCCCCACTGCCCTGTAGTAACCAGGCTTTTGAAAGCTGTTGAAAGACATCACCACTTGCTCTGGTCGATGGGAGTGGCCCTAGTGGCAGGAGAGCCTGGAGGCTAGAGAGAGAGCAGGTGGACAGCAAAGTGCCCTTCAGCACTGCAGACAGAAACCACCGACGGCACCCACAGACTCAGATGGCTGGGGCTGGCCACCGCAGAGACCCTGGGCCAAGACTGGAGGGTAGGGAGCGGTCAGACCAGGGGCTGGGCCAGAGGTCCTGAGAGACATGCCCTCCCACACCCTGGACAGACAGGGCACAGGGCTCCCTGGCCAGAATGGATGTCAGGAGCAGAGCAGGGCAAGGCACCAGCCCGCCACCTGCTTCCCTTCCCTGCTGGGCTCCCCTCGTGCAGACCCTGCCCTCTGGAAGACAATCCAGACCCTCACTTCAGAGCGTGACCAGTCTAGCAGAAGCTGACGTAAGGATGCCCAGCAGGGAAGGGAAGCGGGAGGGAACCCACAGTTCAGAAGGGAACCAACAGTTCAGAAGCCCCCTGTGTGCCTGGAACTCCCAGCGGCTTCTAGGCCTCCACCTGAGAAACAGATGCCTGAGGATTATCCATGCCTGGCAAAGCGCTTCTGGGGGCAGAGTGAGTCTGAAACAGGGCAGCTCCGAGGACAGACTTCTGGGCAAGATGGAAGATACCAGAGGAAACCAGAACTGTCTCACTACCCTGAAAGAGAAGAGCCACCACGGCCACGTAACGTGGACAAGAGGAGGGAGGAGACCCAGAGTGCTAAAGAAAGTCCCATCAGACACCGTTGAGGGACTAGAGTCCCAGGCTGGAGTAGATGCAATCAGTCCCCTGGAACACGGGAGGAAGAGAATAAAGGAGCGTTCCTGGTGCTCAGGGGCTCCCAGGGAAACCGAGAGGAAGGGAAGAGAACATCTTGGAGCCATTCGGAGCCGGCCCCAGAACCACCAGGTGAGCCGTGCCGCCCCACCCTCCGAGGAGCAGAAGGGACAGACTTGGAACAGCGGGGACCTGGTGAGGTGCGCCAGCTTCCAGGGGAATGCCCCACCAGTGCTGTGCAGAGACTCGTCCCGGCCTGAAGCTATGGCCCAGCCAGGAAGGGCGAGGAAGAGCAGGAGCCGTGCCCTCGGACATCCTTGCCCTGGGCTCCCAGAGGACATACCGCACCAGTGTGGAGGGAGGCTCAGAGGGTGCACGCTAGGCCACGGGCTGTAGAGCGAGCCCTGCCGCGTCTGTTGGGCTGCCATGACCGACCGCGCTGACAGAGGCTTATCCACGGCGGGAATCTGTTGCTCACAGTCCTGGCAGCTGGAAGTCTGGGGTCGGAGTGCCGCCTGGTGGGTGGAGGCTCTTCTAGATCGCTTTGTCCTCCCTGGGGACTGAGGGGAGGGAGCCTGGTGGGGTCCTTTGATAAGGCGCCGACTCCATCCCAAAGGCCGTACCTTCATTGATCTGACTGTGTCCCACCTTGTAATGCCCCCCCCCCCGCCCCGCAGTGGGCATCAGAAGGGCAGTGGGGGAGCTTTGCATGGTGGTCACGGAAGCCAGGCCCCCTGGTATGGCAAAGGCAGGTCCAGGAGGCAGCCCTGTTCCCCACGTGGAAGCGCCCGGAGCAGTGTGGCTGAGGGCCCACCTGCGGGCCTGTGCCCGGCTCTCCAGGCTTCCTCCTGCTCCTTCCAGGCCCTGCCACATGCACTGGCTGGGGGCTCACTGCTGGCACCCAAGACCTCCATCCCTGAAAGTGGGGCTGAGACCAAGTGCTCAGAAGAACATACAGAGCCACTCACCACTCTGGCCACGTTGCAGATCTGGTCTGTAGCCCACCCAGAGTGTGAGCCGGAGACCCCCTCCAACCTGTCCTGTCGTGGGACCCATCGCCTCCCAGAGACACTTTTGTTCTCCGCTCACACAGTAGGATTTGTGCTCACTACTAGGTTTTGCAAAGCCCAGCCGTTGTTTAGGGTACAACACCAGAGATAAAACCATAAGGAAAAGTGTGAGGACAGCTGGCCAGAGGCAGGAGATAGGTCCCAACTCCCTGTGGACACAGGTAGACTGGTGTGTTCTGTGCCTTAGGCCCCGGGTTTTTACCGTGTGGATTGCAGCATGCCCCCAAAACGGCAGCTACGACGGGACTGGGGAGGGGTTGCCCAGGGCCCTCACCCCAGCCGTCATGGAGGAGGACTTAGAGGGTGGGGAGATTCAAGAATGGGGCCATAGCTACCAGATGGCTAGTGGCTGGTAGAGGGCCTGGGGGTAATGGGCCGAAGAGGTGGGAACCTGGCAGAAAATGTCCAGAAATGAGATGGGTGCCAGCTGGGCCCAGAGGAAGGGCCCTCCGACCGGGGGCCAGACGGTTTCAGAAAGGAGCCTTTAAGGACATGGACGGGGGGAGAAGGTAAGCAGCCTCAGGCAGAGCTGAGCCAGGAGGCTGGGTGCAGGATGCCCGGTCCCCAGAGTCCTGTAGGACCCGTCAGGAAACGCCACTCCTGCCAGGGCTGCATGTCGGCTGCCTGGAGGGTTCTCCAGCATGGGAGAGGAGCCTCCGGGCCCCGTGGTGTCATCAGTGCTGCCAAGGCACAGAACCAGGAAGCCCCAACCTGAGGGTCACCAGGACCTGGCCAGGTGGCCTCACGGCCAAGAGCAGTGTCCGCTGTCACCAAGGCACTGGCGTGGGCTCTGTCCCAAGCACACTGTGCAGCCTCCGTGGCCCACCTCCATTCTAAGTGGTGGGGCTCTCTTCAGTTCCCGCCTTCCTCCTGTGTCTGTGTCGGAGGCTGCGTGGCGCTCCAGCCGCCCCCAAGAGGCCTTTTGCCCCCGTGTCCTCTGAACTTGAGAAGTCAGCTGGAGAGAGGATAACCCATTTCCATGTTGCTGGGAGAGGCAGGCTCGAGCGCACCAGCAGGAGAACGGAATGGGTCTCAGAGCTAGTTTCAAACTGGGTTCAAGACAGATGATGAGGAACAAGAGAAAAGCGCCCATGGGGCCTTCAGGAAAGTGTGAGGCAGGTAGGGCCCAGAGCTTTCCTAGCAGCTGACTTCATCGGCCCCTCCTGGGCCCGGGTTAGTGACAGGGTTGCCCCTTCTCAGGTCAGGCCGACATCACTGGTCCCTGAAGCCCCCTCTCCTGTTTCTGGCCACTGTGCCGAAGTGTCTTCCCATCGTTCTCATCCCTATTTCTACCCTGACCCGGAAACAGCCTTGGAGTGTATTTCATGTTCATTTCACTGTTGTGAAGAACACGTATGTTTATGTGGTTTACAGCAAGGATATCCGAAATCATTGTTTCCTCTTTCTTTTCTACTAACCACTGTTTAAAACCCCATTCCCGTGGCTGCAAGGACACCTAACCGGTTACCTTCTCTCGCCCTGAGACTGGTTTTTAAATGTTTGAACATTGTCCTAACCAGGAGTTCTACCATCTGGTCCAGACATAGTAAAGTTGGCGATGATCTCAGGCGTTGCTAACAACCATAATAGGGCATTTGAACATTGCTGTTTGAGTTGCCCTCCTGTTTTCGTGGAATCCACAAATTTCTAAGCAGTTAGCGAGAAGGTCTGCGTGGTCACTGAGGTCATGCCACTCGGCATGGCTGGGCTGACAAGGACTGCACGCACCAGAGGTGTGTGAGGCCCAGCCTTCACGGTTCCCTGGGGTCTGGGTGTGTCTCCTGATGGCAGTCACCTGGAATCCGGGCCTGGTCAGGTGGCTGAGTGGTGCCTGGCGATCCTCAGAAGGGTTGAGAGAAGAGCCCTGTGACATGAGGAAACACCAGTGACCTCCCTACACCCACGGGCCTCCCAGCACGCCTGTCAGCAGCTGCCATGATGGGAAAAGCACGGTGGCCCTTCATGCCTCAGCCGCCACCTCTTTCTGGACACATGTGGCCTCACCTAGGTCCCAAAGCCCAGGAGGCCAGAGAGGAGCTGCGCTGAGAGTGGCCACGGGCCTCAGGAGCTGTTTCTAGAACTGCTCCGTGTAGAGCTCCCTGCTTACCGCCCGCCTGGGGGTGCCTGAGAACCCACCTTTCCTCACTGTTTTGATCTTTGGTTGCTCGATAATGAGCCAAGTCAAGCATCTAGATGATTCACGTTATGTAGACAGTATTGACTCTAATTTCAAAAAAATAGAACTCCAGTGTCTTCGCAGAAGCTCTTTTCCGTTGGTCTTGGGCATGCAGATGTGTCTGAAGTCCTCCTCACGGACCTGGGAGTTACCTGGGAGAAAGTGCCACGTTCCCGTGTCGGGAAAGTCCGTGACACAAGAAGAACCGGTCATGAGACCAGCCCCGGTGCCAGGGCCCATGTGGGGCCATGGACGTTTGCAAGGCTGGGCCTGTCAGGGCTGCTCACCGGGTTCAGTCAATGTCCTAGGTTGTCAGGCCCCTTACAGGACACGGGACAAAGCAGGACCATCAGCAGCTTGGCAGCTGTGCCCTCTCCTGCCCCGGGCCTGCCCCCCAGCCCGTATTCTCCCTCCTGTTGGCTCCCTGCAGAGGGTCATGGTTAGAACTGGGCCAGCCCCTCGGGGGCTGCCCTCCTCAGCATTCTGCCTGCTGCCCAGCCAGCCCCCCATCCGCACAGAGCTCTCTGTATCGCCGTCCATGGGCTAGCTGTGAACATGAGGGCTCGGCATTTGACGTGAGCACGTGGCAGTGGGAGTCATGGATCCAGGCCGTGACCGTCAGCCAGACATGGCATGGAGGAGGGCTGGGGGGTGGGCGGCGCAGGGAGAAGCAGCGTGAGGGCTGTTCAGAGGCAGTGGGGGAGGGGTGGCCCCAGTGAGTGCGAGCATCACAGGAGCTGCGGGAGGGTGCATGCCAGAGCCTGGTGCGCGACATGGCCCCTGGTGGCCTGGAGCCTGGTGTGGTCCCTGTCAAGAGTTGGGATGAGGTAGGCACAGACCGGGTCCTGGGACCCAAGACCTCTTTTCTTCCTGGGCCCCAGCAGTGGGATTCCTGAGCATCGAGAGCAGGAGCCGGTCTGGATCAGGCAGAAGGTGCTGGGAGTAGGCCTCCCCCCAGTGAGCACGCAGAGTCCGAAGCTGGCTTGAGGAACTTGCCTGGAGAGGCCTGGGGCCACGGGGCAAGGTGTGGGGAGCAGGGGGTAGCCAGGCAGCAGAGACGCCCTCCCGGATCAGCCCTGGCGGGGCAGTAGCCACACAAGCCAGAGCATCACCCTTGGGGGGAGGGGGGACTCTCCCCTGTTGTCAGCCAGCACAGAGTCACATTGAGGAAGAGGACAGTCCGTGTTTTTGTCCCCAAGGCACAGGGCTGAGCCCTTTGGGAGAGAGGACTTGCCCCTATGTCTCTCAGGCTGGGGAAGGGCTCCTGGATGGCCAGCTCCAACATGGTTTCTTAGCTTTGTACCATCCAGGTGGACCCAGAATGTTTATAAACGGGGAGGGGCTGTCACTCTTCACATCCCCGAGAGTGCCCTCGGTGTCTGAAGGGCACCGGAGCCTCGAAAGCCGGGAGCGTCAGGGCCAGTGGGCCCACTCCCTGAGGAGCCAAGGTCACTTTTGTTAGCGAGATGTGCTGGGGACGCAGCCTTTCGGGTTATTCCAAGGAATGTATGTGAGCTCTGGCTGGAAGGAGAGGCCCACCTCTGGGGCCCATGCCTCGGAGGAGTGCTGCGGCCATGGAGAATTCCAGGTCTCTCCACAGGGGCTGTTCCTCTCTGCCCGAGCCATTCTGCGCGGCCCCTGGAGCCGACCACACAGTGATGCATTGGTACCCTTGGAACCAGTTTGCCCCTCGGTCCGTGGATACATGGTCCGTAAGCGCTGCGTGGGCACCCCGTTTCCAGAGCCCATGCTGTGCTCCGT
Source organism: Meles meles (assembly GCF_922984935.1). Classification (NCBI taxonomy): domain Eukaryota; kingdom Metazoa; phylum Chordata; class Mammalia; order Carnivora; family Mustelidae; genus Meles; species Meles meles. The sequence continues at coordinate 45,921,231 of NC_060074.1, read as the reverse complement.
GGAAGCGGGGCGCCTGTGACCATGCCCTCCTGACCTTGGCTGTACTTCTCCCTGCAGGCTCGCTAACGTCCGTGTTCGTCAGGCTGCCCTGCGGTGGTGTCGGGGTAAGTATTTCTTTAATGTGTAAATAACGTCCTGTTTGTTCTCGGGGTCCCAGTGGCCACAGAAATCGCTGCCCTGTTTTCCGACGAGTGGATAATTGCTGCCAGGTGTTTTCCATAAACAGGGTCTGGCAGGCGGGGCTGCCCCACGCTCCCACGTGTAGCTTCAAAGGCCTGGGAGCCTGGGAGCATCTCGGGGGCTGGACCTGGGCACTGTCCTCCAGGAAGGTCGTCCGGACCCCACGCTCACTTCGGGAAACGGGATCTGGTGTGTGGGGTCCCCTCCTCACCTACGGAGAAATAGCCTGCCCGTCGCTCAGTCCGGGGGTCTGTCATGCAGTAGAGCAAGGGGGTGGGTGGTCCCAGCCCACACCCCCCAACCCTGCCGGCCCAAAGCCCCCGCTGAAGCTTAGGACATGGGGGCACAGTGCGTACGGGCCACGTGCAGTGTGCAGAGCTGCTCAGCAGGCTGAGCCTGCTGCTTTTCCACGAGCAGTGATGCCCTTAAGCAGACCTGCTCAGGCAGACCCTTAGGAGAACCGGTGTCCTGCACCCGGCTTTCCCTGACTCAGTTGTGGGCGCCGACCTGGGAAGGATGCTCCAGGCTGGGCATCCACCCCTGCTGGGGCACAGCCAAGGTCAGGCGGCCCTAGCCAGAGTTCCTTGTTAAGGGAGAGGGACCAGAGCAGGCCCTAGGACCTGTTCTTCGAAGTTCTGTGGCGCAGGCAAGGGTGCGGCCAGCCACAGAGGCAAGGCAGGACAGACGGCGCGGACCGCGAGGCCGCCTGGGTCGGGGCTGTGCAGCGGCATAGCGCGTGCCTAATTACAGATGGCGGGGTGAAGCTCGAGGTCTGGATTCTGTTATGGAAATGAAACAAAATTGTTTTCTTCCTGAGTCTCTACAAAACTCGCTGCTTTGAAAATTATCCCGTCAGAAAGAGAACAAACGGCATTTACTCATACTGCCACCAAGCCCCCTAGAGTTATTTTATTTTGTATTGTAAGTAGGCTGCAATCTCTTAATTCGGGGCAAATTTTTGGCCAGACTTGAAAAGGCTTGGATTCGGCTGCCCTGCAGCCAGTGTGCTGGGCAAGGCAGGATTTATAATTTGCAAATGAAAGCTACAGTCAGGCCCAGGGCCCGGAGCCAGGCAGCCCCCCCACCCCACCCGCAGCGTGAGTCCGGGGCCCAGCCACCCCCCCCCGCCAGCAGACTGACCCACACCCACCTTCACATCCAGGCGCAGACGTGTTCCAGAGCAGGGAGATGGTGGGACATCCCACCAAGGCCAGCTGGGCGAATGAATGAGTGGACCGTGTGAGCCGCAGCGTGTTTCAGGGACGGTCCTCTCGCAGTGGTTTTCCATCATTACCTGTATGGGGAGGGTGGAGAAGCACAGTGCTCATGGGGGCGTACCATGTCCCCCATGTGGGGGCGCCCCGGGGGGGGTCAGGAAAGCAAAGTAGAGCCCAGGAGCCAAAGTGTGGTTGGGAGCATGGGCACTCTGGGTAGTGACCTGGATGGAGAGGCTGTTCCGCTTTTCCTGGAAGTTACTTTGATTTAGCATTTCAGGTTTGGGATGTCGTTTTCTCTGTAACTGAGCTAAGGAGAGGCTTTGGATCCCTATAACTTTTTTTCAAAGCAAATAAAAGAAACTTCCTCTTTGCTCACCTCCTCAAGGTCCCTAGTTTCCCCTATAGGGGACTTGGTGTGGTTGGATTCCCCTCCCTGCCAGGGGTGTGGCCTTTTGCTGGCCCTGGGTGCCCTGGGGCTGTGCCCCCAGCTCTGTGCCTCCCTGGGGGCCATGATATGCCCAGAATTGGCCTCTCCAGTTGCAGCCCTTGTAAATATCTACAGAAGCGGCCTCCGGCCTCCGTATTTCCTCCTCCTGTTCCTAGCGTTGCTGTGGGAAAGCGTGGAGCTGGCCTTTGCTCTTTCCTCTGGTTGCTGCTCCTGCGTTAGGGCCCGATCGTACTGCCACTGTGGCCCTCTCAGAGCCTCATGCCCCTGGCACTCAGGGCTATACCCCGGCCATCCTGGGCTGGGCCAGCAGGGAGCCGGTGGCCAGCCGCTGGAGGACTCCAGCCCTGGAGCCTCGGGATGTCTTGATGGGTTCTCTGAGGACAGTGACAGCCTGGGACCCAGTCCCGCACTCTAGGCAGGACATCGTGGGGCCCTTTCTGCCGTGGAGTCAAGCACAGAGAGCCATCAAAGCATGTGAAGAGTATCCAGCCTCCCTCCCAAAATCCTCACGTTCTAGGGAGAAATTATCCGGGTAGGTTCATGTAAACTGCCTTCAGTCCTCAGGGGCACAGCCTCTCGTCGGCCTGCCCCAAACGTCCTCACCCTCTTGGAAGGCGCAGCAGCTGGTGGGACCCCCGCCCTACCTGCCACTCCTGCCCAAGGACTGTCACCTTCGAAGTTACCAAGCGGGTTCTGCAGCTGAATTAGCTGGCCCAGGACAGTCGTGTTTGAATGGCTACTTCCGTGAATAGCAGTCCAGTGTATTACACGAGAAGCCAGGCTTTGAAAGTTGAATATTAATGCTGGGGAGAGTCGGCAAAGTGCAGAGCAATCTTTGGACATTTGGAAGCTATTTAAAGAACACAGAGGTTTGGTCATTGAAAAGAATAGCTAGCGTTCACAGAGTACCGCTCCTCCGGAAATGGCTTGAACCCCTCATAAATGTATTTTCAGTCAACTTGCTTTGAAGATGAGGCTTCAAGCATTCACTGCAGGAAATCCGTCCGCCCCGCATAATGACCCATGTCTCTGCCAGGTGGGCAGGGGCCCATGGGCTTCTGGACGGACCTGTGCAGACACAGGCTTGGCTGCGTCACCTCTGCATGGGGCTGCCTGGTCCCTGTCATCCCAGAGCGTTCAGTGCCCAGAGGATGTTGATTTGGGAAGGAGGGGTTCTCACATAGACTTGGCGGACTCCGTGTTACAGGCAACTAGCCTGTGAACACATGGCCTCTCGGAACCTTCGCTGGGCTGGGTGCGTCCCCACAAAGGGCACGTGAGCCTGGCCAAGCCTCCCCATAGTGGGAGGTGGTGCCCGGGTGCCCTTGACCTGATACCCGGGGTGGCGTGCTTTGTATGGACCCTCCAGTCCTGCCCCCGCTGACTTGCAGAACCGCCTGCTGAAGTTTCTCGGTCCTTAACATCCACAGTAACCAGAGCTCTAAAAGAAATCTAATGCGCCTAAGTAAACAAATATACCAAAACACAAACAGAAATTACCTGGCGTGTTTGTGCCACACACATCTCTCAGTCTGAGGTCGAGCGGCCCCCTAAGAGGGCCCCAGAGGGCCAGTTCCCCCGCGTCTGTCCCACTCTTGTCGCCGGCACGCTCGTCCCACAGCGGGAGCGGCCTTTTAGAGTCAGCGTGAAGTCCAGCCGTCCTGCGGGGAGGCCCCATTCCCACTCTGCTTGCATTTCCCTCTGCAGAGAGGAGTGCTCCCTGTGCTCACCGCGAAACCAGACAAACAAGGGGCTTGGCGACCATGACGCCATTGCAAGGACAGCAGGGAGCCCTCAGCAAGGAGTGGAGTCGCGCATGTCTCATTCCTGCTGCGTTTAGGGTTCTTTCCCTATTTAGTCATTTTTGGCCTATTTTCAAACGAAGCATGCCCTAATGTGAGGTGGGCGTGTGGCGCCACCAGCGTGCTGAGATCTCAGAGGTGGAGCGCGTGGGCTTGGCGAGCCCCCGACTATGCGGCCCCCAAGGGAGTGGGGGCAGGGATGGCAGCTGCAATGCTGCCTCAGACAGGACCCGTGTCTCGGCAGGTGGACAGCGACACGATATGGAACGAGGTGCACTCGTCGGGGGCGGCCCGGCTGGCCGTGGGCTGCGTGCTCGAGCTGGTCTTCAAGGTGGCCACGGGGGAGCTGAAGGTCGGTGAGCACCCTGCAGATCTGGGCCTGGAGAGAAACCTTCCAGGGGCTTCCCGGGCTGGGGGACGGTGATGGGGAGGACGGCTCCTATCCCAGGGCAGAGGTGGGCCCTGCACATCCACAGAACCACTCCCCAAGTTTGTGGCATCCACAGGATGGTGCGGCGGCTCACGGGGGTGGGGTCTTGGGAACACCTGACACTCTCACCACTGCTAAACCGCAGAAGACTTTGTGTATGAGTGTGTCATCGCCGCTGACTGTAGTAGACGTGCAGAGCGAGAAAGGGAAACTAACAGTAATGTCCATCCGAGTGGATGAGCTGCCGTCCCAGACCCGCTTCTGCCTCTGTCTCTGGGGCCTGTCACTCCGCAGAGGCACATAAAGGAACCTGGCCTGACACAGGGAGAGGGAGGGTATCTGCACCACTGTCTCGAAGAACCGTGGAGATGCTTCTCTGGTGCCCCACCGCTGGTCCTCACATGGCAGTGTAGACCCCGAAACAGCCACGGTGAAGCCCACTGGGTGTAGCAGGCTGACGGGAGCTCTTGTCCACACCAGACGTTTGCAACACGGCGTCCTCCCCGTTGGCAAATATGGGCTCATGAATTCTGTAGCTCTTCCAGCAGCCCAGCCCCATCCCGTTACAGTGTCAGGAATCACTGATTCTTGAGACTGTTAGTAGCAGCGCACTTCTTACCAGGAAGGTCCCCTGAGGGTCAGGAGGGGCTCAGGACGCACGTCTGCCCAGCTTCTCATCTTCACAGGGAAGCTCAAGTCTGGCCCCTGTTGACACCCATGGACTCACCCCACACGCACTTGCCGGTCCTTCGCCTTCATTCGCTTGAGGTGTCAGGCGTTCACGGGCGGGGACTCGATGAAATCAGTCACGGTCCCCACCACATCAGAGGCTCCCCCCGAGAACTGCATTTCCCCTGCAGAAGCGTGCTGGGGAAACACTCTGGACCCCTCCCCCATGCCAGCAGTCCACCGCACTGCCTGGCACCCTGGCGAGAAGGGCAGACTGAGTCAGGGTGGTTAGGAGAACAGGCCCCCGCAGGGGCATGGGGACCCCCCGAGGGTCTGCAGCCTGCTCTCCGAGAACTGCTGTATGGGGCCTGTGCACAGGGATGGGCTGGTCCTGCAACGTTGTGGATACAGAAGGTAGGGCCCCACATGCCTGTCCCTCACCCTACCTCCCGGAGCTAGCCCTGTGGCTGGCTGAGCACCACTGCCCGTTCTCGACGGTCAGCTGGCCCTGGGGGCACCGTGGGCAACCGTGACCACACAGCTTCCTGCTGGCGAGATGAGAAATGCCCACTGAAGTCATTTTCGTGTCAGGGGCTAAGAGCGGTTTACAGACAGCCCTTTAAAGCATCAGTGGCTTCAAGGTCCTGGGGAGGGGCAGCTTCTCCAGCCTCTGAGAGCCTCCTAGCTGCTGCTTCTGACTAAACGGGTTGCTTGTTTTCTGTGGCTCACGTTAAGGCCAAATGCAGGCAGGAGTGTGCCTGTGTCTTTGAACCTGCCAGCAGTCCACTCTGTGCTCATTTTCTCACTGACGTGAACCCCTCTTCCTCCCTGTTTCCCCCCACCTGGTGTCATGTGCAGAATGGCTTTGCCGTGGTCCGTCCTCCAGGACATCACGCGGAGGAGAGCACACCCATGTAAGTAGACACGCGGCCGTGGCGGGCCGGGGTGCCAGGTTCTGATTCCCCTTCTCAAAGGGCTGGGCTACACTTGAGTGAAAACGTGGCTCCAGAGCCTGTGGGTTATATTTTCTAATTGAACCAAGAACTTGCAAACATCAGTCTGGAGAAGTCTCCTCAGCCCTCCCTCTGTTATAAAAAGTTGGGTGGAGACTTAAATTGCCCTAGAACAAGTTCATGTGGTACATCATTGTTCTAGAATTTTCTGTCCAAACTCCATGTGGCCGTCCAGCTGACCTGCTTATGGTCTGGTACTGCTGAGGCTGACCTGATTCTGGGTGGGATTCTGAGAGCCCTACTGTGCGCACGCCTGTGGAGCTGGCGAGGCAGCAAGTGTGGCCTGCAGATTGCCCCGGGGAGAGGCATTGGCAGGTGAGGACCCGCCTGGGACAGGGTCCCAGAGACCTGACTCTGGGCCTCACCAGCTATGCATCAAATACCTGGGTGCCTGGAGGTGGGCAAGACGTGGCTTCTTATGGGATCTGTGAAACCAGTCCAGCGAGCAGGACGGGCACCATGGGAGGTGGGAGAGGTGATGTCTGGGCTCTCCCCTGAGGAATGAGTAGCTGTGGGTCAGACGGCAAAGCAAGGACCGTGCAGACGGAGCTCAGCTGGGAAACCAGGAGCGCAGGAAGGGGGCTCTGGAGCCCGGTCAGGAGTGGCCAGAACCAGGCTGAGGGACTGCAGGCTGAACCTGCATTCCCGAAGGAGCTGGGACTTTAGCTCCCGGGCAGGCGGGAACCCTCTGTCCTCTGCATCCAGAAGTGAGGGCATCGGACCGTGGTTTGAGCAAGGACTCTCCTCTCCAGCGAGGCAGGAGTGCATGTGAGCTCCGAGAGCAGCTGTAGGTTAGCCTGTGCTGCCTTCCCCGAGAAACCCTGGGGCTCGGTGACACCACGACTCAGAACCCTTCCTGCGGTTAGGGACAGGCTCCTATGTGCTTCTTTCCTCTGAAGGCAGCTTTCTCATTTGATTCTAAGTTGTTGGATGTTCTGGAGCAGGAACCCAAAAGGACCCAGACGGAGCACAGAGGAGCATGTTGGGGAAGCTCTTGGGGTGTTTGGGATGCACGTGCCCTTGCTGCTGTGGGTTTCAGCAGCTCAGAGCCTGTCATCCCACTGTGGGGGACATGCAGGTTGCTTGCCTGGGTTCCCAAAACAAAACCACCCAGGTTTCCCTGTTTCTGCAGTAATTCAGGCAAAGGGAATGGTCGGGGTTAGAAGATTGTCGGTTTTGGGCGCCTGGGTGGCTCAGTGGGTTAAAGTCTCTGCCTTCAGCTCAGGTCATGATCTCAGGGTCCTGGGATCGAGTCCCGCATCGGGCTCTCTGCTCAGCAGGGAGCCTGCTTCCTCCTCTCTCTCTCTCTGCCTGCCTCTCTGCCTACTTGTACAATAAATAAAATATTTAAAAAAAAAAAGAGAAAAAAAGAAGATTGTCGGTTTTACTGGAATCTCGTTGTTGGCGTGCTTTTGCACTCTGGAAGAAGAAGACTCTGCTGTTGCTCACGGGAGCGACGTGTGCTCACCATCACACGTCTGCGTGCCCGGGCAGATAAGCAGGAAGCAGGTCGGATAGGTGACCTCACGCCTGGGGAGGGCAGCGCCCCACGGAGGCTGGTCAGCGAGCGGCTGCCCAGCGATCCGGGCCAGGGAGTGGGGTGCGCGTGTACATCATGGAGCGGATTTCTCGCCACGGGGCATGGGCATGTACATGGGGTGGTGGGGGGACATAGGGGGCCCATCTGTCAATTGGTCGTGTCGATTGAGGGAGCCGTGCCTTCAGCAGACAGTCTTGAACTCTCCTGGGCCTGCAGACGGTTCTGCCGCACATTATGTGAAGACCAGTGAGAACCCATCTTCTCCTTCTGTCTCCGCTCACCTGCAGGGGCTTCTGCTACTTTAACTCCGTGGCCATCGCAGCTAAGCTTCTCCAGCAGCGGCTGGATGTGAGCAAGACCCTCATAGTGGACTGGGTGAGTGGGGCCTGTTCCCCAAGAGGGGCGGGGATTGGGGAGCCCACGCGCTTCCCCACACAGACAGCATCCTATGTGCAGACAGGAGGTGGGCTTTCTGCTTCCATCAACATTGGATTTGAAGACCTTAACTTTCTAGAAAATACCTGAAATGTAGAAAACAAAAGCTCAAACCTGTCACGAGGCCTCCTCACATCCATTAGCCGGTCCTGCCAGTAGCTAGGCCTGGAAGTGTCTGGAAATGGGCCTGTGGTTGAGAGAAGCAAAAGAAGGAGGATCCTTGGTGAGACCTTGTGGAGAGGAGGCTTGGGGGGAGGGGGGGAGTGTAGCTGTGACAGCTACGACCTCACGTGTCCACCTAAGGACCTGGGCAACTCTCTCGCACGCCAGATGTGGCACTGTGTGTCTCAGTCCCTCCTGGTGGAAACCGCCGTCCCACTTCAGCCTGGTGACCCCTTCATGCTCTTAGCCTCCTTCCCGTTTTCCTGTGGTGATGTTGCTTATCACGGTCCCCCTGCCCCGAGAGGGTGAACTCTAGTTTACAAACACTGTGTCTAGTATCTGAACTTCCAAAACAGGCCTCCAGCTTCTGACACTGGGAATGAACGCCAAAGGCGTTCATTTTAATTTTTTTCCCTATTCAGTTCAGTCTTTATGATTTGATAATTGCCTCAAGTGGAAAAGAAAGCAGATGCCCAGGAAGGATATCCCACGTACTGCAGGGTCCTTCTCCGTTTGGGAAAGGCAACACCACACAACCCATCATACCCAGTAAGCTCCAGTGCTGGGCGCTGGGCACGGGGCCCTGAGGTGGCTGAGGCCCAGGGGCACCAGGGAAAGCTGCCCAGCATTGGCCCTCAGTGGGCCGGCACCTTCGTCCCCATGAGCCTGGCGTCAAGTGCAGTACAGTCCATGAGCACGTGACTCACAGCAGCTCGTCCCAGCGCACAGTGTGGCCTGGTGGAAGTCGGTGATCCTAGGACTCCCCCGCTCCGTTAAACCCATGTGCGTACAGGGCTGCCTTGGTTACGGAAAGCACACGTCTCGAGAGTCATGTGTGTGTCTTCTCAGCCGGGCTGGTTTCCTGGTCGGTGGAATCAGCTGTCTCTCACAGCCCCTCGCTTACGGCTGGCCTGCCCCAGTTCTCCACTGAGCAGAGATACTGTTTGTGACAGACAGTTCCCGGGGTTTAAAACCATGAGCTCACACGCAGCTCCTCACGTGCACACACTGTGCAAAGTGGCTGCCTGCCCCCGTGGCCCTCTCCGGCCCTGACCCAGGCCGTGCGTGGCCTCGGGCCTGGTGGAGGCCTAGCTGCTCCACTTTTGTGCTTTTCACCCGTGGGCACGATGATGAAGAGAAGTGGTCTGTTGTTGGCATGTGGGGCCCAGGACCCCCCGTGCTTTGTGCGTACCTGTCACTCCCAGCCCCATGGCGTGGCCTCCTGCCACCCACCGGTATTGGCACAGAGCTGCCCCCTCACGTGGGCTTGGATGTGAACAGCTGTGGTCAGCTCAGGTGTAAGGTAAGAAGTTGATCAGATAGTTTTGTCTGGAAAGTCGTGGCCCCTGGGGAGGCCTGAAACACCAGCAGCAGCAGCGTCTTTGCTGGAACCTGTGGGACGCCGTGGGGCCAATGGAGAGGAAGACCGGCTAGGACACACCTGGGGCCTGTTCCTTCGGTCCCCTCATCCCCGCTCCCTCCAGGCCCTGCTGGAGTGTGTGCTGGTGCTGAGTCAGCTTGCTCCACTCTTATAGGATGTGCACCACGGGAATGGGACCCAGCAGGCCTTCTACAGCGACCCGAATGTCCTGTACATCTCCCTCCACCGCTATGATGACGGGAATTTCTTTCCAGGCAGCGGGGCTCCGGATGAGGTAAGCAGGGGCCGCCCACCGGTGCGCCGGCCCGTCGGAGGGGCCGAGGTGGGGCTGCCTGGGAGGTAAGAGCACCAGGATGCCCAGCCCTGCACACACACGAGCCCAGCCTCCTGCTCACGCTCACCGCACACCATCTCTGGCAGCGGTCAGACGGTATTCCGTCATGCGTGTGCACACAGCCTTTATTTTGTCCAAAGTTCAAAGACAGACTGGACCTGATTTCTGGCTCTAATCTAGGCAGACCGAGAGTAGGCATGGGGCACCCCCCCCCATTCCTCTGGGCCCCTGGGCTTGTCCATCTCTCGGCAGGGTGCCAGTGCTGTCCTGTACCTGTCTGGGGCCACACGGGAGGGGGGATTGGGCTCAGAGCCTCCTCCATGACACCCGATCCCCTGGCAGAGTCTGCCCTCCTGAACAAAGGGGCCCCAGCACCCAGGGGAAAGGTGTTCTCAGATTCTGGGTCTTACTTCTTGGAATGAAGTAGAGAAGGACAGCCTCATTCATGGATTTCTCTGGGTGCCCCCCATGGGTGTCTGCAAGGCCCCACTGTCGATTTTCCCACGCTGCTGGGCAGCTCCCCAACGTGCGAGTGGCCGACAGCCCCGCATTCTGTGACCACGCTCCACTGGGGAAGTCTGCAAGCCAAAGGCCGTGGGGGCTCTGCTGTGGGGCCCCGAGGGTCGGGTGCCCTGATGGGTCTCTGGACAAGGGTCCGTGATGGGAGTTTCTCTCTTCCACGCAGGTGGGCACGGGACCAGGCGTGGGCTTCAATGTCAACATGGCTTTCACTGGTGGCCTTGACCCCCCCATGGGAGATGCGGAGTACTTGGCGGCCTTCAGGTGAGTGTCCTGGCTTTCTGTCCCGCAGGGCAGTGACGACGCAGTCGAGTGCCGCTGCCTCGTCCCCAGCTCTTGCTCCGTTTTCCTGATGTTCTCCAGCCTTGCTCTTCTTCCTGCACACGCTGACGCGTCTGGGGCTGTGGCTCCAGTCCCCCTCGTGGTGCCCAGCAGACATGGGCATTTGCAGTTTGGAGAGATGGGCTCTGGGGTGATGCACACGGCTCTGTGGGCACGTGTGTATGCGTGTCTGCGGATACGTGTGCACGTGGCCGTGCATGTGGAGGCATGCGTGCAGGTGTGCCCACGTGTGCACGTGCGTGTCTCTGGTGGCGCGACTCCGTTCAGGGACTGGTCTGTGAGCGTTCTGCTGGAGCCACGGCCCCCTGCTCCGTGGGGACCTCTGTGGGCCACAGGAGCCCTCGCAGCATCTCCTGGCTCCTGTCTAAACTCAGCATGGTGGTTGGCTTTGAGCACACGGTTCGCTCTGTGGATGGAAGTTCCCTTCCCAGCTGCTCCGTGGCTCACAGAAGCAACAGGTCAGGTGTGACGAGGCCGGGGCAGGAGGGTAGCCTCTCCGGCAGGGCGGCCGTGTTCCCAGGTCGGAGCCCAGCACCACCCTAGGTGCTTCTCTGCCAGGATTGTCCCCTGCATCACTTTTCCTCTCATCTCATTGGTTTAACGTTGACGGTTCTTCTTACTCCTGATCAGAAGAAATTTAATTCTGGCAGTTGCTTGTCTAAGGGAGAGGGACGCCCCCAAAGGGTACACCATCTGGAAGTTCGCCAGTGTACACGGTCGCCTGCCAGCAACTCGAGGTCCGGACGGTGAAGCACCAGCAGCAGGGTCCTCCCGGCTGTCCAGGGGGCACCCTGCGGCCAGCACCCCTTTATCCTATCCCCGCCCAAGAGGTAGAAGCCCTGTGGGGATGAGGCAGCCCGGAGCACCATGGGGCCAGCTTTGGCATGGGCAGAGGGTGGCACTGTGCTAGGACTGGGATACAGTGTTGGGGGTGGGGAGCTCTGCATGACCACGCCTGCTCACAGCCAGCCTTCCATGGGACCACGTCCCTTAGGTGCTCTGGTCCCAGCATGTGGACGCCTGGCTCCGGGAGGTCATCCTTCAGCCCCAGGGACCCCCCCTCCCCAGACCCCCGCCCTGGGCCAGGCTTTAAGATGAACCCTTCACTCTGAGTTGCTGTTGACATTCTGTTTTCATCTTTTGCCAAGCGCGTAGACGATGATACCTTATCAAATGAACTTTGTAAAGCTTAAATAGCTCCTTTGAAAAGGAAAATTGTTTCAGGATTGGGGTTTTTTTTATTGATTTTAATGTAAAATAGCACTTTGAAGTTTACAATTTATGGTTCCCTGGGTATCGATCGATGGGGGAAAAAGGGTCAGGATCTGCTTTCCCCTTTCTTCTGTGCTTCTCCCCCTGGTCGGGGGATCCCCCTGGGACAGTGTGTGCCTCGGGGACAGCACCTTGTTACTCAAACCCGTTGCCTGCCACGTTGCATTTCAGGAGATCAAGCCTGAGATGAAGAAGAGATAAGAAAGGTGCCCTTAATGAAATCCAGAAGGAGCAGCACTTTCTCCCCGGGCTCAGATCGAGGAGAAACGGCGACCCTAATTCAAACCAGCGCCGCCAGACGGGCTTTGAAGTCTGCCGAGCCCAGGCAAGGGCTCTAGGCGGACAGACAGCACGGTGCGCTCTCAGCCCTCGCCTGCTTGCCGTCTGGGGGCGAGCAGGTCGCCCGTGCCGTCAGGAAATGACACTGGGATTACGTGTGCTTCTAAATCGTGACTTTCATTTAAATGTGATTTTATAAAGTTTATCAAAGATGTCAGAGAAACTGGATATTTGGAAGTGGTAACTTTAATCTTTTAATGAACTGAGATTTGCCTTTAAATTGAGCAGCCGAGCAGATTGATTTCACATTCCCCAACCTTTCAGGCATGACCTAAAGATTGATGCTCTTTGAACCTCTGTTACTTCCATAAGGTGTTTTGGGGGGTTAGGGTGGCTTTTTTTTTTTTTTTTTTAACAAAAAACAAAAATCTTTATTTTTTTGTTGTCATGGTGAAATGCACAGAATGCTTCCTGTCTTAGCCACGTGGCACATGCTGTTCAGCGGCGCCCACCGCGCTCACAGCGCCCAGGCCAGTCCTCAGAGGCTCCGCCTCCCGTCTGGGACACGCCATTGTGAAGACATCGGATGCCAACCCCTAGACTTCATTTACCGAAGGCGGTTATGTCTCTCGAAGGGCATCCAAGTCTTTTCCCATGTGGACGTTTTACCCGGGATGTCCTGTGGTGATTAGAAGCAGAGTGCATGCACACGTCCAGCCGGCCTTCCTGGAGGGTGGCGCGGCCGTGGGATGGAGGAGGCCAGTGCAGTGATGGGGTGCTGGGACACCTGCCCACAGCAGGACAGAAGCTTCCTGGCTGAATCCTGGAGGAATGAGCCCGGGACAGGGTGTCAGGCCTCCCCATGGGAGGAGCCCTGCAGGTGCAAACCCGTGGGCATGTGGGGCCATCTCTGGGGACGAGAACCGTGGTCCTGTCCATCAGGGAGCATGTCAGGGGCTCTGCCGAGGCGACCAACATCTGGCCGTTCCCTAGCTGTCTAGTGGGAGCCTTTGGGGGGACTCGGGTCCTAAACACTTGTTGCTTGGAGTTGAGTTCATCAGGAGAAGCCAAGGTCCTGCCAAGAATGGGGTAGGAACCATGGAGGGAACCTGGGGACACTGAGGCAGAGAACCCGTGGGCATGTGGGGCCACCTCTGGGACATGGGCATGTGTCCCAGCACCCCATCACTGCACTGGCCTGCCAGGTTGTGTTCCTAGCAAGATGAGGGGAGCAGCTGGGAGAGGCCTGGGCTACGGCGAGACTTCTGGGAGACTACTGGGAGAGACTTCTCCTCGGGCCAGTCGTGGGTCTGTGGGATGGCCTCAGCAGGCAGCACTGCCCTTGCTGTTCATTCCTGGTGGTGGGGGGTGGCAGAGAGGAGGGACGTCCCAGCATCACCAGGGCTGGGTGAGCTCTGCACAGAGAGCCAGGAGGTATGTGGGGCCAGGGACCATGGGGGTCTGGGGTTGGGGCATAGAGAAGATGGGTCGGCCGGGGGCCTGGCCCAGTGTCTGGCCTTGCCCTGGGGGCCTACGCAGTCTCGCCGTCCACAGCGTCCATGGGGTGGACAGGATGATGGGCATCACTGTCGGGGGACAGCCGGAACACAGTGCTGGGTTCCCATTTCTGTCTGTGTTCTGACTCGCTGGAATCTTTGGTGGGCCTGGTGGCCCCGGTGATGTGATGCTCCCAGGGCCTCACCACCGTGCTGCTCAGAGGCTGGGCCCGCTGTGCAGGTCACAGACAGAGAGCAAACACGCCAGCCCCTCCCAGTCCTGGAAGCAAGGGTTTGCACAGCACACAACAGAAGAGTTCCCGGTTATCAAATGCTGTGGTTCTTAAGGTTGTGCCGTCAACCACCGAGGGTGCCACCGAGGGTGCTGGGCTCCTGGGAGACGGGGTCTGTCCGTTCAGGAGCTGCAGTCATCCATCCGTTGGGTGGTTCCACCTCCCGTGAGCTCTCCACCTGCAGACGCAAAGCTGCAGCCTCTGCCGTGTGGGCTTTCCGGCACCTCATGATAGGAGAGGTTTGTTAGCCAGCGGTGTGGACCGTGTTACCAGGGCCCTCAGAGGCCCTGGTCTGCCCCCTCATGCTCCCAGGTGCTCTCTGGCATGGGTGGGCACAGCCCCGACGACAGCACCACGGGCCCAATGACCTCCAATAACCATGAGTTTGGTGCGCTTTGTGCTGGGCCCAGGTAGGGAGATAAATCAAAGGGCCATTTCCTTCCAGAAACTGAAACCAACTGTTGAACAGGTTACTGTGTTCAGACTCACCTGTGGTTTTGGAGACATGTCCGTGCACCCTGCATACTCTGATGTCCGCTGGTGGCTTACGACAAACCTGCTGTTAGCTCTTCGTGCCCCATGAACATGCCCAGCACTGTCATGGCCGCGGACCAGCCCCAGACTGACAGTGGACACACGTCTCACTCGCAAATGGTGCTCATGCCACCCTCTATGGCGTGGCCCGTGAGGGGCGGGCTGTGTCCGTGCAGAGCACACCAGCTGCCAACCCTGACAAGGCCTCAGGAAGGGAGTGGGCAGTGTCCCGGGGCTCTACTCCCAGGAGGAGCAAGCAGACAGGCCCAGGCTCTGTCCCTCAGACTGCTCTGTCCTCTGAGCGCCCGCCCCCACAGCCAGGACACACAGAGGGGGCTCAGGGGACACAATGGTGGTGTTGATGGTGGTGTTCCCGAGAGCCGTGTGCTATCTGCTTTCCTACGGTAAGGGCTGCATCAAGTATGGATACCAGCCCATCTCTTTCTCCTGCCTCTGAGGGGACAGTGGACGGTCTGCTGCCTTGGGGAGCCCTCACCCGCCCCCTCTGGCCCCAGGCTGCCCTGCGGGAGGTCTGAGATGGCCCCACAGATACACTGCCCTGAAAGTGATGGTTTGAGAGGAGGGCTACTATACTGTAAACATTTAGATCTTTTATCACAGACTAAGTTCTTTGTTAAAATTTTGTTCTAGAAATAAAAGGCAAGGGAGGCCAGATTCACATTTCTTTTGTGACATCTCTAAAGTGTGGGGGTCCTGAGTGGGATGATGACATGGGGTTTCGAGAAGTCCAGTGGGATCAGCCGCGTCCAGCCCCCTTCTTGTAGGTGAAGAAGCAGTCCCTCCAGGGGCAGTGACATTTCGCAGGGCTCCCGAAAACTGGCCTGGAGACCGCTCTGCGCACCCGGCTCTCAGCAGCCCTGCAGCCCTTCTCAGCCTCCACAAGTGACAGAGAGGACAACCCAAAGGCTTCCAAACCAGGAAACTGGAGTGTGTGTGCGCACATGAGCAGCTCGTGCTTGTGCGTGGCTGGTGTGCCCGTGGCCTGCTCGCGCACACAGACACGGGCTTTCACGTGTTGTTTTGATTGGCTTCGTGGCCATGCCACACAGCAAGTGTAGGCGCCGGGGGGCTCTCTTGGGGTTAACTTCCTCTAATGATGATTTTAACAGGGCTATTTTTGTAATTTTGTGGGGGGAGTAGAAACGGACTAGCCTGGAGGTCCTTTGGAGAAATAGGCCCACCGCGTGCACTTGCCGCAAAAGCAGCAGCGCTTTGGAATGAGCTGGTGTCTAAGCAGGCGTGTGTGGTTGTCATGGAAGGAAGGTCTTGGCGGTGAGATCACACCAAACGCAGGGCTGAAACCGTTCTTCTGCCTGAAGACAAAGTCTCTGTGACAGGAATTACATTAAAATAACCAAAGAACCATCTGTCTGGAAGGGCAAAGGCAGTGAAGGTCATCGGCAAGTGTAGACCGGACCTGCTGGCCGTCAGGTGCCACCGAGGGAAAACGGGGCCTCCCGCAGGAAGGCAGGCCCCGTCTGCAGCCGCAAGGTGAACCCTCCCTGGCTCCTGAGGTGCTCCCCCGTGCTCCCGCCCGCACCCGGAGCCTCCTACCTTCCAGCCACCAAGGCAGGACTGTGAGCCCACGCTTCAGTGTGGGCCCTGAAGCGAGCAGTCTGCTTCAGAGACTCTGGGCACACTTTCTGTCGACAGAACCTGAGGACTTGCATAGCATCCCAGTGCACACGAGGAAGCATGCTACAGTCCGAGATGGGCATGCACACTGAAGAACGTTCCAGAGTCAGCGCGATAGGGGTCTAAAGTGGGCCTGGGCCACATCCTACCATTTGAGATTTATAGGAACTTTACCCACACACGTGTTCACGAATGGGTGTGGCCGCTTCCCCACAACAAGGGCAGCATGAGTCATGGCCCCAGGTCCTGTGGCCCGAGGACGACATTCACTCTCTGGCCATCGGCGGGAATGTCTGTTGCTCCCCGGTCAGGAGTCATGGGATATTCCCGCAGCCCCTGACAGCTGGCCCCCTGGCAAAGACCTGGGTCTCCTGTGGCCACTTATACAGCCTGGGCCAGACGCCATCCAGAGGTGGCTGCATGAAGTGGGCACAGCCTCAGAGGAGAGGAGAGGAGAGAGGGAAGAGTCATCTGAGGCCCAGGAGCCAACCGTGGCCTGTGACCACCCAGTTTGAGGTTCCAGAAGTGAGGTTCTCGCCTGGCCGAGCACCCGCGTGTGAAGCTGGTGCCTGTCCGTACAGCTGACCTTTTCAGTGCCTGACTTGATCAGAGGGGCTTGCTGGCAGGGTCTTCGAGCAGTGGGCCGTGCGTGTCCCACACCTCCTGCAGAGATGGGTGGTGGGATCCTAACTTCCTGTGTAGTGTTCCGGAGTTCCCATCGCTTCACTCCCTGAAACCAGAGGGACTGCTCTAGAGGATCGCAGTCTGAAATCATTCTGAGAGGAGAAACCGTGAATTTTTCTTGCATTGGCCAACGCTGGTGCTTTACAGAGTTGACTTTGCAGACATAAAGGGCAGATTTCAGGGCAAATTCTATTTTGTACTACAAGGCCTGAGAGACGGTGGAGGCTCTTGTCCCAGCCCTGTTGTGCTTTGACCCTGGTGTTCCCGCTGACCTGGGTAGGACAGGACCATGGGCCAGGTGGGGGCCTGCGACCAGCTCCCCGTGTGGGCCTCTGGGCATGCGTTTGACCGACTTGAGAGTCAGAGGTGATTGGCGGGAAGCTGTGGGAGCAGGAGGCAGGTCTTTGATGCTACAGAAACCTAGTCCAGCCTGCGGGAGACAGGGAGAGCTGGGCTTCCCGTGACCACAAGCGAGAGAGGAGGCCCACGCGTGTAGGGCACGTGGGTGACGGCGAGCCACCTCAGGCCCACTGCAGGCACACGGCCCACAGGGAGGAGGGAGACTCGAGTCCAAGGTCGTGGGTTCAGAATCAAAAAAAGTGAGCGTAACTGGCAGATGAAGTTGTTCAGCTTCTCGTCGTGATACTTACACAGAGCTCAGAGCTGATGGAGTTCGACTCTGCTTGCCGTGGTTGTTTCCCGTTACGTGTTTTTTCTGCCTTTCAAGTAGACAGTTTTCCTTGTTTCCCCGGTATCCCTAAACTGCTGAACTTCTCCCTGGATGTTTACACTTTTAGCCTGTCTTTTCTCTTAAATCTGATCCCCACTTGTCCCTTTACGGGTCCCAGGTGTCAGGTTAGCCTGGCGGTCTCGCTCGCACACATGCCTGCGGTCACCCCATCATGTGGGCTGCTGCTGTGGCTGCAGGTGGGTGGAAGGAACACACCAGGGCCCCCTCCAGGCCAGGCCAGGGCTGCTCAGGGGCTCCCCTGCCTCCCCAGATGCACAGCTCTGGGTCCCTGGTACTAGGGGCAGTCTGTGGCCGTGCCTGTCTCGAATTGGCCATCTAGAACGAGTGCAGGGGTTGGGACAGCCGCCCGCAGCTGCGGGAGTGAGACAGGATGGGCAGGGATGGGGGTGGAGAGGACCTTCAGCATCACGGACAGCTGGTGCTGGCGGGGGAAGGGGATGCTGTAGGTCGCCTCCAACATATCAGCAGGGCTCCTCAAGAATCCTTGTGCCATGGCTTTGCTGGGCATTTATACTGGAGCTTACTGGTTTGGATATTTAGGATATCAGCAGGATGAACCGTGATCACACTGGGCTGACCTCCTCCCAGGTGTGAGCCATGAGATCCCAGCTCCC
Organism: Meles meles; assembly: GCF_922984935.1. Taxonomy (NCBI): domain Eukaryota; kingdom Metazoa; phylum Chordata; class Mammalia; order Carnivora; family Mustelidae; genus Meles; species Meles meles. Next base: position 45,903,180 of record NC_060074.1, on the reverse strand, counting down.
ATGTGCAGCCCTCCCCCTGCTTGACCTTGAGACAGGGCAGGCTCTGTCAGTGGCCATCCACCCCTCTCCATGACTGTCCCCACCTGACCCCATGTCACCTTCCCCTTTGCAGGACCGTGGTCATGCCCATCGCAAACGAGTTTGCCCCAGATGTGGTGCTCGTGTCATCAGGCTTCGACGCTGTGGAGGGCCACCCCACGCCCCTCGGTGGCTACAACCTGTCTGCCAAATGTAAGTTGGGTTTGCAGATGGCCCAGGAACAGTCTGGATTCTGCTGTGTTTGTGGTTAGGTTCAAGCCTCCCCTTTGGTAACAACGGGAGGAGGCTCTCCTTGTCATGTCTTACCAGGAACATGAGCACACCGGCCGCCCCAGTGAGCAGAGGGCGCACAACGGGGCCGTGTGGACCAGGACTCAGGGTCGCTCTCCTGGGGGCTGTGCTTCAGCACAGACTTCCGAGCCCCCAGTAGCCCATGCAGTGACCCAGGAGAGGATCAAGAGGGAGCTGTGTGTCCAGCACCCCTCCGTGCACAGCCAGCTGCTGCCATCCGTGTTCAAGACCCCCGGGCTCCCCCCGACTTAGGGGGGATTCTGTCCTGGGGCCCCGCAGTAAAGTGGGCGCAGCAGTGCAGCCAGGCAGGTGGCCTCACGCTCTCCCAGGGCACCAAAGGGGGATGCGCGCGGCCCAAGGTAGTGCGTTAGGCTTGCGCAGGTGCAACCTTTACTGAAATCGACTTTCTTGCGAAAATGTGCTCACGTCATGTGAGCTGTAGGCGAGTTGGGATCACCGCAGCCTCATAACAATGAACAAGTTCAAAACATTGTGAGAATTACAGAAATGTGACAGACGCCAAGCGAGCAGACGCTGTGGGAGAACAGTGGCCCCAGATGCCCCTGATTCGGGGCAGCCACCGACCTTCTCTCTGTGAGAGGTGCATTCAGGGGAAGCGTAGGCTGGGGTGCACCCGGGGTCCTCGTGGCAGCCTCAGGGCCTGCATCCCTGTGTCCGTGAGAGACAAAGCCCAGCCTTCAGGACATTTCAGCCTCATTGGGCCTGCAGCCGCCGGGGAGCACAGCCTAGCCCTGGGCCCCATGTGCTGACGACTGCAGGTGGTGGGGCCGCTGTTCAGGGCAGCGGGGTGGTTCAGCTCCCGTTGATGCCAGCCGGTTCTGGCACGGGTGCTAATCACTGTGACCCGCCAGGCGCTTTCTGCGGGCAGGAGGAGATGTGAGTGCGAGAGGTGTGCTGTGCTTGTTGGGGAGAGCCAGACCCACCGGACATGGGGTGAGAGTCCTGGATGGGCCCTCCCGGGGGTGCGTGTGCCCAGCGCACTGCTGACCGGAACTCCTGGGCCTCTGGCCCCCAGGCTGCGAGGGCACAGCTGTGGGGACGCACTCATGCTCCCCCCTCTGCAGTCCCAGCAGGAAGCTGGGGGCTCCTCCTGGGGTTCCTTCCTTCCTTCCCCCAAACGAGATGATTTGCGGCGTTATAAAATCAAAGCACCCAAACCGTAATTCCTACTCTCAAACAGATCAAAAAGAATCCCGAACTGAGATTCTTCAATGACTGTGTTCCAGGCAGACCTGGCTTCCATTAGGTTTTGGAGAGCCGGCCCCCTGGGTCTCTGTAATGTGATGTAATGCGTTTCTGGGCGCTTTGATCGGCGGCCAGACGTCGGCTCGCGGCCCGCCCTCGCCCTCCGCTTGCATCTCCCGTTTCCTCTTGCAGGTTTCGGGTACCTGACGAAGCAGCTGATGGGCTTGGCGGGCGGCCGGATCGTTCTGGCGCTGGAGGGGGGCCACGACCTCACGGCCATCTGCGACGCCTCGGAAGCATGTGTTTCTGCTTTGCTGGGCAACGAGGTAGGACGGCCAAGGGGCCCAGGGCTGCTCTGTGCGCGGGCTCCGGGTTCACGCTCTCCCCACGGTGGGACCATTAGCCATTCGACGAGGCCCTCAGATCCACGGGGAGGGAAGCGAGCGAGAGGACTGTCGAGAACCCTTTTCTCTGTAAAGGTGGTTCAGGGTCCTGTACTTTAAGGATGCTCAGCTTTGCATGTGAATTGAGAGTATTTTAATCTCCTCCCTTCCTTCCATGTGGACGGTCCGTTCTTGGAGGGGTTCTCAGGTAAGTTCTGGGGGTGGTGTCACCGGGCCAGTGTTACAGGCTGGGACATGGAGCCCCGCCTTACTGCTCTGAGCCCATAGGTGATGCCCAAGCCGGGGGCCTTGTGCTGTGTCCCCACGGTGGCCACGGACAAAGTCTGGGAGACGCTGGCTTGCACAGCTAAGCTCAAAGGGTCTGGACAGAGGGAGTGAAGGGTTCAAGGGAGAGAGTCCGTGAGAGCCTCACGTTCTGGAATGACACTGGGCCAGGGCCCCTCCCTCCTGGCTGGCTGGTGCTCCCCATGGGGAGGGCTGCCCAGCTGGGGATGGAGTGGACGTTGGGAGGGGAGGTGCCGCCCTCCACAGGATGCTCTGCAGCTCGCTGAGCCCCTGAAGTTTGTGACGTGAAACCTACCTGCAACTTCCACTTTGTGCTCTTCCTGAAATTCTCAGTGCATCCACAGGCCTTTGAAGATGAGGTCCTGCACCTGCCTCCTGCATCCCTGGAAGGAGCATGGGGCAGGTCCCAGCCCCTCACAGCACCACGCACTCTGGTTGCTTATTGCAGCTCTAGCACTTGGGTCCCAGAAGCAAGTCAGCTGTGGCTCTGGGGAAGGCGGGCAGGGTGTCTGGGTCCCCGGCCCGGCCTGTAGCAGGGAGGTACTGGGGGCCATGCTGGGGAATGCCTGGAGGCAGCCCACAAGCTCTGTTCACATGCCGTGCCTGGGACTCACGGCCCCTTCCTCAGGAGATGAGACAGGCATATACGGGTCTGCGGTGTGCAATGCGAGGACACCATCCAGGAGAGCAGGTTCCCTGGGCGTCCAGTGGGGCTGCCATGGTCCCTGTGCCAGTCACCCTCCTGCTCGTCACCACCAAGATTCAAGAGAGCATGAGTGACAGGGCCCTGGAATGGGGCTGGAGGACACACAGCTCAGGACAAGCCATGCCAGCCTCACAGCACTGACCCCATGTGGCACGGGCAGTGCTGGGACACCCAGGCCACTTGTGGGGAGTCCCGTCCAGAGAAGACTGAGAGAGCAGAGTGGCCTGAAGGACGGGTGCCAGGGAGGCCGAGGCGGAGACTACCCCGTGTCCCAGGCACCGGTCGAGGAGGCCCTGGTTAGGAGGGCGCCCCTCCCACTGCACTGACCCCTGTTGGGAGATGCCAAGGCCAGACGGCCCTGAAGCCCCGGGAGAGGGTGATGTGAGGAGCACCAGCACTTCCCCTGAGCAGGCTGCCCTGCCTGCCCTAGGAAGGCCCCCCACTGAGGTTCCCCTCAGGCGCCATAGATATGTCAGTGGGGCCCCGTCCCTATGGTGTCCCAGCCTGGAAGCTTGAGCTCCAGTTACAGTTTCTGCAGGAGGGATGTCGCCAAGAGCAGGTCCAGGCTCACCCTGACACTGCACTCCTAGACCCCCATCAGGGGCACACAGCGGACGGCGGCACCCACAAGGCCTTTGAGGAGGGCCCTGACGGGAGATGCAAAGCGGGCTTCAAGCAGGCTCTCGAAGGCCTGTATCCAGTTTGCCTCCAGCAAGAAGGGGCGGGGTGAGGACATGTAGACAGGTGTCCAGTGATGGGACGCAGGGCTCTGTCCTCAAGCCATTAGCAGTCAGTGTTGTTCCCTTTGACTTGGGTGAGCCACAGAAGGCCTGCTGCAGACACAGTAGGATGAGGTGCATGGCTGGTGCCCCTCTAGGCTCAGGGGGGACCAAGCTGACCACGTGGCATTTGGAGGCAGTTGTGAGGTCTGGACCCAGGTCCTGGCGTCAGCCATACGAGCGCAGGACCACAGGTGAGCATGGCCTGACTTGGAGTCCTACCCTTGGGAAGCTCTGTGTGTGTCCTCCGTGTGAGCTGGGCCCAGCAGGAGTGGAAGGTCAGGTGTCCCTGGGGAGTGTGGCACCAGGGAGCAGGGCCACAGTGTCTCGCTCTTGGGTCCACTCACCCAGAGGAGGGCAGGGACCGAGTGGGCACAGTCTCTGGGCACAGCCGAGGAGAAACCCTTCCTGTGTGCTCTGGGGTGGCAGCCCTCGGGGGCTGAGCTCAGGGGTTAGAGGAGGAGAGTCGAGATCCTCAGCACCAAGGCTGAGTAGGCCCAACAGCCAGAGTCCCCGGGACCGGCTCCCCACAAGGAATGGCTTTGCATCTATGTGCCCTGTGGGCTCCGGAGCTTGTGCTCCCTGGCCGCTGTTGGGGCAGGCCGTGGCCAGCCTGGGGCTGTGGGTGGCGGGCTTCAGGTGGCTCTGTTGATTCCTCTCAGCCTTCCGTCATGCATGCTGTTCACTTTAAGCTCAGTCACCGGGAGACCCCAGAGCCCTGTGACATGTCTCCTTCCTGGTCAGGTGGTTAGCAACGCACTCAACTTTTCTAGAATAAAATACCAGCCTGCATTTTAGACTTTCCACCTTCCACTCACCGTCTCTTTACATAAAGCTGTCTTCTCCTCCCTTTTTTGTTAGAGTTTAAAGACAATTGAGTAATATATCCAAACCCTCCGGAAGCTTTTTGGTTCTCCTAGCTAGTTATTTTCAAATAACAATAAAGAGCTTGGCTTTCAGCTCCTGCCTGTTCTTGCTTCCTGGGTGTTTGCTCTCCAACAAGAAAACCTTCTTTTCCTTAAGCACATCGAAGAGCAGGAAGCACTGGTTTTACCGGGGTCTCTTAAAAATCTTTCTAATGCAAGAAAGTTGGGCAGAGCCCCACTCTCTGTGTGCAGCCTCAGATGGTGAGGGCTGGAGCAGAGCCGGGTCTGCCGGGGGCTGGGGAGGCAGGGTTTGCATCGGAAGGTCACCTTCTCCTGAGAGCCCATCTGTGTGACTGTTTCAGCTTTAAGTTGTTGGCAACTGTCAGGGACAGTTGGCAATGAAAACTTGTTTCAGTGTGTTGCACAGGTGTGTAGGGACCCAGTAGTGTGGATGGAGGTGCAGGGAGCCCCATGGGCGTGTGCAGGGGCCAGTCTGGCTCACAACAGTGAGGGACCCAGGGCAAGTATCCCCCTCGAAGCAGGGGTTATATGGGCCCCTTCCTGTGGATCACATGGCATTTCAAGGCCAAGTGTCCCCTTTCAGCCCAAGTCTGGGATCAGCGGAGACTAGGGGGGTATCAGGTGAGACCAGCATCCAGGAAGGCGTCATCAGGGAATTTGGCCCTTTTGTTACATCCTTACCCTGTGACAGCTCCTGGTGGTCACACCGACTTCGCAAGAGACAGGGACACAGACATGGTGGTGGGGACAGAGACGGGGCAGAGACACTGAACTAGTCAACTGCATGGCCAGGGGTCTGTGCCCTCACGCTGGCACTCACTGCTCCCCACCAGGCTCGGCTCAGCCAGTGGCAACCAGGTTGGTGGCATGCAGATGCTGGTTGGGGGACACAGGGTCCCTGTCATGTGCTCCTGGCTTAAGGTGCTGAGTCACCTGCTGGTTCCTGAAGCGGACTCTCTCACCACGTGCCAGAGGTTGGAGGAGCCTATGCACAGAGCGGCCTCCTTGCCCCATCCTCACAGTCACAGTGGGATGGAGGACACGTGATGACATGCTGACCCTCCCTGGCCCCCTTTCTAGAACAAGGAAGAAGGGCCCTGTGGTTGCAGGCCGCCTGGCTCGGCTCCCAGGACGGCAGGCAAGCAGGGTCCTGGCAGAAGAATCCCGTGTCCATGGGGCTCACCTTCTGTGGGTGCTTTTCCTAATCCCTCATCCTCTTCCGAGAGGATGTCACAGCAGTGAGGACACAGCACGACAGAGGAGCCGGGGGTGAGGGAGACCAGGTGGGCTGCCCAAGGTCAGTGCAAGGACTTGGGAGAGGTTCTCCCTGCGGCTGGAGAGAACCTGGTAGGGCTATTTCTCCAGCTGCTGTGGGAGGAAGTGACCAACAGTTCTTAGGGAATACTCGCCCAGGTCAGGAGCAAAGGAACCCTCCGGCCTGTTGTTGAAGGTCTGTTCTGCTGACAGCTGCTTCCCCGGGAGCCACCAGCCCACACAGCAGCCGCCCGAGTGCCTGGAGGTCCCCTCTGGAGGCAGAGCGCCGTGACTGCAGCCAAGGGCACAGAGCCCTCTGTGGTGTGATCCATGGTGCCTATGCCCCCGGAAGGGGGACGAGAACTGAGCTCTGTCCCTAGGGAGCAGCGTTGCTGAGGCCAAGAAGGCTGTGGGGCTTCCCTTGAGAAAAGGGCAAGGGCCCTCTGGGCCGACGGCACTCGAGGAGCAGAGAGGCTGCCCGAGAGCAGGTACACTGCTGTGGGTAGGCTGGTCAGAGCCTGGCAGGCACAGGCGTGCGTGCGGTGGGTGTGGGGCCACACAGCTGCACGTCATCCTCCTGTGACGTCTTCTGTGTCCCCTGGAAAGAAGGAGGGGCAGGTATACCTGCTGGCTGACCATGGTGGGCCAGGGACCTGGCTGTATGGCTGCCCAGGGGTTCTGGACGCCTGGTGCCGTTTGGAGAAAGGCCCCCAGTGGGGACAGGACAGGTGCACCTGAGGACAGGGGTCTGGCATCACCATCATTGACATTTTCCCGGTCAGCGCAGGTGCTCCCAACCGCATAGTTTTATGTATTCTTGAAAGCCTGAGTGTGGACCTGAGTTCCGCCAGCCTATTTTAATAACCCGCTTGTCAGGGTGCTGTCACCTGTCAATCCCCCATATGAATTGTGAGCAGTTTGAAACTATGCAGCAGGAAAAAGATTACCGTACCTAAAAAGACAGTGGGACCCCCGAGCAGATGTTACAGACCAGGCATGATCTGCACGGGCAGTCTTCTCGCCCTCAAACTTGGATGGTTTCTGAGTTCTCCTGCCCACTCTGGCTGAGGCCAGCTTTTTAAAGACTGAACTCAATAAGCCTCTTTTCCCTTGTGGTTCTGAAGTCTACAGACTCAGATCGGGGTGAACACGGCATGGGGTCTCCTGCCTGTCACCCTCAGGACAGGACTGTGTCTACAGCCAGCCCGCTTGTTCCCCCTGATGAGCCACCTCCCAAAGGAGGCCCATGGCACAAGCGCAATGCTTTGGCATTAAGCGACCTACTTCTCCAGCTGAGCCCCCTTCAGATCACAAGGACCTTTATCTCCCATTTCTCTGTTCCCCACGCCTGCACCCCACTCAGCCCTGCCTGCAAGAGAGTCCCAGCTGCCCTCCAAGGATGGACCAGACCACTCCCCTGGCCTGGCCACAGCGGGCTGTGCTCCCCAGGGAGCCATAGCGGCCTGCCCACCCACACCCCGTGTCCCAGGACCCCGCTCTGTACTTTCCCATGGCGTTTAGCACCTTCGGACGTTCTGCTGGGTTTACTCACCCAGGAAGGTTTTAGCTTATTGGCAGTCTCTCCCCAGGCAGGAGGTGATGTCAGACGGGGGGATGAGTGTCTGCTTTGTTCACTGACGAACCCCAAGTGTGTAGGACAGGGATTTGTGCTTTGTGGGCTTCCCTGAAAATATATATTAAATGAAAGAATAGAATCCCAGCTATTAAGGGGGTAATATTTTGAGCCATGAAGTTTCTCCCCTTTCCTGGTCCTTTTTTCTTGAGTCGAGCCCAGAAGCAGCCCATGTCACGTCTTTGGCCCTGGAACAGAGCCCAGCACTGGTTGCTGCATGACCGTGGGCCGAGCTGACCAGCTGCCAGCGTGAGGGGCGCTTCCCAAGGCTCCTCTCAGCCATGTCACAGCCTTGCTCGGACCCCTTCTGCTTTCCTCCTGAGACTCCGGAGGCCACGTGCGCTCTCTTCCCAGGGGCTGTCCCCTCGGACTTATGTGCATGCTGCCCCTGGGAGGACACTTTGCCCCTAGGTTTGTCGTGATCTTTTCCCTGGGTGACGTGTACCTGCATGACAGGCAGAGCCCAGAAGGTCCCCAGCATGGGGTGAGGACCCTTCTTCCCTGTTTGCTCCTGGTTCGAGGGCTCAGTGAGGCCTCCGGGCTCCAGCAGCCTCTGCCAGGTGCCAGGGACAGAAGGAGCCAGCCCCTGTTACCTGTGCCGATGGTGGGACAAGTTGATCCCCTGGGGTGGCTCGAGATAGGGGAGGTGATGGTGGCAGAGGGTGTTGGGGGGAGGGTGACACAAGACCCCAGAAGGCCCACCGCCCCTGGAGTGTGGGTCCCGCGGGGAGACTGGCCGTGGGGAACACCCACCCCGGGACGAGGCAGACAGCTGACCCGGGTGTGACTTCCTTGCTCTAACGCACCCCTGTGCTTCAGAGTGATAATCTATGGGATGAATTATGTTTCTAAAACCCTCTTTGTGCCTAAAAGTGGTGACACTGAACTTCTGACAAATGCTGGAGTCAAGTGGGACAGGTGGGACCCCACAGGCTCTGATGGCCCGGACCCAGTGGGCGGAGCTTCGTGCCTGGAAGACGGCTGGGCTCTGCTCCTCCATGCCCTCAGCAGAGGACCTGGCTGAGCAAGCCGCTCTTGGGGAGGCCACTGTCTCCACGAGGGGTCCCAGCTGCCATGGGCAGCAGAGCTGTTTTCTCGGCCCGGGACCCAGCGGGCTGTCGTAGGCTGGTGGCCAGGGTGAGCTCCCGGCACCGGGCCTTGGCAACACGAGGTGTTGCGATGTTTGAGCTCTGCCGGTTGAGGGGTGAACAGCACCCGGGGCAGGCTGGAAAAGTTCCCTCATCAATCCCAGTGCCGGGCATCTTCCCAGGTGCTTGTTGGCAGCTTACACTTTCTCTTCTAGTGAAGTTCATGGCTTTGGCTCATTTTCCTGATAGACCGTATTTTTCCTGTTTATTCTTAGAGGGGGAAATTGGATGGATAGGTGGGTGGATGAAAGGCAGGATGGGCAGATGTGTGGGTGGACGAATGGATGGATGGGTGGGTAGGCAGACGGACTGATGAACAGTTAGGCATCTCCTGTTTTCCTGACTCTGGAGGAGTGACTGCGAGAGCAGAGTAATCTCTTCCTTGACCAGGAGAGCTCTCCTGGGCCATGGGTCTCCTGTAGGTGAAAATCTAAAGTGACTCACTGAGCCGATTTCTGTCCGTCCGTGGATGAGCGTTGGGACGTCGCGCTGCAGCAGAGATTTGTCCCCTCGGCTGGTTTTCCCACGCCCCCGTGCCGCGGCCCCTTCCCCTGCTGGAGTGCATTGGTGCCCTGGGGACTCTCCTGCCCAGCCCTGCTGGAACTTGTCCAGTTAAGCTGTTTCTAAGAATCCACTTTCAGCTACAAAGTCCTTCCTTTTCCAAAATTTGTTTCTGCCCCTTTTCTGTGTATTTACCTCTCCACAGGACTCTTCTCTTCTCTGGCTCGCCTCCTGAACTGAGCACCTGCTCTACCTGACAGATGCATTTAGGGCTCAGGACTGGCTGTGCCTCCCACGCTGATACGTGGCATTTTCCTTGCTTCTCATTTCCAAGCGTTTCCTGATTGCCAGTGACCCGTGATCAGTGGGTTTAATTTCCAGCCTCAAGGTCTCAAATTCTCATTTGTGCCCTGTTTCTAATGGATGGCGCCATGCGGAGAGCGGGTGTGGTGGCCTTGTATGTGGGTGAGCATGGTCCGCCTGCGTGGACATCCGCGTGGGTTGGAGGAGCGCACCTCCTCTTCCCCATTCACACTCCTCCGTCCCTCAGCCGGGCTGGCCCGTGGTGCCCTCACGTGGTTTTCTCTGCTAATTTCTGTCTGCTGTCCGTAAGGAACATGTGCCACTCTCTCCTCCCATGGCGTGTCTGGCCACGTCCGTCAGCCAATGTTCACTTCCCGCGTGTTAAGCAGTTTTATCAAATGTGCACAAACTTTAAGTCATCACATCCTTTTATGAATTGATGTGTTTGCCACCGTGTAGAGCTGTCCTTTACATCCAGCTATGGGTTTCCGCTTCTGCACATTGTGTGGGAAGCCCCCTGAGTCCTGCCGCCTCCCACCTCTCACAGACGCCGCCTTTGTGGGCCACGCCAGGCTGGGTCTCACCACGGCTTCGCTCACCAGTCCACTGGTGGCCCGCTAAGTGGAGACTCTGGACCTTACAGTGGGGCTGGTAGCGGCTTGTTTTTTGTGGCTTTGTTTTTTTCAGACTCATTTCTACATCTCGCTCTCTGCTGTGTTGGTCCCTTTTCTGCCTTTTCCCCACATGACTGAGAATCCCCCACATTCCATCCGCTCCCCCTGGGGGGAAGATACACAGCTGCTTTGCGGTTTCCCAGGGGCGATCCTTCCAGGTGGTAACACGTGTGCATGATGCAGTCAGTGGCCTCTTCCCTCCCCATACCACCTGGACCCACGAGGGTCCACAGACCAGACACAGCACGCCCCCTCTGGACGTGCCTTCACCAAAATGTTACCTGGTTGCTGGAGACTGACCTGTGCTGGCCGGTGTCCTGTGTGTTCTGCTGGGCAGCCCCTACCCCGGCCCCTCCTGGGCTGTGCGTGTGGCCCCTGACTAGCCTCTCCCCATCCTTCCTTCCTTCCCCCCTTCCTTTCTACCTTCCTTCCTTCCCTCCTTCCTATTTGCTTTCTTGACACCATTACTGTTTCATGTGGTCCCTGCATCTGTGGCTTTTCCTGTATTCCTGACACGTTCTTTGCCCATCATTCCTCCCTGCATCTCAGACCGTCACCCTGGCTCACTGTGGCCTCCAGCACACCCCATACGTTCCTAGGAGAGGGACACCAGTGTCAAGGTGTCAAGCTCCCCTATTTGGTTGTCTTTATTCAAGTTGTGATTTTACCCTCATTCTTTTTTTTTCTTAAGTAGGCTCCACACCCAGCACAGAGCCCAACATGGGGCTTGAACTCAAGACCCTGAGATCATGACCTGAGTTGAGATTAAGGGTCAGACACCTAACAGTCTGAGCCACCTGGGTGCCCCCTGCCCTCGTTCTTGACCAATAGGGCCCACAGTTGTGGTCAATGGACGTATTCTTTCTGGATGCCCTGAGGTGGCCGCACACCGTCCTTCTGTTCTCTGCCGCACGGGAGCTGGTGGCTAGTGAGCTGTGTCCCTCTGCAGACCGTTTGCTCTCTGTTCATCTCCGGTGCTCTGCAGCCTCGCTCTGATGCCCCTATGGCATGGGAGTCTCCTGTGATGCTTCCTGCTCGGGTCTGCCCCCCACCCACTGGGACACGCAGACCCTTCCCCTCGGCCTGCTCCCTGTGTCACTGGTGCACTCAGAGTCCTTTTTTCGGCCATTGCTTCCAGGTTAGCAATGTTCTCCTCAGCTGATAGGCGTTTCCAGTTTCTGCTGTTGTGTCTTTTTACAAGTTCTGTTTGGCTCTCTTTCAAATCTTCCAGTTCCATTCAGTAATCCTACATTAGTCTATTATTTTTAATACATACTAAATATGCTTCATAGTTTAAAACTGATCAGTTCAATAACCACGGTCTTTGAGGATCCAAATCTGAGTTTTTTCACCAGACTTTTTTTTTTTTTTTAAGATTTTTATTTTTTTGAAAGATAGAGATTACAAGTAGGCAGAGAGGCAGGCAGAGAGAGAGAGAGAGGAGGAAGCAGGCTCCCAGCCAAGCAGAGAGCCCGATGCGGGGCTTGATCCCAGGACCCTGGGATCATGACCTGAGCCGAATGCAGAGGCTTTAACCCGCTGAGCCACCCAGGCGCCCCTTCACCAGACTTTTAACTCTGGGTATAGCTTTAGACCTAGAGGAGCATGGCAGTACTGTCACCAAGCTCCCGCAGGCCCTCGGACATTTTTCTCTCGGTGGTGCCTGGCCTTGGTGGAGCCTTTATCCCATCCTGGGAGCCAGCCCTGGCCCGGCACTGCTAAGCCAAACTATGCCCAGATTTCACTCACCTTCCCATGACTGCCCTCACCGCGTCAGGGTCCCCATCCGGGACCCCACTGTGCGTCCAGCCGTCCATGTCCTAATTCCCCTCTGGGCTGTGGTGACCTCCCAGGCTTCCCTTGGTTGTCATTTTTGAAATACTGACGATTTTCAGCGAAGAACGCTGGTCAGGTTCTCTGTGGACTGTCCTTCAGTGTCTGTCTGTCTCGTTTTTCAAGGTGCTCAGCCCCACCTCTTGGAGTAGGCCTGGGGACACGGATTATGTGTAGTTCTTCGAGAACCATGTGTGTCTCCTCCCTGTTAGGTATCCAGACCCTGCTGTTTGTCAGCGCGACTCTTAGACATTTCATGCTGATTTACAGCCCAGAACCGTGCTGTGGTCTCTTCCCCACCAGTCCTCCTGTGTGTCCCTTTAGCCCACCCGTCACCATCCCGAATGCTCCCTCCATCCCTGATACTGCGGGATGCACCAGGCTCTTCCTAAATTCTCCTGTCCCAGCCTCAGGAAGACCAAGCCCGGTTCCTTTACTGGAGGGTGGTGTTGGAGACCTTGCTGGTTTCTCCTGAGCCCAGACCATGCTGGCGGACATCTGTGTTTGTTGGATGATGGTTCTGAGTGTGGACTCAGGCATCTTGGAACTGAAGTGGGAACACCAGTCAGCAGCCTTGCAAGGAGGCCACGGTTGCTCTGTGGGCTCCAGCCCCTCCACTTATAGCAGATGAACCATGGAGACCGTGTCCGGCACTTCCCTTCTCTGCAGAGCGCAGGCTAAGAGCCTCCCTGCCGGGTGTCTCTGTGGGCACGTTGTCTGCGTGAGCCTAGCTCATCCCTGGGGGTGCTGTGGTCACTCCCGTGCAGGCCTGCACAGCCCCTGGCCTGTCCCAAAATGTGTGATGGCCCCGGGGAGGCTCCAGCTTCCTTCTGGAACCCAGCAGATCTCTCTCAGTGTTGTAGGCTTGTCTGATTATTTAAAGTTTTTTTTTTAAAAGATTTTATTTATTTATTTGACAGAGAGAGATCACAAGTAGACAGAGAGGCAGGCAGAGAGAGAGAGAGGGAAGCAGGCTCCCCGCTGAGCAGAGAGCCCGATGTGGGACTCGATCCCAGGACCCTGAGATCATGACCTGAGCCAAAGGCAGCGGCTTAACCCACTGAGCCACCCAGGCGCCCGTGATTATTTAAAGTTTTTAAAATTATTTTTGTGTTTTCATGAGTGTTTCACCAAGTGAGCCTAGTGGTCCTGTTGAGGACACCGCGGTGTGCCCTGTGGGCCTCTGGTTGACTCCTTATTGTCAACCTTATTGTCCTCTGTGGTCTACACTGGAGGGAACACTGGGAGCACAGGTTCCCCTCGGAGAGACTCTACTCACTGTCTTCTTTCTTTCATCTTTTCCCCATTTGGGGAAAGAAAACCGTCAATGGGATGTTCAGGGTTTCTTATTGTAAGACTACAGGTGTGAAAGTGGTATTTCCAGAAAGTGGTCATTATTTCCCCCTCTTGCGCGGTGGTGTAGGTGGTATCTCCAATAAGCCCCAGGCAGACAGCCTTCTGTGCCAGCCGGCTCCTGGATGCGGTGTCTGCCTGCACGGGTGTTCATGAATATGCCTGATGGTCCCTGAAAACAATACCTCAAAGAAAAGAAATCAACTTCTGTTTCAAAAAAAAAAATTATAGTAAATAGCAAAGCCACATTTAGCTTTTTTTTCTTCTCTGTCCACAAATACACTTGCGAAGCTGACTTTGAGTGTCCCATCCCAGTACACACGGGGATTGGATGGACAGCCTTTCCATTCGCTGTGTATTTATACATTTTTTCCTAGCTTGATCCTCTCCCAGAGAAGGTCTTACAGCAGAGACCCAACGCTAATGCTGTCCGGTCCATGGAGAAAGTCATTGAAATCCACAGTGAGTTGCCTGGGCCTCTGGGGGGCGTGGGATGACCCAGGTCACAGAGACTGTCCTGTAGGTGGGTCTGCCCTGTGGCCCCGCCAGCCTCCCCACTCAGAAAGCTCAGATCTGAGACAACAGCAAGCAGCAGGTTCCGGTCTGGGCACCCCTGCCCGTGCCCCTCATACTGCCCCCCCTCCACCCCCGCCGACCCCTACCCCATCCCAGGTGCCCCTGCCGCAGGGAGGACTGGGCTGTGCCAGCTGCCTCTCCCAGGTGCTCGGTTTTTGTGCGCTGCGAGCCAGGGGAGGCTCTGTAATGCTGCTTCTGCCCCCCAGGCCAGTACTGGCGCTCCCTGCCGCGCCTCTGCTCCACGGTGGGCCACTCTCTGGTAGAGGCCCAGAAGTGCGAGAACGAGGAAGCAGAGACCGTCACCGCCATGGCCTCGCTGTCCGTGGGCGTGAAGCCCGCTGAGAAGAGGTGAGCATCTCAGCCCTACAGCGGGGCCACCCTCCACCGACAGCCCGGCGAGGGACGGAGGGACAGAGGGCAGGGGTCCCAGCCGTAGATGCCACCGTCACGGCCACCTCTCTCCAGTGGGAAGGCCCATGGAAACTCTGGAGGAGCCTTCACTCTGGAACGGGGGTGGCGGGAAGAGCAGGCAGGGCTGTGGGGAGCGGGGGGCCCCCGGCTTCTTGGCCCTAACCCCGCGGGCTCTCTGTCTCTGTTGTGCTGGGCGTCGCCGCAGACCTGACGAGGAGCCCATGGAAGAGGAGCCACCCCTGTAGCCTCCCGTGGAGCTGCGGGCCTCTTGTTTGTCTGTCCCCGTCTGGAAGCTCCGCCGAGAAAGCTCCTGTTTCTGTGCGGCCTGCCCGCGCCCTCTGCCCAAGGCTGGAGCAGCGGCGGGAGGCCCCCGGGGGCTCCCCAGCGGGCGGCCCTGTACGGCCCCGGGACCCCCGCGACGCCGGGCTCTCGGCTCCCCCGACGGAGGCCGCGGAGGAAGGAAGCCTGTGGCGGCTCGCGGCAGAGCTGCCCACTTCGTGGCCGTGAGGGAAGGAAAACGAAAATCAAAGATCTAATAATACAAAACAGACTCGATGAAAACTGGTGCTTACCATTGATTATTACCCACAATTCCACAGTCTCTGTGTAAACCACTCAACGCATCCTGTAGCTTCTTTTTTTGTTTGAGGGAACGTTTTCTTGGGCTCCGGTGGCGTCCGGGAGCCGCAGCGGCGCGCAGGGGGGTCTGCGACAGCGGTGGAGTAGGGGTAGGGGGGGACGGGCGGACATGCGTGCCAGGGCCACGCCGGACACACGCAGACGCGGGAGCCTGCGGGAACCGGCTCGGGTATCCCCGAGCCGTCGGAAGATGCGAGTTTGTGCCTTTTTTTTATTGCTCTGATGGATTTTTGTGGCTGGGTTTTCTGACGTCTGAGGAACAATGCCTTAAGAAAAAATAAACAGCAGGAATTGGGGGGACAGTTTCCTGTGGCTGCGTGCTGGCCCGGGGCAGGGATGGGGGCTTCAGGGCCGCCGGCCTGCAGGCCCGGTTTGGTTAAGTGCTGTTTAAGAGAAAGGGAGGTCGTTCCAGCAAAGTGGCAAATACTGTTGGGGGTTTTGAAGTCCAACAAATTTTAAATGAATCCAAAGTGTTCTCTTCTCATACATCATATAACAAACAATTGAGCATCTCCATTTGGTTGTGAAGCATGTCCTAGGCACACTTCCAGTGTTATGATCGGAATGCTTTTTATGAAAAGCAAGTAGCATGAAGTATTGCTTAAATTTTAGGTATAAATAAATATATATATGTATAATATATATTCCATGTATTCCAAGCTAAGAAACTTGATTCTTATGAAATCTTGATAAAATATTTATAATGCATTTATAGAAAAAGTATATATATATAATAAATGCAGATCATAAAGGTCCCTGGCGAATGAATGACTTGTGAATTAGACATCAAGGTGCTTATGGAAAGGGATCTCGTTTGAAACTCATGTATTTTTGAACCCCAGACTGGACAACTTTCAGATCGCCAACACGTTCGCCACTGGGCAACTAGCCAGCCGGTGTGTGCTCTCCTTCCGCTCTCTTCGGACAGGACCCCTCCCGCTCCGAGCCTCTGTGCACATATGTACCTAATGAGTTTTTATAGCAAAGAATATAAATTTGCTGTTGATTTTTGTATGAATTTTTCACAAAGAGATCCTGAATAAGCATTGTTTTGTGAATTTTACATTTTTTCTCACCATTTAGCAGTTTCCTGAATGGTAACAATGTCTAAACTTTCTTTCTTTCTTTCTAAATCCTTGCTTGTACATTCTTTTTTTTTACTTTTTAAAGGTTTTTTTTTTCTTTTTATTATTTTCATCTTTGTTTATTTTTGTACAGTGAGCAGTGTTGTGCAGCAGCCGTTTTCAGAAAGCGAGCTCAAGGGAGTCAGGAGATGTACGGTCTCCACGGTGACGCCAGCGGGGCATCCATCCCGGCTCTGTCACCACGGCTGCATCCAGACCAGGGGCTCCTCTTCCCTCCACATCGGTCATATTACAAGGGGTGCTGTGTCCTCCCCTCCACCGTGCTGTGGGCAGGGTCGCTCGCCAGACACCACAGGCCATCAGCACTTGTGAAACTCCTGTTTCAGCTTCTCTGACTGCATTGTCAGGACAGCATTTTGAATTCAGTTTTCCAAAGACCTTTTCAAGCATGTCAGCAATGCATGGGGCCCGCGCAAGGCCCACACCTGTGAGGGGTTGTCGCCGCCGTAGCCGCACGGCCGGGGTCCTGGCTGGAAGCAGCAGGCCCCGGGTTTTGAAGCCTTGTGGCTGCAGGGAGGCGAGGGGCCCCTGCTGCCTGGCGAGCTTGCGGGGACAGCACGGAGTCCCCCTCTCCGCGCTTTCTCTCGTTGACAGTAACTGACCGTCACTTTTTACTGGTAACTTAGTTTCCAGCACTTGAAGCCGCCAGTTTCATTCCAAAGCATGTTCCAAGTTTGGGCACAGCACTCCCATGGGAGGGAACCCCAAGCCACGTTTCTGAGTCTGGTTGCGTTCACAGGGTAGCTTCTGAAGAAGACGCTGATGCAGCCGGACTTCTGGCCAAACGAGTCCAAATTCTTGGGTTGGCTTGGTCATTGGGTACTGGTGGTCAGACCCAGACAGCGGTTCCAGAGCAGGACCGAAGGGTCTGGGGGCCCCATGTGGCTTTCTCCTCCCGCCGACCTAGCTCGGCTCCGATGCCCACCCTGGCAGGGGGCCCCGGTGTCTGGGAGCCAACTCGGCCAGCTCCACACGGCCCACAGGACCCCTGCCACCTGCTGGCCGTGACTTGTAGGGAGAAAGAGGTCATCTCACGCTTTTTACGGGTGGTGGGGTGAGTCGGCTGTCCATGGTGGGCTCACTCCCGGTCTCTGTCGGAGAGGCCTGGCCGGGGCACCGGCTGCGTTTGCCACGGCACTCCAGCACCACAGACGCGCTTCAAGCATTACCGTGTAGCCTTTTCTTTTCTTTGAAGACACACTCAGCCCTTCCCCACAGCTGCCAGACAGCGCAGGGCCTGCCCTAGTGTCTGCGGGACCCCGCGTCAGGGAGGGTGCCTCACCCCTCCCCTCTCCGGCCCTTGCACCTTTAGCCTTTTTCTTCCTTTGCAAAGGCCTCGGGGGCACCGGCCAGGGGTCAGCGAGCGAGCACTTTATGTCCCTTCGCGGGAAACCCCACAACGCTGCCGGGACGCGCGGCGCCCGCCCTTTTGGCTCCTGCCGCGCCATGACGTGCCCGAGCCCCACCAGCAGGCGGCCGCCAGCCCCTCGGCTCCCAAGGGCCACTTTGTCAGAGTGTTTCAGTTTTTCTCCACTTCTTTTAAGAGTCTGTTTCCAGAGGAAGGACCGTCGGGCGTTGCTCGGACACAAACCCGGCACCCGCGGCAGAGTTCATGGGTTTTACTTTTTGATCAGAACATTCCTTCTTTACTGGTCACAGCCATGTGCTCATTCCATTCTTTTTGTAGACTTTTGGGCCCACGTGTTTTATGGGCATTGATACATATATAAATATATATATAAACATATATGAATCTATTTTTTTAAGTTCCTACAGCTGGAGGTTGCATGGGCTGTATGACCGGCATGTCTTTATACTGAACACAGATTTTGCACGCCAAACTCGGCAGCTTTGGGGAGGAAGAAAAAAAAAATGCCTTTTTTGTTCCCCTCTCACGACATTTGCAGATACAAAAGATGGAAACTTTTCTGTAAAACCACACGAAACCTTGAAGGAGAGTTGGGGCTGGTTGGGGTGGGGAACGTTTGCGTCTTATTGAACTTATTCTTAAGAAATTGTACTTTTTATTGTAAGAAAACTAAAAAGGACTACTTACACATTTGTCATATTAAGAAGAAAAGTTTATCTAGCACTTGTGACATACCAATAATAGAGTTTATTGTATTTATGTGGCAACAGTGTTGTAGGGAAACGACACAGAATTCAGAGTGAACTGCCCGTCTCTCTTCAGCTGACTTGGAGGCATTTGTTCTCTGTTTTGTTTGCTTCCTTTGATCTTGCACAGGGCCCGGCCACCGGACCCCGATGGACGACCGGCCGGGCCGTGGCCCGAGAGCGCCCCTTTCCACACAGCTGTATTGACTTCTCGTTACTTTCCGGGGACGCGTGGCTAAGATCTCACTTACAGCCGCGCGGCCAGGACCTGGGGGCGCGCCTGGAGGAGGCCGCTCCTTCCCCACGCGGCTCGCGGCGCCCGGCGGGGTGAAGAGTCTCCAAGTGGAAGAGGGAGAAGGAGGACAACTTGTGTTTGTTTGGGTTTCCGGTGTGTGTGCGCCCTCGCGGAGGCGCGGTTTCCCAGTTTATGAGATCTTCATCGAACATACAGAAGGGGGCTGACCCTGTTCACCCAAGAGCTTCTCGCAGACCGGCCGCCACGCCGTGTCCCCCGGGCGCCTATGCGAGCTCCGCCTGGGGTCCGCCGCGCGGCCGGCCTCCTGTTTCTCCTGTAATGTAATCCGTTCTCTCGGATCGTCTGGACCTTCCAGCGGTTCTTTCTTTTGCTCAGTGGAGTTGGAGATTTTGTTCTCGATTTTCTCATTCTCGTTTTGTTGTGTGTGGGCGGGGTTTTCCCGACGACGGTGTCCTTCTCGACGGCCGACTCCATTCCACTTTCCCCGGAGTCCAGCGTTTTGTACCTCATCAGACAGCTTGTTGCTCTTGTGGTGTAAATAAAACAGCATCTCTGGTTTATGCCGTGTGCTCGCATCCTTGCTGCCTCTCGCCGGGCTGGGAACCCCTTGTTGCGGGAGGGCAATCACTGGAACCCACACGTGTAGCCCCTTGGGCCCAGACCCACGGTGCACCTGGCACTGTCTGCCCCGGCGGCTCCCGTGGGCAGCTCCTCACTTTAAGTATCCTTGCACTGTCTTCCCCAGAATACTCACAGCCTCCCCCTGGGGCGATTCTGCAAATCCCACCTCCGCTTCCAGGCCCCCAGCAGCACGCTGCCACCCACAAATGACTGCCCCCCCAGCAAAGCCACACCCCTTCCAGGTCCCCAGGCGCAAGGACGGGTCAGTGGGCATGGGGGTGTGGGGGGAGGCTTACTGGGACCATTCTCTCCCCCCCTCCACCCGTGGGTCCCGGCCCTTCACAGCGAGCTTCTCCATCTGCCCCGCCGGCCCCTTCATAAACCTGGTGCACAGCGACGTGGGGTCTCATGTCACCAGCCTGTGAGCTGGGCACAGGAACCCTGCGCGGCTCAGCGGGAGGCATCTGCCTCAGGGTCTTTCCCCAGGCGCCAGTCACGCTGTCAGCAGGGCTGGCATGGGGGACCCCCTTCCAAGCACACTTCCCCAGCGGTGGGCAGGCCTCCCTTGCTCACTACATGGGCCAGTCCTTGGGCCGCCTCACCCCCAGCCCCCAGGGCAGGGGAGACAGGGAGAGTGCACCCTGAACACAGCCCCGGGCCTTCGATGGCCTGCTGTCAGCGGGGAGGAGCCATCTCTCCGAAACAGTGTGCACTCAGGGAGCGAGGTGGCCATGGGCAACCACTCGGGGCGAAACCCGCACCTGGCCTGGCTGGGCTTAGTGGGGTTTTTTGCAGATCCCGGCAGCTTCGCCTTCAGAATGTGCCTGTAGTTCCCTCACCTCTCCCAGGCCTTGTCCCCCGGCCCCCCGCCCCGACCCCAGGGTCTCCGCAGCACGGGAGCTGGAGCTGGACGTGGGCCAGCACCCCCGCCGGGGTCAGGCTTCTCCTGCTGGAACGCAAGCTTTGAGCCTGTTACGGTCCCTCGTGTCCCCAGAGATAACAACACGCCAACAACTCCACAAATGGCTGGGGTGAGGGCCTCATTCCGCCCGGTCCTCCTCGCCATTCGGCCGACAGAGTTGGGAGGCAGAATAGATGTTGGCACCAGTCCCTCACCCCGCAAGGTTCAAGGACCTTCTCGCCCTGCAATTCTTCCCTCTTGTTCGTGGAAAAGTCGGACATAAGAGAGGTACAGAGAACAGCCCCCAGACCCCCGGACCCTCCACAGGCTTCATGGCCCTGAGCCCACCCCCAAGCCGCTCAGCCGGCACCCTCCGCAAGGGCTGCCACAGCCTCCCTCTGTGTGGGAGGAGATGCCCCTCGGGGACATGTGCTGTTCCCTTAAACTTGGCCTGACACCACATCTTGCCTCAAAAACTGGCAGCTCCTCACCTCCAATGCCCAGCCAGCGCCGAGATGGCCCCGGCTGCATCTACACTCGGTCTGAGCTCATCAGGATCCCAACCAAAGCCTCCCGCAGTACGGGCTGGACCTGTCCCTCCCGCCCCTGCCCGGTGGCCTCACCCCTGCCTCACTCCCTTTGCGACACCTCTGCAGCAGACACCTGCTGGCCTGAGGCCCCATGGCTCCTGCCCGTGCGGCGCAAGGGCTCGGGAGGCCCTCAGGGGCAGGCGTGCCCAAGGGGCAGCGTTTCGGGAAGGCTGGGGGCAGTGAGGCTCCTCGGTGTGTCCTCAGCATCAACAGGTGAGCGCGCGCTCCAGTGCTTCTAGAAAGCGAACACGGGCACGGCTACGGACTCAGATGGCCTTTCGTCACCACCCAGGTAAGAAACCGTCCCACCAAGAGCTAGGACGGTGGCAGTAGCACTCGCTCTAAATAAATACCACGAGGTTAACTCTAAAATCCCCTTCACGCTCATATTTAAGAGGAAGCCTCAGCTGACTGACCTGCCCAGCAGCCTCCCACGCGGAAGGGACGATGTCATGTGTTGCTCGGGGGGCTGGCAGCTTCTGGGGTGGTGCGCTGGGCAGGGCGCTGAGCACCTTCTGAGGAGGGGCACCAGGCGGGTTCCGACCCACACGTGGGTCAGGGTCTGTGCGCAGAAACCCAAAGGACTGCAGTGCTCTCAGTGTCCTAAAGCACGTCCGAGTCCTCAGATAACTGAGGATGTGAAGACGGAAGCCGGGACTTCCCGCTGGATTGTGTCATACTTGCAGGACTCACTGTCGTTATTTCTGGGTCCCATGGAACCCGCTGCCAGGGGTGCAGACTCCGTGGCTCTGCGTTGAGCTCCCACTGTGGTTTTGGGGTGTCCCATACCCCCGATGCAGTCTCCCTGTCAGCGCGAATCCAGTCCGTCTCTGAAGGCGCCGCTTCCCCAACTGCCCGTGGGGATGTGAGGAGGCCAGACTCCCGATCAAGGCCCCAGGGAAGTTAAGAGACCACTAGTCACGGGTGGCCACCCGCACGGCCAAGTGCGCGGCAGTCCAGCAGGGATCAATCAGCACCCACGAACATCCGCAGGACCTGAGGCCACTGCTGGGAGGGGCCGCACATGTCCCAGTCCTCAGAAAGTGTAAACCTGTCCAAAAGCTGTTACATATGTTCTACCCCCAGCTCCGTACACACACAGCTCGACAGACATGCGTCCTGAAAGACCAGGGAGGCCGCTGGACCAGAGTCTCCCAGAAGTCCTGCTCCTGCTGGCTGGGACCGTCTCTCATCCACCCTGGGGCCTTCTAGAACTGTCCAGAGCCTTCTCAAGGGCCTGCCCCAGCTCCTCAAGGACTCTAACCGGACTCCGGCCGCATCCTGGGCACAGGCAGCGCAGCGCCCCACCCCGGAAGCTACAGCCCCCCGAGCAACACATGACATCATCCCTTCCACGTGGGAGGCAGCCAGGGAGCTGGAGGTGGGTCCACGCTGTGGGTGAGCGGGCCAGTGGGTTTTGCAGGTCCTGTTTCTACAGAAGACAGAGAGTAGTTACTGAGAGACCGAGCATCGCCGCCACAGAAGCTAGGCACAGGAGGTATCTTGAGGCATGGGAACTTTCCAGGAGCTCAACCTACAAGACAGAGGCGTTCTTGGAAAGGTGTAAGGCATGGTACCACCCCGTTCTGCATGGGGACAGCCGACCGTGGGCAAGAGGCTCTCTCCCTCCCTGGAGTCCATGTGCGCTGTCCCCCAGATGATGTGACTCCTGTCGTCCTGAGAGACAGCCAAGTGCTCAGTCGTGTCAGAAAGGAGGTTGCTGAGTAACAGCACACCCCAAGCTGGGCTGGAGACGAGAGCGGTGCAGGATGAAGGCAGCCCCACTCTCACGGCAGGTTCTCTTTCACGGAGCAGCAGTGCCCATGGATGGCTTGGGGCTGAATCATCACAGAAACACACAAACACCCACCATCAAGAGACACCAGACCCATTTCTAGAGCCCGTCTTGGAAATGAAGGAAAAATCGTCTATAGGACGAGAGTGCCTGACCCTTTCCTGGGCTTGGAGCGAGGAGCTGCGGGTGAGGCCACATGCAGGGAACCCGACGGTCCCCGGGGACCACTCTGAGCCTGTCCCTGTGAGCCGGAGGCCCCCTCACCAAGGCCGAGGCCACCAGCATGGCACGTGCCTCACCAGGGGAGGGTGGCCTCTCGCCAGCCCGGGGAGGCAGTGGCGGCCCCTTAGAAGGATGCAGAGAAGCTTAGAATCCACAGACAGGGACTGGACAATCTGCTTTAGTCTGTTCTTCCTCCGTATCTCACCCTAAGCTGAGTTTTCGTCAACATGGAGTTGGGTGGGAAGCAGTAGCTCTGGTGGTTCCAGGGACAGCTCATCGGCAAGCAGGCAAATGAACGCGGGTGCGATTGGGAACTCGCTGGCGCGGAGAGGTGTCGCAGGTCGGCGTGTCTATCGGCTAAATCCCAAGCTCTATAGGGCCCCCTCCCCGCTGAAGGCTCGTCGCCGTCCACATGCTGCTGACCTCAAGGGGCATCAGCCATTTGCTCACCCGCCGCACTGGAACAGCCCGCAGACCTGCTTTAAAGGAGGAACGTGCCCCACAGCGCATCTCTGCCCTTAAGACATGTGCCCAGGGAAGATGTGGCGAGCATTCAGCTATGTCCCAAGTGCCTGCAGATCATGGCTTCGTGGGCCACGGGCCATGGGTCCCCGGGCAGGCGAACCTGAGGGTGTGAACCCGTCCCCCCGCCTGCCCTGCTGCATGCAAGACCACCCAGACGGCCTCGCTGAAAGGTCTGGAGCCCAAAGTTACACAGGAAATGAAGGCAGCGCTGAATCCGATGGGACGCCTGAGGCTGTGGGCACACGCGGCCGGCGGCCCAGCACTGATGAGGACTTTGGGGGTTGCAGCCCCACTCTAGTGGGTGCGCACATAGGACAGCCTGTTTCAGCTCCGCGAAAGCCTGGGACCCGAATTAAGGGCTATTCCTTCCGTTGATCAGGGACGTCCGGGTGCCAGACCACACTCCAACTCAGACCACGGCTACTGGAGCAGGACGAGCCCCGCCAGCAGGACTTACTGGAAGTCTGGACCAGGGCTCATCCACTCGGCCGGGCCATCCTCCAGGGCAGACCATCCTGCCCATCGAGTGAGCCGAGCTGCCTTCCCAGGGCTCCAACCACTGGATGCGGATGGCCCCCTCCAAACTCCCTGGGCCCACACACCCTGCCCGCCCACGGGGAAGGGAGGCTGCATGAGGGCCTCTGTCTTCTCCCCCTGCCCCCAGCCACCTGAAGCCCTTCCTCTGGGGCTGAGTGCCCTGGGTGCAGCTCCCAGCTCCTATTCTGAGCCAGATGCCCCTCAACCGCCACCTCTGACAAAGGAGGTCTCCCCACCCCCTCCTGGTCCATTTCACTGCCAGATAAGGCCAGCTGGGGGAGGGCCTGCCTCCTCCACAGAGGGCCTGGGGCCCACGCCTGGAACCCCTCCCAGGCGCCCAGGGTAGGCTGGGTGACGACCAGGCATGGGGGGGGGCGGGTCCTCAGGAGCGTCCCTCCAGCCCCACCCCTTCCCAGTGAAATCCCGGATCCCACACTGGGAAGGGGTTCAGGCAGAGACGGCCTTGAACCAGAGCGGCCTTAGCTCCCTAATCTGTAAAAGGAGAGGGTGGGCAGGTGGCCTCTTAGGCCCTCAACATGGGCACATATAGGGACGGCACCTGACGTGTGATTAGGACCTGACGTGTCCGCAGATTTGAGCAGTGACCAAACCCCCAGAGGGGAAATGTGACACCCGCACTCTTAATTTCCTCCAAAATGCATCCCTAACCTCCGGCTGCAGATATGCAACTTCAGGGCAAGCTCTGAATGAAAATCGGATGCCAGTATTGGAGGGACAGAGCAGCCCACCCGAAGGGTGTGAGCCAGGGGAAACCGGGCATCCCCCATCTGGGCAAAGCTCATACAAATTTTTTAAAAATCCCAGACAAGTCATAGAAAGTGAGATACAGTTGTTTGATAAACAGAAAACTAGTAAAACTTGTGAGTAGTCTTAAAAGTCACGGGCAGAAGCTCTCTTTGGAGGTTGTCTCTGTGTCAGCAGCTCAGTCCCTGAGATGCTGGGAATGGTGCGCAGACATCCACGAGTCACAAAGCCATTGTTGGCAGGAAGGTCACGGCTAGAGACAGACGTGGAAATATTACGAAGAACCTTCCAAGTGTCTGTGCCTCCACCTGCCAATTTCACTTCTGGGAATCTGTCCCAAGGACATAAATCTAATTACAGAAAATGCTTTCTGCACAGAGATGCTCGTTTTGCCATTACTCAACGAAAAGTGGGAAACACCTGGAAATATTTAAGAGTTGGGAGCCGGCTGGAGCCTAAGCGCTCAGCGATGGCGGCGCGCATCCGGGGTGGGCCGACACCGTGGCCATGGTGGGGGTGTGGGTGGAGGACAAGGACGAGGGTCCTGGGCAGCAGAGATGCACCTCTGAAGAGCACATCCAGAGAGGAAGGCAACGGGGTCGCCTGTGAGTAACGCTCAGTGGGCACCGCCTTCCTGAGACAAACATGCATTACTCTGAACACTCCTCACGTACCTGAGGAAAGATGTGCTCTCAAGCCACCTGCCCCAACCTCGGCCCCACGGGACACTCGTCTCAACGTAATAGCTTTTCTGAAGACAAATGTAAAAGGTGCTTTCCAGCGCATTCCCCCGAGGGCCCACCCCCAAGCCCGCAAGGGCATCGCGGTGCAGGCAGTGCAGGTCGGGGATGGAGGTACCCTCTACCCCAAGTTGGCTGGGCCCGTAGGTGCTGTCCGTGGCAGGGGAACAGCTGCCGGCGAAGCTGGTGCAGGGGTGTCCTTCCAGCTCTCCCGATGCTGTTCTGGAGCAGGACCCTCAGCCCAGAGGTTTGGGGGAGACGGCCCGAGCTGCTCCCACCAACCCCTGCCTTGCCCGCTAAGCTCCACCCAAGAAAATGCACAGAAAAGTAGAGACATTATGGCTAACATCAGTGTTGTGTCTGTCCCTGATATTTTCTTTGTTCTATGACATTGTTTGTGAGCAGCTCAATGTCACTGAAAGAGTTAAAAGCAGCTATCAGGGATGCGCTGCCCTGACCCCCCACAGCTTGTCCTGCTGACCCGGCTCAGGGTCCCCTCAGCCTGCACCTGGGGACCCTAAGGTGGGACTAGGGCCAGGGCTCCCGGCAGTGGGGGTGGGGAGTTCCCGTGGACCGCTGCCCTCCTGGAGACCGTGTGGCAGCTCCGCAGCTCCGTCTGCATGGCCCAGCGCCTCCCCATATAGCCAGGGGCTCAGGCTCCCACATTGCCCCGTCCGTCATGCACGGTGCCGTGAGCTATGAGACAAATTTTAGGAAGGGGCTATCGACCAGGTACGTCGTGGAATGAGAGAGCAGAAGGACGATCTCTCAGGCGTGAGGACAGGAGCTTATGCCCATGGGGGCGGACACAGGTGAGCCTGGGGGTCCCCGGCCGTGTCTCTCGCCACCACTCCCTTCCTCTGCTCGCCCATCTGCTTCTCTCCTGCACGGCACCCCACTTCCTTACCTGGGCCCAAGGGACCTTCCCAGCCATGGCCTCTTGCCCGAGTGCCCACTGCCCTCCCTGCCACACACAAGCTTCGTGCCTCGGCTTTCCTCCTGGAGAGAACCTGCCAGGGATGTGCTCAGCACCCCCAAGCCCACCCAGGCCCAGAACACAGGCTCTCATGCCCACGAGCCCCCTTAGAACCTCGGGCACCATGGTAGCAGCTCCAGCTCGGGGGACTTGCTCCGTCTTGATGGAGCTGGAGCTTGACACTGGATCCTGGCAGCCAGCCCCTTCCTACTGAGACAGGCAGAGTGAGCAAAAGACAGGCCTGCACCTGAACCTCTGGTACCTATGAGCATGACCTTATTTAGAAAAAGTGTCTCTTGGGGCACCTGGGTGGCTCAGTCAGTGAAGCAGCTGCTTTTGACTCAGGTCATGATCCCAGGCTCCTGGGACCGAGACCCGCATTGGGCTCCCTGCTCACTGGGGAGTCTGCTTCTCTCTCTGCCCCTCTCCTCGTTCGTGCTCTCTCTTTGAAATGAATGAATAAAATCTTTAAAAAAGAAAAAGAGAAAGTGTGTCTGTAGGTGTAACTAAGTCAAGGATCCCAAGATGAGATCATTCTGGAATAATCAGGGGAATAACCGACAAGTGATCACAAACCCAGGAACCACTGGAAGCCTGAAGCTGGAAGAGGTGAGGAAGGGTCCTGCCCGGTGCCCAGAGAGAGCGTGGCCCTGCCAGCCACGGAGGGCACTGGGAGCTGTCACGGACCACTGCGACAGGATGCCAGAAAGGACCCAGAGCAGGGCAGCCTGAGTGACACCAGGAGCCAGATGGGGAGCAACCCCCAGAGCCCCAGGCCCCTTCCTCGTGGCCAGGATGTGCCCCAGCCCCAGCTCTGGCTGCCAGGGGGCGCTAGTGTGGGTCCCAACAGCAAAGCCCTCCCTCCTGCCGTCAGCTGCTGCCAGGCTGAGAGCCAGGACCTGCCCTCTGCTGGAGGGGCAAGCTACTAGGTCGGTCCCATCAGGAGACCCCAGGCACAGCCCAGCAGCCCCAGGAACCTGAGTCCATGACACCTGCCAACGGCCCTTTGGAGGAGGCTGCCTCACCTTTGCATTCAGGGCTGTCAGTGGGGAAACCCTTGGAGCTCCCTTTTCTGACATTTGCAGGCCCCCTGTCAGCCGGGCCGGGATGCCCGGTGTGGGACACGCCCTGGCACATCTGTGTCTGTGGGACCATGTCCCTGCCCCCACTGCCTCTCCCCTAGGTTTGGGCATCACAGGAAGTCACAGGCCTCCTGGACTGGGGCTGCTGATGTCCAGCTCCTCCAGACCCCCCAAAAACACTGACTTGGGGAACAACCTGCTTTTTCAGCTTTGGGGACATGGAAATTAACATCATTGACTCCAGGCAGCTCTCCTGTCATTAAATATGTCCAGTTCCTTTGACCAAGTGTGCAAGACATTTTCACACATTGTCAGTTGTCCCTGGTGGATTTGCAAAAGTCACTGCCCACAGCCTGTCCGGGGGACAGTCTTCTCCAGGCTTCTCCGCCTGGGTTGGGGCATGGGACCTCCGCCTCCCTTACCAGGGCCGAGAGGGCAGTAGAGGGACAGGCAGGACGGCTGGACTCCCCCGCTTCCCAAGGTTCAGGAGACTTTGTCCACCAGAGACGCCCAGTGTCTGGGGGGCAGTGGAGAAGTGGGGGCCTGTTGGGAAGCCCCCCACCCACAGGAGGCCTGCTGGGGAGGCCTGTGCAGCCCCAGTGCCACCTGG